>NC_134708.1:70768276-71124276 GCF_043290135.1 Rhipicephalus microplus
ATTCATGGCACTGCGGCTCAATGCTCGCTAAACCTTTCTAAAGCTAAGGAGGTTACATTCAGCGAGTATAACGTAGCAACCCTTTCTTGTCTGATAGTGCTCAATGTACATGCCAATGGCTGCTAATGGTGATCGCAGCCTGCGCGTTAACTAAAAGCCGAAAGCTCCTTTCTCTCATTCTCCATTAGCAGCCATTGACATGTACATTGAGCACTGTTTTTTATTGTTCAACAACGCACAGAAGAAGTCTCTCACCGGCACCACCTTGGAGGTCAAAATGTTATACTCGTTACATACTACAGGGGACGAACGGGTGCCGCTATAAGGAGTTTCGCCCCTAAAACAGAAAAGCAGATCATAGTATCAAGAGTCGTATGTTCAGTAAAAGGCTTTTGCTTATACAGTACGTGCTGAGGCTATTAATGCGATCTCAGACAAGTAATAAAAACCTCCTATGGTTACAAATATGTAAGTAGTAAATTAAGACATTTATGCCTAGGGGCAGACTTTCGAAATAAAAAAAATCAAGACCTGTATAACATTGCTCTTATGCTCTACACGCAAAGTAAAAAAAAAGGAAGGGCCTGGTTATACAATGTTAGCTAAAGCTCCTCTAAATAAATGATTATCATGAATTGATACGATATCATCAGGAAGATATTCTTCGAGGCAAACCTTGTGGCGAAGGTCGGTTAGAGGCGATACGCATTGAGGCTGAGAAACGACTTCGTTCCAAAGTGTTGAATGATGTGTATACTTTGCGAACATGAACCACACGTCCGATTTGACGGCGAGAAACTATAGAGACGTTAGTTAAACGTCAATTCTTACAGCAGAATCGCTTGCTGTTGATTCTAGTTAAACAAGATGAAGTGAGCTTCACTGTTTCGCACGAGTTCTAAGGACGTAACCAGTTTGTCTACAGTATTGTGCCAAACACCACATGCACATTCTAATACCGTCGTGCAAGGGTAGTGTAAAGATGCGCTTCTACAAGTAGACTGGTTAAAAATTACGGTGTAGTTAGTCAAACATTCGGTTAGCATATTTAAGACCATCAGGGAAACCCACCTACCAATTTAAATATTAATATCTACCAATCAGCCCCACTCTCCATTATTTTCCTTCGATTACTTTTCCAAATTACGTAGTCACTGTGGTTGTCCCACGGTAAGTTAAAAGGTTTATGTACAGCTAGGTATTTCTAATTCAAGGGGAGCATCACTAATGTAACATGCGTACATGCCGATATATAAATGAGACACTCGCAGACTTTGCAATAGTCTACACTGCGTTGTTTTCGTTTTTAGCATCCTCCCATAACTGCGTAGTTCTCCTGCTGTGTGGCAATGCGAGACGGCACGTGAGCTGACAGATGACCACGTGGGTAGTTCCGAAAGGACACGATGTGGCGGACGGCCGGTGAACACCCACGCGAGAAGACCTTGACGGTGTCGCGGCGAAGGTGGCTATACGAGCGAGCGATTTCGAGTGCGCACTTTCACTGCACTTGCGACACCGCGCGAGGAAACAACAACTTGTCCTTCCACGGTGCTACCCACGCCGTGCGCGTCGATGTGCTTCCGCATTACGTCCCTGCTGCCGCTGCACGGAGAGACGCCGTCTGCGACCGCCGATCATGCGCTTGATGAGCCCACACGTGTACGGCCTTATACAAAGCTAAGTCGGCTGTCCGTGACGTAACACTAATTAGAGAAGCGCAAGAATGCACCTCGCCTATATAGAAGTTCCTTTTGGGGGAACTACAAAAGAGCCGTGGATAAAAAAAACATGCGTAATTGAACTACAAAAAAATGGATGAAAGTCGTCTTTATATTATCCCTATGTTTGCAAAGTAATGAATTCCTTAAATAAAGTCAGTAATTCGTGCGCAGTTTGAGTTCACTTTGTCTACAGCACAAAACTCCGAAATTTCAGACCTTTGTTCAATTTTTCCGGGTCAAGGTCCGCACTCAGATTATTTGTTCTTGCCTAATTTTTCTTTCCTTCTTCCTGATCAATTTTTCAGGCCAAATGGAAGCTGATATTTTGGTCAAATGAGCTGTTATCTCATACAACGAAAGCTGTTCTGAGATAACAACGATGGTCGCATCCGGCGACAAGGTTGTTTGTCCAAGCCGCTGCCAGTGTCCGCAGCCACTATCTCACGAAATAAGAATAAAGCTTATCATAAATAAAAATATCCAGGACACAGCGGAGCTCGAACCCGTGTCTCCTGCGTGCCAGCCCAGTATTCCACCGCAGAGCCAAGCCTGTGCTTTAAACTCCGCTGCAAACTTGCCTTAGGCCGGCTCGATGTAAGAAAAGGAATCGCGTTAATATGAGCAATAAGGTGTTTCAGAACAGAAAGGGAACAACTAGGCGTCACACAATGCGAATTCCGTAACAAGTGGGTCGTCCAATGCTCCTACTCGTTACGAAAGTTTGTTCTTGAACACCCCCAACTGTGGCGCCTATCCACGGCGAGGGTAAACCTTCATCATCACCCACCACAGCATTAAAAAAAAACTTGCACAAAGTTTCTTGCAAGTGTGTAGCGAATACCAAACGTCTCCGAAGAATGACGAAAGATAGCATACTGAATGCCAGACTAATACACAAAAATTGTGATTATTTATGGTGTAGCTGGCACCCAGCACATGTTCTTGAAGCACTTATTCGAAAAGCGTTTAGAAAAGGCTCTGAAAGGCATATCTTCCAGATTTCCCTGTGACTATGCTGCGCACTCCTCGCAGGCATGGTAGTTTTTTCACAATATTTGGTTTGGTTTATGTATAGCTCATTACGTTACTAAACTACCAGCTCACGAAAGTGATTCACTACACTTATCCTTACAGCATCATCTCAGTGTGACACCCCTATCTTTTTTTGAAAGGCATGGTGTAACTTGTGTCATAATCACAGAGCTGCTGTGTTCTCGCGAGTGTCGTCAGGTGGCAGCATTTTGATGCGGCAAATTTTGGGGGGGCAATTTTTGGGGGGCAAGCGAGCCCTTCGGGGTGCAGGATAGCTAGTAACGAGGAAAACAACCAGGGAGACTCTTCGACAGGTGTTATGGACAGATACGATTCCAAAGTGGCACCAATGTCTAAGATAGGTAGAGTCCGGGGCATAAATAGACGTAGCCACGAGCGCCGAGCCCATTCAGACATAGGGTATATTAACATGCAGGGTAGTAGGAACAGGCTGAAGTGGGAAGAGATAGAAGAACAGCTAAGGGAAGAGAGGCCGATGGTATACGGTTTTGTAGAAACACATCTCAGGGACATGGAACAACCTCCGAACAATCCGGACTACGCGTGGGAATATTGTAATAGAACAGAAAGCAGCAGAAAAAAGGGGGTGGTGTTGGGGCATTCATTCATAAAAGTACAGACTGGCAAAGGGTCAAGCAGGAGTGCAAGGAACATTTATGGCTAAAAGGGAAAGTGGCAGGTCAAATGACACTCCTTGGTTTCGTGTACTTGTGGACGGGAGCAAAGGCCAGAAAGGAAAACCAGGCAATGGTAGAGTGTATATCAAAGGACATTCAGGAGTTGGGAAAAGAGTGCGAGATAATTATACTAGGAGACATGAATGCGCACATAGAAGATATAGATACCGACCCGACAGGCAAAATGATCATGGATATGTGTGAAAGGCTTGATTTGATCATTTGCAACAGCACCGAGAAGTGTGAAGGGCAAATAACATGGGAGGTAGGAAGGCTGCAGTCGACGATAGATTATGCACTGATGTCACATAGGATGTATGATAAGCTGAGGGGAATGCACATAGATGAAGGTGGTTCCAGAAATCTGGGTAGTGATCACAGACGTATCAAGCTAAGTTTTGGAAGAGCAGTGAGAGTGGGAAAGAAACCAGATGAGCAACTACAGGAAAATTTTTATTCAGAAAGGCACATTGAAATAGCCACTAAACAAATTGAGAAAGTAATCACGGAGGATAATAAGACAGTGTGGACATACACGAATCTAATTAGACTCTTTGAGCTAGAGCTTGCTAAGACGCGTAACAAGTCACCCCGGAAAAGAAGACACAAACCCAAATGTTGGTGGGATGACGAAGTTAAGAGAGCCATAGCAAAACGTCAGGAAGCCTCTAGGGAACACAGACATGCTAAACAGCGGCGTGAACCGACAGATGATGTTGAAAGAAAATGGGAAACCTTTTTAAGCTGTAGAAGAGCTGCATCCCTTCTTATCAATGAAAAGATTAAAAGAAAGGAAGCTCAGTGGCTGGCAGAAGTATATAAAAAAGATAGAAAGGCAGCTGCGAAATTTTGGAACCATCTAAACTCCCTAAGAAATGAGACGAGCCTAGAGCAGAGTTTTATAACTACAGCCCAAGGTGCCAGGCTAGAAGGGGACGAAGCTATTGAATATATAAGAACAAGGGTGACAGAAAAATTTCAACAAAGAAGTACTTTATGCACCACAATAGACAAGGACGAATCAAGTGGTGCAATGGCTCCATTTTCACAACGAGAGTGGGAAAGGGCTGAGAAAAGGGTTCCTAGTAGTACATCAACAGGCCCAGATGGCATTCCAATTAGGCTGATAAAGACATTAGGTCCGAAGTCTAAGCAGGCTTTGAGAGAGGCAGTGAGCAAAGTAATAATTGATGGTGAAGTTCCCCATGGATGGAAACTTAGCAGGATGAGCATGATCTATAAAAGAAAGGGTGACAAAGCTGACATAAACAACTACCGTCCTATAACAGTGACATCAGTGGTCTACTGGCTGGCGATGCAGATTATAAATGAAAGACTGCAGGCATGGATAGAAGATGAGGGGGTGCTGGGGGAACTGCAGAATGGGTTTCGGAAACACAGGAGGTTGGAAGACAATCTGTTCTCACTGACGCAGTGCATCGAAACAGCAGAAAAGGAACACAGGCCTCTGTGGCTAGCATTCTTGGATATCAAGGGAGCGTACGATAGCGTGGTTCCAGAGGAATTGTGGGGAATGCTGGACACACTAGGCGTGGAACATGTAGTCACTAATCTTTTAAAGGGTGTCTATAAAGGTAACAAGGTAGTTATAAAGTGGGAAAAACAGGTATCCAAGCATGCAGAGGTAAAACGGGGGCTTAGGCAGGGGTGCCCCCTGTCACCCTTATTATTCATGATGTACCTACAAGGATTAGAGGCAAAATTAGAGGGAAGTGGGCTGGGCTTCAACCTCTCTTTAGTCAAACAAGGAAAACTTATTGATCAGGCACTACCAGCATTAATGTACGCAGATGATATAGTGCTAATGGCCAACAACAAGGAAGATTTGCAGAGATTGATGGACATCTGCGGTAATGAGGGAGATAGGTTAGATTTTAGATTCAGTAGGGAAAAATCAGCAGTCATGATTTTCAATGACAACGAAGGTAGTGAGCTTAGAATACAGGAGGTCACGCTAGAGATAACAGATAAATACAAATATCTGGGCGTATGGATAAGCAATGGGACCGAGTATCTGAGGGAACACGAAATATACGTGACGACTAAAGGTAACAGGAATGCAGCAGTCATGAAAAATAGGGCACTGTGGAATTACAATAGGTATGATGTTGTGAGAGGAATATGGAAAGGTGTCATGGTTCCTGGGCTGACGTTCAGCAATGCGGTCTTGTGCATGAGATCAGAAGTTCAAGCAAGATTAGAAATTAAGCAACGTGGAATAGGTAGTCTTGCTTTAGGAGCTCACGGGAATACACCAAATCAGGGAGTACAAGGTGATATGGGATGGACATCATTTGAGGGCAGGGAAGCTAGCAGCAAGATAAAATTTGAAAAGCGATTGAGAGAAATGAAGGAGGAGCGTTGGGTTAGGAAGGTTTTCAGCTACTTGTACATGAAGAATGTCGATACAAAATGGAGGAAGCGAACCAGGAAGTTGACTGATAAATACTTAGAAAACATCAGGTGGCCAAACCAAAAAGAACTATCGGTTAAGAAGAAAGTGAAGGAAACGGAGACAGACATGTGGAAAATGGGCATGATTAAGAAACCCGCACTAGAGATCTATCTAACTTTAAAGCAGGAAATTGCCAAGCAAAGGATCGATGATAATACTCGGGGTAGTTTTTTACTGCTTGAGGCAAGGACGGGAGTACTGCGAACCAAGACATATCGGGCCAAATACGAAGGGGTAGACACAGTATGCAGTGCGTGTGGAGAGGAAGAAGAAACTGCCGAACACTTGATAATGTTCTGTAAAGGGTTTCACCCTATAGTTCAGGATGATGGCGCAGAGTTTTTCAAAGCACTGGGGTTTAGGGACCGGCAGGGCAAAATAGACTTTAAGCAAGTAGACTTAACTAGAAGGAGGTTATCTGATTGGTGGCTAAAGTCAAGGCACGAGTGAAAATTAAACTCTTCACTGCAAAGTGGGAATCCTCAAACTCACATTTTAAGGAAAAAAAGTAAATATAGTTTTGGGTTAATTAAGTATTACGGCTTGGTGGCGCTAGCCACTGCCCGATCTAAAGGGTACAGCCATATCTATCCATCCATTCATCCATCCATCCAAATCAACGCGTATGCCTCGGACCGTTTTTGTAACCGTTGATTACTGCTTACTGGCACTAGCACTTCAAGATAGCAACACTGTGTTATTCTCTTGTCGATCTCATGTCGATCTCATGAATTTAAATACTATTTGTTTTAAGCACGTTGTTGCGCAAATTTTTAGGCCTCCATACAGGCATTTATCATCATCGTTCACACGCCATATTTTGTTCTGGCGCTCTTCGTTCGGCCATCACTAGCCCTTGCTTTTCTTCTTCTTCTTCTTCTTCTTCTTCTTCTTCTTCTTCTTCTTCTTCTTCTTCTTCTTCTTCTTCTTCTTCTTCTTCTTCTTCTTCTTCTTCTTCTTCTTCTTCTTCTTCTTCTTCTTCTTCTTCTTCTTCTTCTTCTCGTCATCATCATTGTGTTTTTTTTTGCACCAGGAGCCCAGCACCTAGCAACATTGTGTATTTCTTCTTTCTTTATGGCGCTGCATTGAATGTAGTTTGAAAATGTAGTACGTAGTAAATGTTACATATAAATATCGTTCAACCCCATTATAGGGTTCATAATTCATAATCATTTATGTGAAATATCGGCAAATCAACATAAAAACTCTAGTTTATATAGAGATTTCCAAAGTAAACCGCGACACAGATTCGATGTTGTGACAGCTTCAGTGCCAAAGGCTCATCTCTGCCATCCGTAGCGCATAAAAACACGTGCAGCGGGCAGAAAATAAAAACAACTGCGCAAAGCATACTGGGTGTCATCGTTGGCCCCGGCCTCACATCCGTCAACTCCTGGGCTTCCACACAAACGGCCGCATTTACTGTGCTATTAGAACGCCTCCCCTCCTTTAGGCCTCGGGTCTCTCGATCTTTGTTTTTCTGCCATGCGCCCCACACACCGGATGCATTTAGAGTACAATACAGTGCACAACCCAGTTGGCGGGCGTTAAAACAACGTTCGTTAATAGAACGAACTTTATTTTGCGAAACATTCTACAGGAGAACTCACTTCTGTACTCTAAAGCAACTGTTCGATCAGCATTAAACGTAACATTGCCGAGGCTAAACTGGGAAGAAACTGCTGGAAATATAAAGTGGGGCAAATCAATTAAGCGGAATTTCTCAAGCTGGAGTAAAAGTTTCGAAAATGAAAACTAAAATTCAACCCCTTTGTAGCAAGAAGCTACAAGGGAAACGTATTTCTTCGAAAGAACAGCTTTCCATTTGACGAAAAATTCGCCCTGGTCCATGTCCAAAAGAGGTAGCTCGGTGCCTGTCCGGGTCGCTTGCACTAGCCTTTAGGCTAACCAGCAGGATAGTAATGGGCAGCCAGGGGTCGTATTAATCGACAACATGAAGCACGTGGGCACCCAATTGGACAAATCACTTCCCATATGGGTATTTTGAGCTTTTTAGTGCTAGCATGTCAGATTGCAATATTACGGGCTCACAGATCATGGCTGTGGTATTCTGTGGTTGCGGGAGGCGTACCGGGCGAGCACGAAAGAAGCAGAAAAAATATTACGGCATTTTCGCACTGTTGGTGCCAATCTTGAAGCACGTGCGGAGCTGGGCAGCCTTCTTTCTTTCTCTTCGGTTTTCTCCTTTTTTTCCGTAGACTTCCAATTCTTAACACAAAAGTGTTCTATGCTGGCATCGATCTACCACAGCTACGCTGACGTGTTTCCGTCACGGATATGACGTTGCAAAATATATACCAATCGATCCAGAAACAAACGAGAAGTATGAGTTCTTTAACGGGATGCGGACCAGCGACCTCCCGATGCACAGCGCGCGGCGCTAACCACTAGGTCACGAAGCGTACGTTGTCGAGCATGCTAACGGCAAGCCATTTTATATACGCCATATACCATTTGGCGCTCCACAGAGGGCGGAACTTCAGTGCGTTTTAGTCATCAGTGGCGACATGGCATAAGTGGCTCGCACTTTGTTTAGCGTTTGGCGTGCTGTAAAAGTCGTCGCCTCTCGCATTTCAATAAGCGCCGCCTCCGCGGAGCGTGGTCTCTCCTGTGCGCGCGCTTAACTGACTCGTCGTTCGGGCGAGCACAAAGGCCACTTCGCTTGCAGCCGCGGCTGCGTTTACAAAAGGAGCACGCTGCTCATAAACGAAAAAGTTAGAATTGTGCACTTGTTCGCGCTTGTCCTGCGTATATTTGTGCATTCGTTTGTCGTATCGTCCTTTCTGTTCGCACAGCGCACTTTGAGTGTCGAGCTGTGAAAGTTGCTAGTTCTCGCCCGTCCTGTGTATGCTCATTTCCTGCGTGCTTTCTCCTTGTGGGGTGCGCTGCAAGTTTCGAGCTGTTTGCCGTCCTTTGCGTGACTTCCCAATTTGTTGCTGTAGCATTCATTACTTCGCCATTGTAGAGAAACAATGCTCGATAAATGCTTTAGTTTTTCTCTGTGAAGACACGTTTCGTTTTCGTGTTGTATTGGTTCCTAGAAAGTGGGATCAGTCCCGTTTTTTTTTTCTTACAATTTACAGTTTTTTGTCTTCTCCCTTTTAATTTTTGTTTATTTTGACTTTTCCTTTTTTATTTTTATCTCTTTTTTACAGTTCTTGCTTCTTGTCTCCTCTTTTTAATTTTTTTTGCATGGTTTGGCCTGTGTTACGCCAAGCCAAGACGATAGCGTACGACAACTGCATACGACAGTGTACGACATCCCGACCAGCTGAAGTGCTCCACATTTTATAACAGTTACTGCGGTGTTTCTTGTCTCCTCTCCTGCTTTTTCTCGTACTTTCTCGATACGTACGCCACCCGTTCGCTATGAACCAACTAGCCTGCAAGGAGTTCTCTGTATGGTTGTGCACTCACTTCCTGCATATATGCAGCCTAAAACAACAAAAACAACAATAATTGTATTATTATTATTATTATTATTATTAATATTATTATTATTATTATTATTATTATTATTATTATTATTATTATTATTATTATTATTATTATTATTATTATTATTATTATTATTATTATTATTATTATTATTATTATTATTATTATTATTATTATTATTCAGGGTTTTACGCCCCAATACCAACATATGATTATGAGAGATGTCGTGAAGGAGAGCACCGGAAATTTCAACCATCTGGTGTTTTTCTCAAAATACACTGACATTCCACCGTACACAGGCCTCTGGCATTTCACTTCCATTGAAAAGCGACCGCCACAGCCCGGCAAAAAAAACCACGACCTTCGGATTAGTATATACAGTCGATCAGTGTAAATGCTAAACACCGCCACGGTGGACAGCCTACAAAAATGATCGTACCTTGGAGACCTCGCTGCTTCGCGTGGAGGAAACAATCTCTAAAATATGAATTTTCTACGTAGCCTTCAGGATCAAACTGAAAAGCAAGGCCAGCAGAACGTTTGCATTTATGGAAGTCAGTATACTGACTTTCATTCAAAAAGCATGTCTGTATTCTGGCTTTCATTCAAACAGATTTCATCAGTTCCATTACAAGTCTATGTATTACCGTTTGAATTATGTTATTGTTCGCCGTTTCAGTCGTTTATTTGAGCTTGTTTAACAAACACCTTCGTATGTACAAGCATGATATTTAGTTTTAGGTGCGAATCTCCTCAAAGCCGAGGCTCTTCCGTTGTCGCGTCGTAGCCAGCCGCTAGTGCTCAAGCACCCACTCGCACATGCAAATCAACTTGCTAGCTTGTTCTTGGCCACTTCTTTGTAAACACACTTGACAGATATCTGCCTCGCGGTTCCTATCTCAAACTGGGACTGATGCCAGTTCAGCCTGTGGAAAGCCACTTGTGTACCACGCGTGTTATCACTAAAAATATCAAAACCGCTGGCGGCAATAAAGCGCTAACATGCGCATTTGAATTTGTAGAGAACGTAGCCATTATGCACTGAGCAAGCGCCATTGCACGATGTTCGATCGCGTACTAATAAATGTCAGAAGCCACCGCTTCCTGACATTCGTGTGCGTGCATGCTCTCTGCAGTGAGGATATTGCGAAATGTTATTCGAAGCGCCTGCTCGTAGTGTCTTCCCACGCGTTTTGTTGCTTCAAACGGTGCTGCACATAACTGTCTATCGATACTGTTGAAAACGAAGCTTAGGTTTGTCTTTTTTTTTTTTCACTGCTGGCAACGAGCTGCCCGTGACGTGCTCCGACAGCCGCCACTGAGGGCGGAATTAAGGTACAGAAAGAAGTGCTGGAGAAGAGAGCACAATAAATAACGGAGACGAAAAGAAAAGAAGGAACATGGAAAGACTACTACGGGCAGATTAAAAAAAAACGGAGGAAGAGGAGTGAAAACTGTCGCACCCGAGTAACCGACGCGAGACGCGCTAAATATACGCACACACCCGCTTCACAGCCACCGCTGCAGCAGCCGAGGATCAAGTGGAGGCGAGCCACCGAGCACAGAGCTAGCGCGAGCCAATGTCGAACGTGCCCGCATGATTATCGCACTTTCGCAATCATGTGCCTATCCCACATTAAAAGCATTGGCACTGCCTTTACGCAGGATGTTCTTACATTTACGTACGAGGTACCGCCTTTACGCAGGATGCACACAAGATACGAAGATGCCCACAGGACAACATAATCGCTCGGAGTCGGCGCGCACGTGCAACGCGACATCGACTCCAAATTTAGGCAACATGACAGTCGCAAGAGCTCAACCTTTCGTTGAAAGTATCAAGTCTAAGTGGCGATTATCGATGAGTCGATCCATCTATCAGCAGATGCCCACATTTCTTAGTGCTGTGCCCCGTTGTACTTGGGTCAGGTATCCTCTTCTAGCTGCGTAACAGTGAAAAATAAACTAACTCTACGACAACTTAGTTTTCATCTTCTCATTTATCCGTCGTATAAAGCTGACGACCACCTACTTCGTACCAACGATTTGCCACCGTTATCGCCATCTATACGTTATCACATAAGTGAATTTGCTGAGCAACTTCATAGCCATTTCATTCGCTGTACTTTATTTGCCTTACTTTGCAACCGCTCGAAGTGAAGTTTACTTCAATCACTTCAGTCATCATTTTTCTGCAAGCCATGAAGTTCTTCGTCCAAAAACACGTAGTGCGCCTCTTATTCCATACAACACTGGGCCACAAGGCAATCAGCTTGAGTACTCCTCCACTCTGTAATCTTTCTCTACTAGTGAAAGTACTGAAATTAAACTGTCAGATTCTTATGTTTTTTTATGCGTAAAATAAAGTCAAGAACCATGGAGAGCATTGAATGCATATCCTTGTGGCCGTCAGGCTTGTTTTGAAATGGCGGCATTGCGAGGCCAAGTTTATTCGCCATACTGACACCCCACATCACAAACAGATAGAGGCACCGCAGTGACCCTGCATGGTGAACGGAAGAATTCTGCAAGATTTTGTCCCTTTTGAAGTTTTGATCTGAAGGTGGTAGAATCGCAACACATGCTGTAGTGTATTTTCCGGCAACCGCTACTAATTGCCATTGCCACGCCACCCGAATCATGAATGAGCACCGGAAATGAAGACGGTTGACGAAATTCTGTGACTGATCCCATCGTACCACGGGCTTCTTTCTAACTTACAGAAAGCAAATGATGAAAATCAGTGCCGATGATAATCTCCTGATACAATGCGAATGACAATGCGCTTTTATATGTGGCCTCGTGGTTTTATCCCCGTTCTACTATGCACGTGACACACAAACATGATTTCGCCCGTAACTTCAGCTATATGGCCAGTATGGCCATCACTCATATACCCGGATGCTTGCTCGATCAATCGTTCAGACACACTTGGCACACATCGTACACCACACAAAACGTCCAAAGGCTCTTTCGGTGAGCTCCATTTTATATACAGGTTGCACTGGGCCTTGGATAGACGCTAGTTCGCCTCCTGTAGACGAGTGAAATCTCCCGAACAGCGTCTCTTCTGTGGGCCACCTTCGCCTTGCAGTTGTGCAATTGACCTCGACCTAGGTCGCTTCGGCAACTTGCGTGGAAAGTCATCCTGCGAGACTCCGAGGGCCTCCTTAACTCTGAGTCACTGAGCGAGAATAAGCGCCGACCCGACCTTCTTCGCTGTCTCGGCATTTTGTTCGGCGTTGCCAAAGACGTAAAGATGGCGAGGGCTGACTGATGGGGGCGCGGATCTCTGACGACATGTTGTTGCAATCAACACAACGCAGCGTGAAACACAGGCCGTGAGCTTTCGGCGATTCGTTATCACTGACACCGTGGTCCTAATGGCCACCTTCGTAGTATAGCTTCCGGCATGTATAAACGGTGGTTTCTTACGACGGTTTAAAACTGATGTTGGTAGAACATACCTATTCTGCGTGAGCACGCAAGGTGAGTATTCATAAGAGTGGAAATTTGGGGTCTATCTTACCATAGCAACAAAGCTACTGAGATTTTTTTAGTTGAGTCTTAGAAAGAAACGAGAGTTTTTGAGATGAGAACTCCTACGGGTTTCCCTAATGGCTTCCAAAGTCACACAAAAATGTTTCACCAAGCCTATTTTTACGTTTCATTCAACACGCCTAGTATAAGCACCACAGCTGGTACTTGCATGACTTATGTGGTCACAGCAAACCTAGATTTTTATTGTCGAATGAACCATGAACCAGAAAGAGTGGGTAAGCACCTCTCTACGTTAAATTTCCACAATTTACCGCAGGCTCATGAAACTTTCAGATCAGCCAACGCTCAGTTGACAATATGGTTGACTGCGAGAACACAGGTGCTGCAGTGCAGAAAAAAAATTTGCAGTGGCTTAGCACGGCTACGCCAACACATACGTGGCGTGAGCTATAGGGATGGACACACCAGGATGGACGGATGAATGGACGAACCACGGATGGATAATATATGAACGAATCACGGATAAATGGACGGGCCATAGATGCACCAATGGGTGCACGGGCGGCCTAGCAAGCGACCGATTTCCCGCCAATCAAGCGCTAGACTTGTAATGCCTCGTCACCTTTGCAGTTACCAGGCCTTGTCCGGACCGCCAGCTGCGTGCCGTGTGACGTCACAGCTCTTCGCGCCAGCACAGAACTGCTCAGCGTAAGCCTCACGAAACTTATCAACCTCGGACAGCGTAGATTACAGTACAAAAAAATGGAATAGTGTAGTCACTACCATCGTAGACAATGAGTCCTGCAGCTGTAGGATGTGCTTCACACCTCCCGTGAAGGCTTATGGTGACTTCCATTGCGAGAGCAGGATCATTGAAAAGCACGCTGAAAGCGCTCTGTATATAGTGGGCGTGTTTCGGTGGTCGAACAGGAGTAAGGACACTGTCATTCAGTAGTAGAACGAGGTCGCTTTTGCTGTGCCGGGAGCAGCCAGGAGCAGTTTGTAGTGCTCTCGCCTGAAAAGCGGAGTTGGCATGGATTAGGCACAGTCAACGAGAGTCACGTGACCTTGAAAAGTCGTATCCTCCTGGTTTTTCTTCAGCCGACGAGTGCGGTGGCAATGGTAGCAGCCATGTGCAGTTTGGCAGCGTTGTTGGCTGCCATTTGTACTCGTGGTGTGGGGTGGCGACAATGACAGCTGGACGTCTGCTGAATGCGTGGTTGCGCAAACATACTGCGCATTAGGATAATGATGAGCATGCGACTGACAGATTTCACGCGTACTGCAATGCTGTTCCACACAGAATGGTGAGGCTTGGAGTGTTTCGATCGCATGGTCTTCCTACTCGTCACCCCCTCACCTGCTCTCCGCATGGTGTACCACAATCCAGTGGCAGATCGAGTGGCTCTGCTCTCAGTGCTCCGCCCCCTTCTCCTCACTGCACGACACCTTTAATCCTGTTGCCTCATTGTAATTCATCAGTAGATCCAACCGGCCTCATGAGTATACATGGCAAACACCCACAACATCATGGCAGCCCCGCCGCGGTGGTCTAGTGGCTAAGGTAGTCGGCTGCTGACTCGCAGGTTGCGGGCTCGAATCCCGGCAGCGGCGGCTCCATTTCCGATGGAGGCGGGAATGTTGTATGCCCATGTGCTCAGATTTGGGTGCACGTTAAAGAACCCCAGGTGGTCGAAATTTCCGGAGCCCTCCACTACGGCGTCTCTGATATTCATATGGTGGTTTTTGGGCCGTTAAACCCCACATATCAATCAATCATCAACATTGTGGCATACCTCTTTCCTCGGAAGAATTTATGGAAAGTGTTTCGAGCAAACACTTGTGGCAACACTCTGGAAGCCTCAAGATCGCGAGTTTTTAGCCTATAGTTGCTTTTTTTTTACGACACGCACTCACTCGTGCCATCATATCTGTATCTCCTTGGTGCCTTGTGTGCATCTCTTGCACGTTGTAATGAACGCAGAATCAACAGCGTGAAGCCTTTTAGCACCAATTTCTTGGCGTAAGCAGTGACAACAACGAATGCCTTTGTGTAATCCACCAATATTTTCTGAGTGATCCCCCGTTCAGACGGTAGTTCGTTCATTAGATTATCGCAACTTTCAGCCGTTCTCTTAACTTCCTCCAGCGGTGTAAGCATCCGTTTTCCGCCTAGGTAGACGTGCACGGCAACAATGAGAAGTTATCACAATCGTATCGCGTTAGAGAGGGAACACAGCGGGTGCAGAAAAAAGGCGACACACAGCGGAGCGAGCGAGCCCTTGCCGTGACGTCATTTAGCCCCGACTGCCGCGCCACCAGTGTTCCTTCACGGGGCTCGCGTTTTGCTAACGTAGAGTCACTGCGTCCAGCATGTACGTTCGGCGACGTTACGTCGGAGTACATAGGCCAGAACGCGCAAGGGCGTTCTGGTAGTGCTTGTGACATCTGTTGCGCATGCGCAGTAAAGGTGATCGCACTGCCCACCACCGGATTGAACTGCACTATAAGGTGCTCCGCATCTAAAGAGCACGCACAAATTCGAAAGTGTTGAGGATGGCCAGAAAATTTCCATGTAAATGCGTCAGCGAAACATCTCTATCGCCACGTGGTCATGACTCTTATTGAGCACGCTGCTTTGATCCAGGAGTCAATATTGTGTGGATTCACTACATCAATTCATGATTTCCATTCATCCTGCATACTCCTGCACTCGTGTCTCATCTGAAGCGCTTTTTTTATTTCAACATACTGCAGGCTTTTCACGGCCCATGCAGGATTGAAGACAAAAATATACATACTAAGCATCGAAAGGAAATGCATACCGCAAGAACAAGAAAGATGATACAGTGTCAAACTGCTCATAATTCAAAATGTACTAACTGAATTATGTTCATAAATGATTGAATAGTGTTACAGCACACAATGTTGTTGACTAGTCTATTTCAATGGTGAATAGCTGACGGAAAAAGGGAATGTTTGTGAGCATAAACACGACTGAAAGATTGGTGGATAGTTTTTAAGGTCACCTAATTTGTGATATCTGCAAGACTTTTTGTTTCTACGACGAAACTTTGCTAGAGAATTGATTACAAATACTTCTGACACAATATTTGACCAGCGTAACGGGATGCATTGTTGCCCAGGTTGGGCATGAGCCCCGCACGTGGCAGTAAGTAGGTAGCTTGTGCTGCAACCAGGTGATTCGGTAGACGTAACTAATGAGGGCCTCTTGCCATCAAGAGGGACCGAATCGGGCATGTTTCTTCTTTAAAGGCAACTGGTTGCAGCTTGAACACGACACAAAAGCAAAAGAGAACTCCGACACTCCGTGTGTCGAACTCGCGCTGCAACCATGGTTGCTTCTAATGTTCTAGTACAAACAAGCCCACTTTGTGACTCTCGCTGCTTGTACTGTAATAAATAAATTTCCGCACAACCAAAATCCCGTAGTATACGGAAGCTTTTTTTATGGAACCTTGAAGTGTCCGCGAGGTCTAAACGAGGCGGGGATTCACGGCAGGGGTGAATGGACGCACACAAAAGCGATGAGCAGTACGAGTGGGAAAGAAGGGAGAAGCTATTTGTTGCAAGAACATGTGCGAGATGATGCCCTGAAATAGACGCGAGACCCTAGCGGAGGAGGATGTTTGAGGACTACCTCACCTGCTGGGCGCAGCTATGTTTACTGCGAGCCACTCGTAAGCTTTGACAAGAGGGAGGCTTTCAGCGGCGAACGAAACAGAGCGGACACTTATTTCCGCGCCGGTTTGTTTAGGTAGCACCCGCGTCCCGTTGCCCACGCTTTCCAGATGAGAAAAGCATGAGAGCTGCTTGTGAAAACTGGTGATTCACTAAGAAAACGTGCATCTTGAAGCAAATTACAGAAAAAAAAAGAGAGAACGTACAGGAACGAAGAAAGCAGTTTTTTTTTTCGTGCTTTACTTCAAAATTCGCTTTTCCCAACTTACCTGTAACCAACTTACCAACTGAACTTAAAAGTTCATGTTACTTTAATTTGAAGGAGATCAGTACGAACGTTCCAGGGTTCACAGCCCAGTAGATGAACAGAGAACCAGACAGCATGGCGTTGAAGTGCGCTGGGATCTTGGCTAAAAGACCGTACGGAGTTCGGAGAATGCGTGGTGTGACCACATCGTGGTCGTATAGCAAGTTGCCTCTAAAACACGCGCGCATGATGTGTCTCCCGTTCCGGTTTTCTTTTTCTCATAGGACATCACATTGGAAGGGTGTTCACCACGCTTTTTTCGCGGGAAATGTCTGTGCTTGCTTCTATAGGAATCCTGCCATGGACGAGGAGTAGTGAGCAATAACAATTTGAGCTTAATATATATGTGTTTAGCTTATACAGGTAATAGGCGCACGAACCGTCTGGCTTGTTGTTGTGACCTCTCGAGGATGAAGAGTGGAAGAATTGTCGATGAGCAACTCACCGAAAATCGGGTAAGGAAGGAAGGAAGGAAAATAGGAGGAAAAGAACGGCAGGGGGGTTAACCAGACTATAGGCAGCCGGTTTGCTACCCTGCGCATGGGAGGGGAACGAGGGACATGAAAGATAGAGAGGAGGGAGGAAAGAGCGATAAACAGAGCACATTAAGCAGAACACGCGCGCACACTCAATAGCAGGACTAACAAGAAAGGCACTTGCTTGCTCTCAGTGATGTGTACCTTTATTATTGTGATAGCAATTATACGGACACTCTCGGCTGATTTTCTTTGTCGCCGTCATGTCCCGGATATGTATATGTCGAGGATTCGAACCAGTGACCCCTCGCTCCGCTGCTCGCTGCGCTATGGTCAACACAGCCACGCGCCATGTTTGCGCCAGTGACATAACAAACAGAAAAATAAAAAACCGTGGCCTTCTGTATTGTGGACATTTGCAGCGTGTTCCTCAAATACAAACACGTAAGGACTAAGGTAGTTGTTAATTGACACTTGTCCTTTGTATACTTATGCGTTTTTAGAGCATTCTTCTTACAGGTGATACAGTGGCATGCTGAATGTATCAAGCTGCTTGTCGTTCTTCGAGTGATATTCTAATTGCTTGCTATCCCATCCGGTGCTTCGCCCTATAGTGGCGAAACTGGCTTTTTTTTCTCTTTCGATGCGTTATTCTTCGACATCCTTCCCGCTATTTGCTACACAATAATACTCATACGCGGCACTTGTGTGCGTGCGATAAAACTAAATAATATTTAACGTTCGTATATACAGCAGTGTATAATTACGTCTTTGGTTTACTGAGCAACGCGGAAGACTTTTTCTCGGGCCAACCCAAGATTAAAGAAAAGAAAAAGACACCCCAAGGTAAAGAAGAGTAATTTTCAAGTTCCTGAATAAGTTTTCAAACTGCTTTTTTCTTTAATGGTGGGTAAAAAGACGGCATGTAAGCAAAAAAAAAAATCACAGCCTATCCCCGGAGTGAATAATGATGAGTGGATCGAAGCGTCCATCAGTCCGTCCGCGCTTCCACCATCCGTTTGTTCTTGCTTCCGCCCGTCCATGCGTCCGTCCGTGCATCCATCCATCCGGCCGTCCATCCATCCGGCCGTCCATCCATCCGTGCGTCTGTCCGCCTGTGCGTCCATCCGTCCGCCCATACGTCCGTTCCTGCATTCGTCCGTATGTCCATCCGTGCGTATGTCAATGCGTGCGTCCGTCCATGCGTTTGTTCGTTGGCAAAAAAAAGATGTCAAGGAAAACTTTGTGGATTTTTCTATATCAGATGTTACGAAAGCATATGTCACAAGATCGCGAGGCTTGCTTGAGTAATTACCCATTGTTTACCACAAGGCACATCCTAATATTCAATTCATTGCGCGCAATATATACCGGTGGCTGACTTACCGTGCGTCAGTTCAGGAGGCAGCGCAAGAGGCCTACGGGATGGCTTTATGCTCTCCAATAGTAGAGTACCCAGTACTTTAAATTGTTAACCACTTTTTCTAAACACACTTGCTTTGCCGGGACTGCCTATGGCTGTCCTATGTACAGAGCTATAGAGCTCTAAGGCGTTCGCAACTTTTTCTGGACACACAGCTATGGGCAGGTTTCCCAAGTTATTATTGCGCATGCACTTTCTCGATGATCACACTATTGCACCTCGTCGTGACGCACGTCACTTCTTAACTGACCCTTTAAACGCAAGAATATCGTACTGTAGTGAAACCTTGGAACTTGGAAATGGGTTGCACTTTTCGAGCGCTTTCTAGTGGGTCATGCCCAAAAATGACGCAGCTCGCGCTAGGAGTCCGTGCCGTAGCCGTGACTGTCGTCATTACGCATTATCGCTGAGTGCAGGCAAATAAACGTCTTGACAACACATTACCTACATTGTCTTGTTCGCAAGGCGAAATCCTTCGCGTTCAGACTACAGTAGCATCTGTCATAAGTGTGGTATCGCCTAGCGTCTGTGTCGTTCGTTTGCGTAGCTATAGCGCCCCGCCGTGGTGGTCTAGTGGCTATGGTACTCGGCTGCTGACCCGCAGGTCGCGGGTTCGAATCCCGGCTTCGGCGGCTGCATTTCCGATGGAGGCGGAAATATTGTAGGCCCGTGTGCTCAGATTTGGGTGCACGTTAAAGAACCCCAGGTGGTCAAAATTTCCGGAGTCCTCCACTACGGCGTCTCTCATAATCATAGGGTGGTTTTGGGACGTTAAACCCCACATATCAATCAATGCGTAGCTATAGCGACCAAGCTTGTTCACGCTGATCTTTTCGATACGACACATTTTTAACGACGCACCAATCACCACTCTGAATGTGCGCTGTGCCGACAACTTTCTTTCGCACGGAAGGGAAAGCTACGAACGCGAAAACGAAAATGCTCATTGGTCGCACGTAACAGTCGCCTTAATAGTTGTCTTAAAATCCGCAGGCCCGTCACAGTTACGCACGTTAAATAGAATAACGACTCAACAAGGTCACTCATCACGTTGCTTGCGTTTACGCTCGCGATCCTTACCAAGGACTTGTACGAAGCGCATGTAGTCTGCACAAGGGTTTAGATGTCTCATCAAACGAAAAAAAAAATGCCGTCGCTGGTAACACGAAAAGATTGACTCAAGAAATTACGGCGTCTCTTCGGACTTTTTTTTTTCTTTAGAGTGCTTTTAAAAAAAAAATTGGTGTTTATCGGAGTTTTTATTTTTCGGAAAATCTCCGCTTCTCCCAAGTTCAGTGTTTAATTTTTGCATTATAAGTTATTTCAACGTCTTGTAATTTTCATTCCGCAATGAATATGCATCGCAATGTTTACTAATACCACTGTCTTTTCTATTTTTTCACATTTGGTCACATCCTGTTTGTTAACCCTGTTAATAAGGCTGTTATGTGCACTGCTTTAAACTAGCCAACGTTTACATTTCAGAAGGAGGGGTGAGGCAAGAGCTATAGCCAACCCACTGTTCAGCATTTTTTCTTCCAGCCTCCCTCATCTTCTTAATGAAAAATAAAGGACTTCTTAGTCTCAATACTCCGAAATGTTAGATAAAATGATATCTGAACACGAAAACATGTGAACACACAAAGTGTACCCAGAGGCCTGGAAGGCTTGAACGCACAAGCACATATACATACAAGCACAAATACTCGAATACAAAACATCTACGTTTGTTCGTAATACAAACTTGAACATTGTTTTCATAGACGCAAGCATACTTTACGAGGTTGCTGCCGCTCTGGGAAGTGCTCTCCTTTCGATTAACGATAGCGATGATTTCAACATGTCCCCCGAACGTTGAAAATGCCCTTTTAAAATCGGAGCTCTTTGGATTAATCCGAATAGTCAAAAATTTTACCAGCGAGCTTTTGTCATAATCTTTTACGCATTTAGCGGGGAAACACGGAGCACTGGTTATTCTTCATGGTAGCTAAACACGTAATTTGTCACGAAGCCAACCTTGTGGAAGCGGGTTTAATACCAGGTCACGGAGGCCGCATTTCGACTGAGCCGAAATGCAGAGAATACCCTTGTGCTCAGATTCAGGTGCGCGTTACAGAAGTCCAGGTGGTGCGAATCATCGGGAGTCCTGCACCATGGAGTCTCCCATAGCTCGAGTTGCTTTAAACAGAAAAAAAAAATCACGGCATATCTAGTATGTGAATGGCCATGATGATGAGTGGGCAAAGCGGGTGCATCTCTTTTTGTTACCGTAAATCACCCGTGACATCGACCACTCTTAATCGTTCAGCAAACTGGGATCGAAGGAACACACAAAAAAAAAACGTGAAAGAGCCACATAGCCCACCTTTCTATCCTGTTGCAATATTGGCCACTCACACATGTAAATGATTGACAAAGCTGTGTAGTTATATACAATGTGTACTGGTCATATATTGTATGTTGTGTTGAGCCGTGAATTTTTTGTTGCCTCCATTACTACTGCTTAGTGATATCGTCGTATCTACCCTGAAGTTGGCAAAGACGAAGTCAGAGCACCTTACCCTGGTGGTTCTTTCCTCTGATACGAAATGCATCGTAGAGCATGTCGAGACGTCACATGCTGCGCAAGCCAGTCGTGGTTCGTGATCACCATCGTCATAATCTTCGTCATCGTCTTGATCGTCCTCAGCGTCATATAGAGGGTACCTTGCCTGTGTTGTGCCATGATGGCTGAGAGAAAATTTGATCTGTAACGCGCTTGTTTTTTATTGTCATCACCATTATCGTTATCGTCAGCGGCGGCTACGGGGCACAACGCCAACGGACAAGCCTCGACCTCAAGGAGAATCCCCTGTAAAACTGTTTATTGACAACGGAGTTCATATTATATTACTACGACAAATGACGTCGACACCACGAAGACCTGTAACTACACTGCTCTTACAGACACTATGCTCACACCACGCTTTCGCATGATGTGACATTGTTAGAAAAAAAGTACAAAGAACCACCTGCCACTGGTAGTCAAGAATCATATAGGAGAAGCAGCACTAGTAGCCAAAACAGCTAGCCATAGACTTTCTGTCCGGCAACAAAGCTTTGCACTGTCACCCAATGGTATTGCCGCTCTGGTGTGGGCAAGCGGGAGTGTCTACACGTCTAAGAAGACTAGCACAATGCCAGGCTCCGCGATGTGCGACGCACAAGGCTCACGCACCGCGGCCAACTGTCAAGAGACGCGACCTGAATTCCGTGACGTCACGACCTAGACATCTAACTTTCTGGAAACAGCCCAAGTCTCGGTGCAGTCGAAAAAAGGGGGAGAACTCCGATCTTTGTCGGGTGACGAAGGCGCCTATACATAACACGCGGGAAAAAAATGCTGAGGCGCGACCCCATTTCCAGGGCACGATCCAAGAGCTGACACCGACCCGTCGCAGGTGGCAGGTGGTCCGGTGGCCTTTCTTTTTAGTGACACCACCTCCTGCGAGTGCATGGCTTCACAATAATAAAGAAAATTCAAACGGTGCTTCATTGAAGATGTATTTGTATTTCTTAGAAGACGTGTGCGTGTGTGTTATAATGTGAGAAGGAGACCACCATGTCACTGCTGTACCCACCTCAAGCGCCGCGTACAGAGCATACGGCGATGGCTACAGTATACCACCACATGAACACCATCTCCGTTCGATATTGTGACCATTGCATTCTTGCCTATAATCATCTAAAGCTCAGCAGCAATTCATACGAATTTGGCAAATGCCTGAAGTTTCCACTTGAGAAGACTCGTCGGCAGCAATTCAAGGTACTTGTAACGTTATTTCCCAACAATGGACAATGGAATCGTAAAACAAGCTGTACATGGTATAACGTACACAGGAAAGGAAATAAGTCCATTTTCTCTGGTGTTCATATCCTTAATCCTTGTTTTTTTTTTCTCTACAAATTCCCAACAATTTGCTCAGCTTTATGCTGCCAGGAGTCCGAATATATGTCATTAACATTTGAATCAGTGCCTTCGTAGAAGAAAATATAACACTCCTTTCATAAGCAGCATTTCTCGACTCTAACATGATACTTTCTTCGTGGTATCTTTTCTAAAAGCTGCCCACTATGTGTCTTCCAAAAAAAAAAAAGACAATGATGCATCCACTTTATCTCCCCGCTGTTCGGAGACTTGTGGATTCGATGAATTTGCGCGTAGATTTATTCGCTAATCTGCTGGATCGTCGCTTACAAGGTTTGAAATCGACCATGCTTCGAGCTGAATGGCCATATCTTGCGATCACCTTATCACTGCTTTTTCTTCACGTTCCATTTCCGATCTCCCTTGCGCAGAGTAGCAGACCTCAACTACCTCTCATGTTGCCGATTCTACATTTGCCTGCATTTAACGAAACGAGAGAGAGAACTAAACTTCATTGTACTACTGGGCGGATGTTCTTTTCGCCTAGCGGTGGGAGACATCCTCTTTACAGGTATCCATAGCTTGCTGTCGATGCGACAAGCCCTTTCCACCAGCAGGAGCTGGTCCCCTGGGTTTGCTAACGTCAGCAACGCCTCCCACTGGTCTTCCGGATTACTTGAGGTTGTTTCGGTATCCCCATACTATGTGGTTCAGATGTGATACAGGGTGCTAGCAGTCGCCAGGCAGTATCTGCAGTTCCTGCTGAAGTTGTTTGGCTACAATGCGTGGCGTAGCACATCGTGTCTATGGGTGCCGGCGTGCAGACTTCTCCAAGTCACTGCTTACTCTCTATTCAAGCCTTTTGCGAGCAGGGGCATAGTGGAGCAACGAAACGCGTCGATTTGCAGCACAACCCACAAAAGAACTCACGAAGAACCTGTATTGTGGGCAAGCATGACGCGAGGGTATATACTAGCAAAAAATCGAGCAAATGGTTTTGTCCGTCGGGTCATGACGTATCTTGAAACGATCTAGTCATCCTCAACATCATCAGCACATTCTATGACCACTGGAAGGCAAAACCTCTCCCAATAAATTAAACCACCAAGGGGGGAATGCTGATTTTCTTCGCGTTCCGGCTTATTGGACATAGTATCGCTTGACTCATCAAACCGACTAGCTTGAGAACACGTTCTGATAACCGTACACATATTTAACCAATTTTAGCGCAAACTTCGACATCCCCCCTCTCTATTTTTTTTCATCTGTACCCCTCTCTCTCACTACTTCTCACCGCCTGACGTCATACTCCCACGGGTATGTCGCGCAAAGCCCACGACCTCAATAATGCTACGTCACCTTAGGTACACGCAAGCTTCCACGTGCACAGTCATCGAGGCGGTACCTTCCGTCCCGTCGCGCGGACTAAGCTGAACTGGTGGGCTCAGCGAGGCGGGCAGCAAAGGGGGTGGGGGGGTCCCAATTCTTGGCGAAGCCCCTGCGGTGTGTATCCCAACCCTCGCAACGAGCAAGAAAGAGGAGCGAGATAACGCAAGCAAATGCTCAAGAATAAACGAGAAAAAACGTGAGGAACACGCTGGGGACGACGTTTGAAAGGAGAGGATCCGTCTGACGCGTCTCCCGCGCGCGCGCGAAGAGGCTGCGCGCGAGGCCAAATTTGGAGCCCGCGTCTTGGGCGAGGGGTCAAGAATATTTACGCCGCCAGCGCCAAGCGGCGTTCGCCACTGCCAAACAGCCAGCCGCACCCCCTCTCACTACCCTGCCCAACCCTGCACCACCGGCGCGTCATCCCGCACTTTTTTTTCCTAAGCTGCCAGCAGTCGCGACGCGTTGGTAGGCAGTGCGCGTAACGACTCGGCACGAGACCCACAGGAGGAGATACCGCTTCGCAGGAACCTGTGAGTACATTCAATGCCGTGGGGGACCCGCACTCGATAGCAGGTTGGCGCACCTGTGCGAGCTGTCAGACGTGCGGGGAGTGCAGTTCGCAGTTGCAGCAGGTCATTCCAAGCGTCGGTTTGAATCCATGTCACGGGCAACGTCATACCATGATGGCAGATCCGACCCCGTGGCCCCGTAGTGGATATATCGCGTTTCGTCGTCGAGCAGAAAGTCCTGGGTTTGACTCCCGCATGCTGGGGCCACGCTTCGTAAACAGTAGTGCCATGCAAGAAGGTTGCTTGTTGATTCCCGGCAGTCTTATTTAAATATGGGACAAAACGCGATAAAATTCGAACTATTATATGTGCACGTTAAAGAGATCTAACAAGCCGAAATTGTTATGAGACGAACTCCCCACCTTCCACTCATTTAGTCGAAAGTGTTTCTGTCACATTTCCTGAGCTACATTAGGATCTTAAATAATCTCATATAAATTTTATTACTATCATTAGAGCCTTTGTTTACAAGATGCAGCATTGTAACCTAGAAAAGCTTGCACAAATTTCATTCGTACCGTAATGCTCCAAACAGGTAAATTACCTTCTCATTCCCCTTTCGTGAACCTTCTATTTTGCTACCTAGCGATTTTCCGTATTTGGCGTCCTTTAATATTCACTTGATATGCAATCGTGATGTGGTATGTTAGCCACAGCACGTGCTGTGGTATTGGCAGCTCACGTGGCCCAGCTACCGCATTGGATAAGCGTTGGTCCCGGGTTCGTACCCCGAACCGGGGCGGATCCTCATCAACTCAGCTTTCTGAGTTGACGAGTGGTAGCGAGCGGATGCAAGCGGAAGCGTCATGATGTCGCGCTGCTCACATTACAACGCTTATTCAACACCACGCGTTAGTAATTCATTTCTATACCCATGCTCGGTTACTAGGAAAACTGAAATGCTGGCTTCACCCCCCAACCACAGCGCCCATGTCATTCAACCAGAAAAAACCATAAAAAAGAGTCATGCCAGCTGGCTTCTGCTTGAACTTTAAATACAATTTTTTCAGCTAACGTATATACGACGCATACTATTAATTAAAGGTTCGTGGTTACGACCTAAGAAATTTCTGTTGACTGAGGAACGAAGTGAAGATTTTTTGTGAGCCTCAACAAGACGTTAAAGTTTCCGACCAAAAACCAGCGACTTCAACGAGTGTCTTCATGACGAAGCCAATCGTCTAAATTTGTCTTCATGACGAAGCCAATCGTCTAATTTGAAAAAAAAAGGTTTTCGATGCGACAAGGTAGTATTGCGCTTCAGTGTAAGGTTACTGGTATTGTTGGGACGGCTTCCTGCTCTCCCGTAGTAGAGTGCCGCAAACACTTATTCTAATCACACATTGAAGTTTCACGGGACGGCTTTACGCACTCCCGTAGCAGAGTACCTGATACTCTAAATCCTTACCCCCCCCCCTTTTTTTTTTTTCTAAACAGGGACCGCTTTAAGCTCTCCCATAGTCGAGTACAAAGTACTAAAACTCGTTAACCACTTCTTCTAAACTCAAAGTACTAGTGTACGAGTGAGTGAATAACCTTATTTTGATCGTTAATATAATCAGGACGACAAACTGCTCTCCCATAGTTGAGTACGAAGTGCTCAAAATCGTTAGACACTTTTTGTAAACGCACAGTACTCTAAATCGTTTAACACTTTCTCTAAACACACCCTATGAATATTCACCACTTTCTCTAAACACGCGCGCCTCTCTCTGTCATCTCATCAGAGTTCTTATCTGGACGGCTCTCTGCTTTCCCTTAGTAGAGCACGAAGTACTCTAAATCGTTCAACACTTTTACTAAAGAACCCTATGAGTCGTTGCTAACTAGGAGAGACAGGGACGGCATCCTGCTCTCACAGGGTAGAGTATCATGCGTTCTAAATCGTTAAACACTTTTTAAAGACGATAGTCTTTCTTGGTACCTTCGACGCAAAAATTTTAATCTGTCTGTCTGTACATTTGTCTGTTTGTACGTTTGTCTGTTGCCTCAGATATGCGCAATTATTGCGCATATCTGAGGCACCATAACAACACGTATATATTCTGTACGTTCGTCTTTTACTAGAAAAGGCATACATAGGTAATTCTAAGGACCATAGCATTTATCACGCTGCGATGACCATGCAGCGCTTGCACCAAAAAACGAGTGTTTCCAACGCTTTGCTGAAACGATACGGTGGTGGCACCTACCTGTCGCCTTGCGTTCTACACCTTATCACCTCGGAGACGGGCACGCACGCCCGTCTCAGAGCCACGCGCTTCGTTTTTTTAAGAAAACTGCCAGATAGCGTTCATGTCTCACGTGTGACGTGACTTGATGCACTCGTTCGCCTCCGCACGCTTGGGGCACTCTAACGCAGCGCCTCCAGAATACCCTTCACCGATTTCTTGCGCAGAACATCAAATAAATGTTTTGTTCACTCTCTCCACACGCAAGACTATCGTATTTCGACGACATTTGCAGATTAACATGCAGATACGGGGCCATTTTTTTTCTTTCTAAACAGACCAGCGTGTGTGATAAAATTGGCCCTGAAACCGTTGACGCACATAGGAACGGCTTTCCGCTCTCCCATAGTAAAGTACCGAGTACTTTGCTATGGGAGTACTTTAATATCGTTAAACACATTTTCTAGACATACAGCTTATCACTCTCCCGTTATAGAGTACATTGTACTCTAAATCATCCAACATTTGTTTTAAACACAGCGTTTATGCAAAACTTCCGAAGAAATAGGTACAGTAATGGCTGTTGGCAGAGCTTATTTTTTTTATTGCTGTGACGTAAGCAGATCTTGGCGCACCAATAGGGCGCAAGCTACCCTTTATCACTTAAATGTGTCTAATAACAAAGTTCACGGAGGGTCCAAGTCTCCTAGCGTAGCAAGTCCACTGCACACACAATATACAATTTAGCTTAACAGTTAGGGTATGATATTTCGAAACAACGTATTCAACAATCACATATAAGTGCATATACGGTGATGTTAACAATTTGAACGGAACGCACTGCGTACAGTTGAAGTCACATAAGTGTCATCATTACAGTCACATACATGTCAACACAACAGTCAGCAGTCCCATAAATGTCCACTGTCACGTATTAAAAAACTGAATAGCACTAAAATCGGACAAGAATTCCACTGTTTTCAAGGATAACTTTCAACGCTTTTACGGCGCACTTCTGAAACCTCTTGTTGACCACGGGCCCAAAAGCTTTCCTAAACTGAAGGGTCTGCGATCTAAAGCCCTTAAGGATGATCTAAGTCGGCGTCTTGGTGTTTCGTGTTGTGAACATTCTGGAAAGAGGTGATGTATGTCTTCATCTAAAAATTCCCAATCATATTCTGAAGATTCAGCGCGGCCAATTCTGTGTAAAAATTCTTGGTGTAGGCAGTGCCTAATCTTAATGGATGAATAAGAGTTACGACACTTCTGTCTATAGGGATAACGGGTTGTCAAATTCAATTAGTGGAACTATATAAATTAGAGCTTTTGGAGTTTTGTTCAAACCACGTATTTTCACACAATTACAAGAAAACACCCGTTTAAAAACCTCGGGAAGCGGCGTCTGTGCGTCCTACGCAAAACTTTGGGGATTCTTAAGCTTCGCTTTTAGGAGTTGAACGTGATAGCAATATTTTGTCCCTGGTGCGTACTTGAACCACTTGGTGCATACTTTTTATTGTATGAAGTTACTCGACAATTTAAACTGTGGACGGTGGTCTAGTGGCTAAGGTACTCGGCTGCTGACCCGCAGGTCGCGGGATCGAATCCCAGCTGCGGCGGCTGCATTTTTGATGGAGGTGAAAATTCTGTATAGGCCCGTGTGCTGAGATTTGGGTGCACGTTAAGGAACCCCAGGTGGTCGATAGTTTCGGATCTTTCCTCAACGGCGTCTCTCATAATCATATGGCGGTTTGGGGACGTTAAACCCCGCCTATCAATCTATCAACGAATGTGACAACCGCAACCTAGCACGAGACCGGCGCGTCCATCTGAACCTGCGCAACTCTTGTCTCGTCGACGAATGAATTATCGGCGGAAGTCGACAAATAAAACACATCATGCAAAAACTGTACTGTGCGAAGCTCCGAAACGACACGAAAAAATGTGTACACTCGATGACAAACTGCAATAGCTAAACTTTGTGAGGCGTTGGGTGACAGCGCTTGACACGCTATTATGGGCAACATAAATCGACGACACACGTACCGCAGTCATCGCACTTTTATTCAGCGTCGTCCTCGTCTGTTTTTTTTCTCTTGTGTACTGTTTAGTTGCGCTGTGACGATGGTTTCTATGTCGTTACGTAAGCACGCGGTAAACACTTATCGCCAAGATCATCAGATCTAGCCTCTTGCGAATTCAGTCTTAAGATTTTCCTTCAAACGCCAAGAGAGACATAACGTTCATTTGCACCCGTCGAGAACTACGGGTGGGGAGGTTTTGTTGACCTCTGCCCCCGTTCATTCCCCTAGCCGTCAGCCGGAATCCCTCGACACTCATCGGCAGTCAGGCCGAGACCAATCACTAACGTTGTTCTTCGGCGTCGTGGCTACATAATAATGCCTCCCAAGATTTCTACGTTTCTGCTTGGATCATTGTAGGATGGGCACGTCCAGACCATGAGCACCAGACCTGCTACGCTATAACAGGGCGAATGACAGATATTTACCACGGTGAATTAGTTGATGGTGGCGTTGCAGAGGCCGCTATTGAGTTCTGTATTTGTTCCTGATAACGGGAAAGAAGGCTAAAAACAACTGGAGCCAAATTCACAAGACTTGCCTTTCTTAAGTTATTTTTCGCGTTGGTCAGCTGGACTCGCCAATATAAGCGGCATCATGATTGGCTGAAATATTCTCTTACAAAACTTTCCTATACGTAAGCCATTTTAGTGACTACAAGCCCTATTTTTTGTTCTACCGGACATTATTTTGATGAAATCTACCACGTCGCTTTTTTTATAAGTATGTATTACAGTTCTTCTCGACAGTGGTGTTTTTTTTTTTATCAGTCATTTTGGTAACAATGTGGGAGGAGCCTCACCTTCGTCCCCCAGATAAATGAAATTGAGAGTACTCTTTTGTTGGCCAGTAGGCGGTTTACTTCTCTATACGCGTCATCTGAAATGGCTCTTTGCAGTAGACGAAATGTGCACAAGTCGACCTAACCTCAATACTAAGGGCAGCTCAGATATAGCCTGAAAACTTCAACATTTGTGCAAGTTAAACTGATTATTCAATAAATAAAGGCTTCGAAACTTTGCAGCCTTAACACACACTCAGCGAAAAGCTTTTTTTTTTCCTTTATATTATATGCACATCCTGAATAGCGTTTAGACAGTTTCAAATGCGTAATAATTATTGTTTTGTCAATTACCTTACCTTACTTCCTCCTCCCTCTTTTGCAGTCGTGTGGTCGAAAAACGCGCACTTGTGAAATCTTAACTAAATGTCTGAGGAAAGCAACGAGTTCAATTGACATTAAAACAAAACTGCACAGTACTTTCATTCCACACGCACATAATTATAATTAATTTTGCATAGAAAATGTTGCGGACAGGTAAAAAAGGTGTTTATGCCCTAGTTCCTACGTTCCAAAGAAAGATAATAAGATAAACAATCCATTCACTCCGTGAAGATGGTTGTACAGCGATACTGTCTATGGGAGATGATCTCCCTTGTGGTATTCCTTGCCGTGGTATTTGCAGCCTTCAATAGTGGTAGCAATAATTCGCTGCTACATTGCCTGGGCTCCACGAGTTCGTGTTTTAGAGTATCATGCTGTCCTCTGGCGAATTTCCTCCGCTTCGCGAGCTTGCAGCGCTGCGTCATCAGCGCGGTTTACGCGAGAGTCACTGATTGGCTAGCAGGGTCATGTGTGGTAAGACAAGCACGCAAGTGTATATGATTGCCTAGCAATGTATATAACGTGATTTATTTCGCGCGTTTGCATCTGATTGGTAAAAACAAGAGCACTCGGTTCGTGGCTCGGCCGATGCGGGCTTGGTGCGGGCACCGACTGTTACGGTACAGGCTTATAGCATATATAGCGCTGCTTCACTACAAAAATTCCCACCTGTCAGTCTAAAGTACCTGGGACTGGGTGCGCTATTATCACGCTTCAAGTTTAGCGCCTTGGCGACTGTCTGATGCGCTTGGACCGTAATCCAAACGAAGGAGACTAATTAGGCTAGCTGTGGTGAAACGTCCTAATTGCTTAGGTCTCATCACCTGGTGCCTAAATTAAAACACTGTCAGGCCTCATTTGCCAACAGCTCCTTTTGTTTCCCCACAAAGAGCTTCACTTTGGCAAAGCGCTTCGGGTGCTCTCACCGGAGGCTGTCTGCCAAGGCTCTACATACTCCCCAACAAGCGCACATACAAAGAGCCTCAATCTATTTAAAAGATTTCGTTACTATATACAGCGCAAGCGTGCATATTACTGCGGGAGGTTGCGGTAGCATTCTCACTCCTATACCGGTGACGCGTAGGTACTGGTTGCGGGGAGCGGGCATGCCAGAATTCTGCAATCTGTGTCCGCCCCAGACCCATCTGTATATCCCGGCGTTATATAACTTGGAAAGCTGCCGAATTTTCGTCACCCCGTCAAATGCTTCGCCACGGAACGCTTGAGAGAGCTTTATCTTGTCGTTTGTATAGAATCCTACACCTGCGAATCACGTCACCTGCAAGTTTGAACTTTCGATGGCCATAACCAGTATGTATGAGTCACAGACCATTGGGTGGTCTATATAGCGTGCGTGTAGCTTTGTCTTCTCTGGTTTTAAGGACGAAGCTTCTTAGGACTTATAGCTTTGTTGTCGTGCGATGTACCTGCGTTCACACTCGTATCCCGACATCTGCTACACAGCTGCGAAAAAACCATCTTCGCCGTCCATCTGTTTGTCCGTCCATCTGTCCTTGAATTTAGCCATTCGTGCATCTGTCCTTTATGTCGCCGACTTCAACGTAGACTGTATGTTCCTTAGGACTTAGCTTCGCAAACTCGTCATCATCCACGAAGCGGATGATCACGAGTTTTGACGAGGTTTGGTATCCAGATGAGCTTAATGGCGCCAAGGTCCATGGTTTCATTTATTATTCTGATGGCTGCGGGGCAGATTTTTCCTTTTCCGTATATAATTTCTACACGCCTACGTGGAGGGCGTCAGAATGAAGGCTTCCTCCCCTGCGTTTGCAAGCGCTTCTTCTGCCGTAGCGATGGCTACCTCCACGTAGTAGCAGGCGTTTTGGGCCTACCTCATGGTGCTTGTGACTTCTCTTTTACAGTCATCTATAACTGTAAACTTACGAACCACGTTGCGAATGTTCAGCGTGCTATCGCGGTAATATGTAGCTCTCTAGGTGTTCCTCTGGCCCTCGTGTTTCCCTACATTGTCGGGCCCGAGCTTTTCGGCGCCCCAAACTCAGGACGGGGTCCATTCCTTCCAAGATCGGTGAAAATGTGATTTGTCCTCTATTAGTAGTGGCGAGATCCACCTGCTCTGCCTCGCTCGGCTATTTGACCGCGTTTGGGTGGACGAGTGGCAGGTGAAGCATACTTCAGGTTCCTCTCTACAACAGAAACACACCTTCAGTGCGTTTTTCAAACGTTTTCGTGAGGACGTTTGAACGTCCTGAGAACACGCTCAGGCGTGCTGAGGCCGTCCTATTGTCCGGCCTCAGCACGCCTTCTGCATATCCAGAAATCATTCATCATTTCAGGATTTGTGAGGGACTGAAACATGCTCCATTCGTCCACCAGGACATTTCGCGTACCAATAGTGCTACTCACTAGCACATTTCTGGGACATTTTGCCTACCTACTACATGCTACCCACCAGGATTCGTTGTATGCCAAATTGCTTTATATATATTTCAGATTTTACTTTTATGTGAAGATAACGTTAGATCAAGGTTGTGTATTAATACTATAGAAACGCGTCAGCGCCAATGCAGACATTGCCTGTGCGGGGTCATGTGGCTTTCCCACCTAGTGACGCACGCAGAAAAACAACCAGTTTCTAGAAGTACTTTATTCTGATTCACCGGCCAGCAAAGCCAACAATAAAATCCTTTGAATGATGAGGGCGATGAGGCACTCAGTGTAGTCTTCATTTGTCAGAATAATCAGAATGTACTTTTAATAAACCTAGAAGGAAGTCAAATTGCTTTTGTGAGGGCAGCAGTTGAAATTACACTACATATTTCGCAAGCACAACATGAAACCACTCTTATTATCAGTGTGGACAGTGTTTGAAAAAGTCAGAAAGCAAGCTCTTCCACCAGTATTTGTGCCTTACACAGCGCAATTTGTGCAAATTAAATAGTCTGAATGGCTCCTGATATATAAGACAAAATCTTTGGCAGATGCATCATGAACTTTATGCTGTGCAGCTTCACAGGAACTTAGACACCATTAACCAAAAAACTCCCAGCAAGCAGTGAATTAGTTTCTCAACAAAGCGCTACAAAAACAAATTTGCGTTTTGCAGTTTTGCACCAAAAAAAAAAAACTCGCAACAAAAGGTTCTGTGTTTTCTGAATTCCGGGTGTGACCAAAGATTAGCCTTGGACTTTCGGCTAGTGGCAAGCCGCCAATGTTCAAGCACAGTCTGAGCTCGTCAGGCAAGCGTATACATTCCAGCAGTTTGCCGCTGTCCAGCCTCTAGGCTGATACGGTGAAACTTAATCATTCCCTTCTGCCAGCTCCCTGATGTTAAGGGTCCTACCTGGAGTTTACAAGAGTACACCCTAGCAGATAACGGTAGTGACAAGCAACAAGAGTGGCTCCGTAGCAGTGAAGTGACCGCGGTGTGCGAGCCCCACTACTGTTTACCACTCACGCTGGTAATCTTCGTAGGGAATTAAGCGCACTAATTTCGTCGTCGGGAAAAACGATGCATCAACTTGGAGGGTCATAATATGCACATCACTGCTGAGTCGGCGCCGACCATGCTGCAACAAAAAGGCTGGTGGCGGCAAGTTTTCCTCTTCACCACGCGTGCCACCGTTGATCGGACCACTTACTAGATCTGGTGTATCAGCGTGTCGCAAATGTCACGTGCATTAATATAGCATAAATAAGATAACCCAGGTAGATTTACCCGATATTTTCCGTTAGTAGCTTCCGCTCCCAGTAGAAAGCTTCACTTAGAGGGCCTTCACCAGTCTGTAACACATTTTAGTTGTACCAGACCATCATTACACACTGGCGTCAGAAACTTTAGAAGTGCTATCTAGGAAGCGTTCTCGCGCAACAACTTTTTTTCAAATCGATTCACCAGAAATGATGTAAGATGGAATTTAACTATGTTGTTGTAATTCATTCCTGCAGGCCAACGCCACTGCCAACTATATCCCAACGTTCTTATACGAAGTCTTGCGGTTTCTCTGCTTTGTGTCACAGTCCTAAGGATATTTAATCCTTTGTGAAGCGCGTGCCCTTGCCCAGCGCAGAATTAAACGGCAAACCTTCTCCTACTTTTCTGTGTGCAGAGTAAGCCGAGCAAGCAACCACAAGAGACATGACGTCGACGTACCGGGTGCGCACCGTCCCGACGCGCACAGTGACCACCGTGCGCCGTCAGGTGATCGACGACGACGGCGACTTCTTCGACTTCCCAAAAGCCCGCGCGGGCGCCTCAGAGTTCACGACGGTACGCCACAGGGTCACGCCAGGCGGAGGCGTCGTGACCACGACCACGACGACAACCACGACCCCGAGGCGCGTCATCCGCGACGTCAGTCTCGACGGCATGGACGCCGACCCGTTCTTCGCGCGCGACGTCTCCAGGCCCTCCCGGACCAAGGATCTCGAGGAGTTCAAGGTGCGCTATCCGCCAGGAAGAGCCATCGCGCTCGATTGTTTTAGAAGGCCGCCCCAATATAAACGGGACGCCGCAGTGTAAACATCGTAACACACGTGTGTCTTCGTAAGTTTTCGTGCGTCTTATCTGGACATTACAAAGCACCGGCCTCGCGGCCATTGGATGCAAGGGCACTCACGAGGCACATATTGTTACGTACAATCCAAATGGTGTACGAATAACTGTTTATTGGGGCGAACTTGTGCCCGAAAAGTAGCGGCGTCTGTAACAGGCGATCAGCAAAAAGGGATCAATCTCCGAGAGAGAAAAACCCTCGAGTGGTGGTCCACTTCTTTTTCATCAAAATCCCGTGCTGAGGAAGCGCGCGCCGTCACGGCCTTTTCTTGTTTGATCATCAAGCCGCTGATCTCTTGGGGGGCGCACGAACTAGCGCGCGTAGTTTAAATACTGCGTTCGCCTTGCGTCAATATGATAGTGCCACATATTTCCACCATGCTTTTATTATCACGACCTTTCGCCATCCATACTGACAACAAATATTTCATGTCCCTGTCATAACTTTATTACTTCTTTTTTTAATACTTCTTTGTTTTTACCCGCATTAGCGCAAAGAATTGTAAGGCACATATACAGCCACGTACGCATATCATTGTCTACATAACTTGTCTACTGAAATGGCGCTCTTTGGCCATCAAATGGCCCTTGGCACTGCCTCGGCAATGCGTCTGTAGAGGGAAGGCCTACGAACCACAGCCCATATGGGATAATGGAGGCACCCGTGATGATTTCTGTAAAAAGATGTATAATCTTATAGTTCCGCCATACACGGCAGCGTACAAATCAGTGTTCCCCGTGACCGCTGTTTGCCGTCTTGAGTACCCCTCACACACTAGGCTCGAAGCACTTACGACTGACCAAAAGGACAGAAAATCCACAGTATAAGGCACATTCAAAACTGAGTACCAAATATATAAGAACGTCGAATGCCCACGGAGTAATTGCCAACAACGTGTTGCAATATACACGATACGTGCGTAGCAGCTGTTCGAGACAGCCGCGTCTTAAACTGTCTTTCTGTGTGGACTTTAAGCCCTTGAGTAACATCCCCAGGAAAACAAAGAGTAAGACATATTTCATACCGTTTCTGTCCTTCCGGTCGTCAGGTTCCTTATAGTACTACACGATGTGTCATGCTTGGATTTCTCTTTTGCACAATCATTTCAACAGTGCCGTTCTGGCTGCACAGGTGTCCTTCGACATCGGCCTGCACTTCAAGCCGGACGACCTGTCGGTGAAGACGCGCGCCGGCATGGTCTTCATCACGGCCAAGCGCACCGACGGCAACATCACCCGCGAGTTCGACCGCAAGGTGCCGCTGCCCGACGGCGTTGATCCGCTCACCGTGCGCGCCCTGCTCAGCCCCACTGGCGTGCTGACCATCAGGTCTCCGCGAAACCTGTCATCGCGATACACCTCGAACATCTACGAGCGTCACGTGCCGGTCCGCATGAGTCTGTACTAGAGAGGGCGAAAGGAAGAGAACAGAGCTCGCGCGGGCTTGTGCTCAAGTTAAAGAAAGCATATACTTCGCTTATGCAGAACAAGCAAGCGTCCGTCAGCTATGCCTACTAGTGTTTCAGATTTCGGAAAATACTATAAATCTGAATAATGCTAGGGAGGCTTTTAATTCGGCTTTACCAGGCCTCTATCATTGCCCCTCCATCACTGTTGTTTCCTAGTCAGAACGAAGGTACAAACATTTACTACATGACGAATGGTGCTCGATGACTGCAGAGCAATTGTCAAAACGTGAGGAAAATCGAAACATTCTTGGCTGTTTGTGCCGTTTATTATTTTTTGCTGTTTTCGCATTGAATACAAGCTTTGAGAAATCAGCCCGTGCCTGTAGTGTGTGGACAAGTGCCGCACCTGCATGCTTTCATGTACGCCAGGTTCAATTCAATATTCTGGCTGCTCTTTGGGGCAGTCAGCTGGGGCAGTTACGGGCCTATCATAAAATATGCTCTGAACATGCATTGCTTCCAAGGACTTGAACCACTGGCGTCTGCCGTTATATGTCGTATCAAACTCGTGTTTCACTCAAGCCTTTATTGTAATTATGCCAGAACATTTTTTGTTCACGAGACACTGGCAAAACAGGACGAATGGGTCAAGACCAAGCGCAAATTATGAGGTCGTACATTCGATAACGTCTCAAACAGCGTTATTTTAAAGGCTGACATAACTCTCTGAAAAAATAGAGATCAGTGCTGTCGTTAACGCATTCAAACATTCAACAGATATTTAACAGATATTTTTATTTATATCTTCTTAACAAATCGCGATAGTAATACTCTCAAGTATAGTCGACGCTGCCAATGCTGTTTTGGAAGAAATAAAACGGAAGCAAAGCTAAAGCCCTTTCATTTTTTTTTCTTTTTAAGTTCAACGCATGTCCAGTTTCGTATGAACAATGTCTGCAGAAAGAAAAAATGAATAATTGAGATGTCATGCAAAGTTACCGAGTCGTTGTAAAGCAAGTGCACAAAGCATCCTTATGGAATGTTTCGTAAACTCAGTGATGTCGCAGACGCCTTATTTTTGTTCATATTGCGGCTACAATAAAACAACTTCTGGTTATTCGTGTTGTTTGAGTTCTTAATTTTTACAACACGATACACGGTGAAAAACAAAACAAGACGCCTCCCACACCAGCTCCAAAAAAGGTAATTATCTTGCGGCCTTTATGAACTGACATTAATACTTATTTCGGAGTGAGTATTTCAAAACTAAAGTGTTTTCTGCATATGGGTAGGATATATCTATAGGGAAAATCAAGATCGAACTTCCGAGTTTATTTGTGTACGTACCCACTCTGTTAGTTCTGAATATTATTGTTTCTTACAAAGAAAGCGAGCTTTCGGAATTATACACTTCTTTCCTTCAATATGGGTGGGCATACAAAACCATTATGCCATTATCGCGATCGAAACTTAAAGGGTGCTGAACCACACAAAACGATTGGTGAAAAAAAAAAAACAGCGTGCGGTAAACAGGCGCTGCTGTAAACACCTCAGCCAAATGTTAAAAGGACCGACAACTGCCCAGAACATGAAATGAGATGACTGCAGGGATGGAAATACTGTCCCTTATAGTGACTAAAACCAACCCTTTTTTCCCGTGAGAAGTGGATTTTTATTGTAATTCTTCATTGAAAATCGCGAAAAAGGCCTGTGGCGTCTCTGGTGGCAAAAACATGAACTATTATGAATGCCCTGTCACGTGACCATGCGTTATTGTACACGGTCAACGATTTAATAATTAGTATTGAAATATTGTTTGATTCTTTATAGCAAAACATATTTTATAAAAACATACGTGTGAGCTTGCGTTAGTAGTATGCATTAAAATGGCACTGCCTTCGCGTGATGCTCGTCAGCGCGCCTTGAGCGGCTTCAGCTTTCCGCGTGCTCTTGCAACTGCGTACACCAATTACATCTACGGCCAGCCTCAAAACACAGAAGAGTGGATGAAAAGGTAAAAAGAAAATTATTTGTAGTTCTAGAGAACGCCGAAAGGCAAGGAACTTCGTACGAAAGTAATGACGTGTTTGCATCGCACAGCGTCAGCTTGAATTGATAGGCCCCGACGACTCTCGGCACAACACTCATACACAACGATATGTCCATGCGACACGTTCAACTCCTTTGGTCAATATAGAGCTGACATTAACCAAGAGCAGCTTTTGTATCAAGTGCACTTCTTACCATGGGGTGCCACGAAGTACCGGCGCTGTGCTTTGTATAGCGTGCTTAAATTTCCCAGTGGAAACACTAGAGCGGACCGGAATCGCGTCTGCTCCGCCTCAGTGGAACAGTCGCTATAGGGCGCTTGGCTGCTGACCCGAAGGTGGCGGGTTCGATCCCGGCTATGGTGATCGCATTTCGACGGCGGCGAAATGGCGGAGGCCCGTGTACTGTGCGAAGTCAGCGCACGTTAAACAAGGCGAGATGGTCAAAATTTTCGGCGACCTTCAATGAGGCATCTCTTACAATCATATTGTGGTTTTGAGACGTAAAACCCCCGATTTTTTTTTATGTAGTCGGAATGAGGTCTGAAGAGAGCGGTCACGTTTCATGCGGCACACTCAAGGTCATGACGCACGCGCGACGTAGCTTCTTTTCCCTGTGGCATCATCCCTTCCTGCGTATTCAAGCGCATCCGCCGTGACGAAAGACGAAAGGAAAAGAAAGAATTGCACCGTCTCCTGCTTAAGTGAACTCTGTGTAGATGCGAAGCAGCGGGCGCTAACGCTTACCCTGGTAGCGGCGTTGACGCTGGCGCTCATCGCGGCTTTGCGCAGGAGAAAAAGTTGGGGAGGCACAAAGCACGCAGTGGTGGACCGGGGTATCCGACTAAAACATGCCAGTCACTGCTAATTGGCAATATTAGACAGAAGACTCCGATTTGACCCAGAGACTCGCAGCCTCCTCTTAATTACCACACACCTGCGAATTATTATTTTTCGACAACGCCTAAGAGAAATATCCCACCGGCCCTACCTTGGAGGTCAAGATTCAGTGCCTATATGTATGGGATGGTCTGTAAACGGTTGTGAAGCGCGAGCAGTCGGTCTTTGAAATCAACAAACTCGCTTGCACGCGCTGCTGCGTCGGTGTTACGAGGCGAGAGAGGGGGATAGTACGCGAATGCGCATATGGTGTGAAAACGCCGCGGGGAGCAATGCCCAGAGGGGGGAGCGAGCGTAGTTTAGCAGACATTCCCTGCGTCCGTGTTGCGAGGTGAGAGAGGGGGAGCGTAAGTGAGGGGGAGCGGACGCGCAAGCGCAGTAAAGGTGGTCACGCCGCACACTGGACTGAGCTAGACCATAAGCTGTTTGCATGTAAAAAAAGCGCTTAATTCCTGCGATCAATCCCTGTAACTCGGATCATGCTTGAAGTGTTCGAAACATTTTTGCGGCGATCGATCTGAGAGGCAATAGACTCCGATATGGAGGTTATTTTATGATTACTCGAAAAAGTGGCTCCGGAGTTGGCCTTTAAAGGCCAACTCCGGCGATCTTCCAACGTCAGTGGATCTCAATGAAATTCATTGGGTACGTTCGTTTGCACGTTTGCGCCATTGATGCCAAATTGCAGGTTTGAGAGTTCCGCAGATTCTTTTCAAATGAGTTTTATATCTTGTCTCGAAACGCTCACCTCGCTTGCCAGAATTAATGGCAGCATTGTGTGTGTGACGTTGAGTTTTGCCTGGCGGAAGTGACCAACTGATGTGCCACTGCAGCGTCTGCTTGTCTGCTATGGATTGTGTGGGTTTGGCGGGCGCTTCCTTGGTTGAGCGTGCGATTTTCTTTTCCGTGTCGGTGGGCGTGCGATAAGCACGAAGTGGTATCGCGTTGTGAGCCACACACGGTTCGACATATATTCACCATAACAGCGTAAGCGTTTTAGCCGATCAGCTGGGACAGCGTGGACGGGTAGTGCCATTCGGCGGGCATTATGTGCAATCAGGCAGGTTCCGGCAGCGTCGGGCAAATCTTTGCGTCACACGTAGAAGCGCACTCGATTGGGTTTCGGTATTGCGGTTTTTCGGTAATTAAAAATTATTTTCAAATGTTTTGAGCATTTCAATTGTCGGGCGCGTGAGAAGAGTGTCTAAGGAACATAAAACACGATTATTGTGACATGGTCAAAAAATCGCCGGAGTTAGCCTTTAAAGGTTCGTTTACGCAGGGCGTACTGCAGTAGCATTACAGTTTATATAAATATTTTGAACAGGATACGGCCGCCAGGTAAACATGCTAAGGTATGCGGCTAAATGGGGAGGGGAGGCTGAAGCGCAAAATTCAAAAGAGACCCTCCTTCACACACGCACTGTACCCGACGCCTCAGCTGGGGAAAACATACAATCCTAGAGTGGCCCCTTTCCATTGTCTTGGTGTATACTCCACTATTTAACCAGCCACCTCTGCATTGTGGCGAGGCTGACTTCTGGAAACCACTACGGCTGCAGTGGACGAGAGCGCTGCTTACCCAGCGGCATAACACGGCCGTAGCGGTGCTTTCAATTATTGCTGTTCACGTGGCGTCGCACCTACTATGGCAAAATGGCGGCCACCGGCGTTGCACAGGGTCCGTAGCCCGGCGACTTCCAGAAGTTCTAGGGCTTCTATCAAATAAGTTATTCGTTACCGTCCATTTATGTTAGTGCACAAATGAACCTATATTTCTATTTTTCTCTGAAAGTCGCAATTGGGTGAATGACCATGCCATGACCCCTGTAAAGGGGAACACCGGTGATTTTTTTTTTCATTCACTGCTTTTGATAACACCTTCAGCGTGTGTTCTCTTTGCCATCCTGATAATATGTGCCAAATTATACAACCGTAAGTGATTTAGTTTTTTTAAAACAGAGCTTTAAGAATTGTAGCCAATTACAGAATCACGGTGGTAAACAAAGGCCACCTTGTGTGTATGACGTCATGGTGACGTACTACAAGGAGCTTTGTTACATAAGTGTCTATTTATTCTACCCTGCCCCGCCCATGGGCGTAGCGCACGCTTTCATCTACGAGGCCACGAGCTGCATGGCGTGTTAGTCGTCGTTGACACCGAGTCTTACAGTAATATATTGAGCAATGACAGAGATTCGGAGCAAATCGGCTGCTTCACGCGTCGGCACGTCGAAATCGAAAGGCGATGCTTCCGCGTTCACACATTAGCTGCAATCATCGCTGAACTCGTCACCGGTAAGTTCAGACGGGCTGGCTCAACTTGACTCTGTGTAGGATGACATCACCGACTTATTTTGCGTGCGTTAGAAGAAACACGTGTGTTATTAAGTAAACACCTTGGCCAGCCGTGGTGGCATGTGGTGGCGTGTAGCCGTGGTTTCGTGACGTAACCGTATACCCGCACGGAGCAGCTCTAATTGGGTATTTACTCAACGTTTATTGCTTATTTAAAATTGACGAGTCTCACAAAATGAACCACCCAAGCTGTTACAGGGCCATTTCGAAATGGCATATGGGTGTTCCCCTTGAAGGAGAAATCATCATTCAAACTATGTTCTGTCTTCGGTTTTATTGCGCGAATTCCTTTCACAGGTAGGCTATTCGTCAGCCCTCGCTGATACCGTTATTAATTGTTTACTTATTTATTTAGGAATATTGCAGGCCTTGAAAAGGCCCAGGCAGGAGGGGAAAGGTACAAACACAGTAAAAAGAGTGCAAGTACCAAAATTAACATATTGACAACAAAATGAATCTACCAACAAGTGAACAAGCACTGAAAATGTGAGGCAATGAAATAGATTATACAGAATGAAGAGATCATGAATACATCACTATCGAATAAATGTACAAGGGTATCTGGGCAAGGCTTGGTTTAAGATGTAATGGATGCGATAGAGTTGGTGTTGTTGAGTGCACTTAGAGGTCGGCTGTTCCAGTCTGCTACAACTCGAGGGAAAAAGGAATACTTAATTATGTTGGTTTTGGCATTGTAAGGCGTTAATGTGGCAGAGTGGTGATGCACAGACGAGGTAACATTCAGTACATCAAACCACTGACATAGCAAAGAGCAAAGCGAGTTGATGTAGGGGAGGCTCAAACCTATCTAAATCTTCCAGTTTTGCATGTGTATATATACCAGCACACCTACAAACACATGCAAAAGCACATAAAGGGTGGTTGAACCATCTCTCAAAAATATTTCTGGCCTCATCCCAGCGTAAAAGTGTCTGTAACAGCTAGACTGCCTCAAAATAAAGAAGACAAAGAAACACTCAATGTTTCACCATAATAAAATAGATGTAAATGCTTTAATTTATAACAAGTATCACAAGAAAGTCTGCCTATGTGATCACACGAGCTTCATATTGCAAAGGCACACAAAGGCAACCATAGCACAGCAGTTATTGCACAATAATCATTGCTTCAAATACGAAAATTTAGGGCTAAGTAATCCACATAGACTCGTTTCAAGTGAAACGGCTCATGCCATATGAGCATAACTTTTGACTCGTACACTTTATCACAACAACCACTACTTTTACCAGCCTGATTAGCAGTAACATAACATGGTTGGCATGACAAATTGTTCATAGCACCCATTATAACTTGCAAAAAAAGAAACATTGTCGCAGCTCAATGCCATTCACCATTTATGAACTTGCACTGCGGTAGCCTATAAGTTGAATGATGAATTAAAACGCAGCTGCCCACTGGGGTTTGGCCCAAAAAAACAGCTGTTTTAGGGACGCAAAAAGAAAAAGGCCAGGAAAAACTGCCTTTACTGTGACACCAGCAATATGAGCACGCCTAGTCAGTCTTGAAAATTAACACAAATTCTCCATGAGGACATCAGTAGTACATAAGACACCTGGGTTGCTAATACAACAATACGGCACAAGTGAATGCAGAGTTTAGGTGGAGGACGTGCACATACAAATTCGGGGTTGTACATAGGCTGTAGCCAAGAACACAAGCCTTCATAAAAATAAGCATTTGTGTTTTGTGGTATTCCTAATGAAAAGCAGAAAGTTCAACCACACTTAATAAAGAAAAACATTCATTCAGTGCAGTGGTTCACAAGCAGAATACAGCCTTTTCAATCCGGGGTGGTTTTACCTATGTTACATGAATACAGATAAGTACAACCTAGAAAGATCTGCTGGATTAACATGTTGACATCAACACATATTAACTGTATGACATTTTCAATCACTGTGCTCAAACTACAGGTCAAACTGAACTGAATGTCAATAAAACGGAACAATGTCTTGGTTGCTGTTGTGTACTGCCAGGTGATGTCGCTGCAGCCACCCTCCCGCCCGGATGTGCAGTAGCCATGTTGAATGCAGCAGGCAGTTCAGGCTGCCGCATTTTGCGCGGCTGTCATAATAAACCAATTTGAATCAACCTCCAGTTCTGCGAGTTCATACCCTCGTGTTCCACCTCGCCACCTGTACGAGCCGTACACAGCAGTTGCCATTTGGAATCAAATACAGCTTTAAAGCACATTCACATATACTCATAGAGCAGGAGCTGACCAACAAAAAAAATTGAGAGAAACTTGGCTGTCAGAATTAGCTGTTGTTGAGGGCTAATAGCAACTTATGCTGTAAAAAAATAACCACTACCATGGATGTGACCCATTGAAGAAGCCTACCTTCAACGGACACACACAAAAGAACTCAACTTATGCAAGTTGCCTCTTGAATGTGTTAGCATTTTGCATGTTGACTCTACAATAAAACTGTCGGTGAGTCCCTCTGTAATGTAAAAAACTACGATCTGTGTTGCAGGTTTTGTGAAATATAGATTTTTCACTTGGAATGACTTGTTTTCAGGTTATTGGGCAGCGCTATGCAGCCCTTTATATGCCGGGAATATTGAAGTTAATTAAAGGTATACGCTAGCACATATTCAGCTGCTACAGTGAAAAGAAAGCTGATGCTGAGCCTCGAATGAGAACATTGTTTAAAGGAGGAAAGTGAAAACATTAAATCCATCAATCAATGACCTCAAACAGAGATTGCTCATTTCAGAAAATGCCTCCACAATGCTTAAAAGTGCTTCATGTGGTTTCCCTTGAAAGTTTTGCAACACTTGCTTAAGCAAATAGCCAGTGAAAGAGGCAAGTCAACTACCAAGCAAATCCTCGAGGAATACGTACTTGACTGTATATGTCTGCACTCATAGTGTAAGTGCATTCGAAAACATATATAATTATGTCAGCCAGACATTTGAGTGTGCTTTGCTGCATTCATCAGCTCTAACAAAATGATATTACCCCAATTAATTGAGAATCTGACCGGGACGGTTGCATTTTTTTTTCCGGTCATTTCAACGTCTGCTATGCATTCTCGAGCGCACAGCCCTTCTAAGGGCTACCCCAGACATGGACCCGCCTGTACTTCGGTACCAGGCTTGGGCCAGCAAACAACTGAAGACTGACTTTCACCCAAAGCAGAAGCAGGATGTGTCAGCAGCATCAACGCTTCGCAACAGGCCGCCATGGCCGTCGGCCGCAACTGTACAAAGCTCTCCTTAGGGCGCACGCGAGGAAGACCCTATTTGAGACCATAATGTTGAGGCCTAAAGCATTTAACATCACCCAGATTCCGCCGTACCAGTTTGCGTATAGACTCCGTCTAAGTCTTCCTCAAACAAAGGGGTCGGACATTCACTGCAGACTCCTTCCCAAGTCTAACCTAGCAGTAGTTGATTGCTAGCAAGCTGCACATCTATTGCTGAACCTGGACCACCTGATCATTGACGATCAAATCGTGCAGTTTAATACATATGTTGCGCTCGGTGAAGGGCGCATAAGAGGCATCATTCACAGGGTCAAGGGAATAACTGAAGAGCAGTTAATGCAAGGCCTGACAAGTTCAACTCATGAAGTCGTGTCAGCACGGCGTCTCGGGTCGTCTAACACAGCACTAATCACGTTCAACGGTTCAAACCTGTCAGAATACGTGGCTTTCGAATCAGTACGTTTCCCTGTGCACAAATACAGACCCAAGATTACGTCACACTTGAACTGCTTAGGCATAGGACACAGAGCTGACGTTTGCACAGATCCTAAAAAGGACCCAGGAGTTTGCACCAAGTGCCATACAATACATGCGGAGGATTTTATCTGTACTTCGAAATACATACACTGCAATGGACCCCATGACTCGCGCACACCTGACTGTCCAAAGGTAGCAGCAGCTACTGCTGCTCTTCGTAAGCGAGTGAGCAAACCACCCAAGCCAGCGGCACCCTATTCCTCACCAAACCGCTGCGCGTCAGGCAAAAAGTAACCCTAGAGTAGGTATAAGCTATTCTTTTGTGGATTAGTGGCAAAATGATAGGCGCGGATGGGAGTGCAACCCATTTTTCAGGGCAGTAATGGAATAATTGTCTTTTGCAGGCCGGCACCACAGGCAGTGACGCTCATTCGTCCGGATTAGTGAACAGTGATGAACAAGCAGAAGTCATCAGTCGACAAAAAAGGAAAGTGGTTTGGACAACTGCGGAATTTGACCGACCCCCCACAACATTTCATCGCTCCAGTGACACTGATGTCAATCTTGTGAGTGAACCACCTGAATACTTCTTACGGTACATCACAGAGGACATTTCTGAAGAAATTGCGCGTTGTACGAACATATACTCACTGCAGACAGGAGGAGCCATCCTGGGAACAACCCCAGAAGAAGTGAAAACGTTTTTCGGGATGCTAATGATAATGGGAACCCTGAAATTCCCACGCATCAGGATGTATTGGAATCCTGCCACGCAAATACTGAGCGTGTCGGAGGCCATGAGCGTGAACAGATTTTTCAGGTTGCGGCCAGCGTTGCACGTCACAGAGCCAGATGCGAGCCATACTGGTACAGCCAAGTTTTGGAAGGTACGACCGCTACTTGATGCTGTAAGGAAGAGGTGCTTAGAGTTACCTGCGACTGAAAAAAGCAGCATCGATGAGCAAATGATCCCCTGCACGGGAAGAGTTGCGGTCAAACAATTTGTTCGGAACAAACGAAACTTCGAAGGGGTAAAAGTGTTTCTTCGGTGGAGCTCCAGTGGGGTAGCACGCGACTTTGAGATTTATCAAGGCAAAGGTACTGGCACATCTGCCGAGCACAAGCATCTTGGACTTGGTGGCTCTATTGTCATGAGGTTGGTAGAAGGTCTCCCTAAACAAGAGAACTTCAAATTGTATTTTGACAATTATTTTACATCTATTCCACTACTGCAGGAGCTAAAAGAAATGGGCATTTGGGCCATTGGCACCATTTGCAGCAACAGATTGCAGAGATGCCCATTGAAGCCTGACAAAGTGTTAAAAAAGGAAGGACGCGGCAGTATGGATGTCAGGGTCACTCAAGGAGGTGACGTAACAGTTGTGAGGTGGCAGGACAATGGCATCGTGAATGTTGCGTCAACGTTTGTGGGTGTTGGGGAGGCAACAACTGTGAAGCGGTAGAGTGAGTGCACAAAGCAGCATGTTGACATACCATGCCCCGAAATTATCACCAAGTACAACGAATCGATGGGCGGAGTCGACAAGATGGATTTCTTGCTGTCTTTGTACCCACTAAAACAACGAACGAGAAAGTGACCAGTGCGAGTAATTTCTCACTTTACATCATTTCCTCTTGTAGATAGCTGGCAAGAATACCTGACCGACGCGAATGACAACTCCATCCCACGCAGGAAAGTCCTGGACTTTTTAGCTTTTCAGAACAACGTGGGATTGGCGCTAATCATGTCTCACAAGAATGGTGCCAAGAAACGCGGTTGACCAAGCAACGAAGCCAAGGAGCCACCGAAAAAACTGCACAATGCTGAGCTTCGGCCTGTAAATGCCGTACGGTATGATGGCCTACACCACTGGCCAGCAAACACAGGCAATAGTTTTGCTCAGCGTTGAAAGTTGGAAGGCTGCAGGTCAAAGACACGAGTTCGGTGCAGGAAATGAAATGTCTTGCTGTGTCTTCCGGCGACGAATGACTGTTTCTATACTTTCCACAACAAGTGAGACAATGTCTTCATCTTAATGGTCTCGTGCAAGGACAGCATGTGCTAATAACATCATTTTCTGTATGAAATAAACCAATTCCTTGTCTGAGACATGTATTTGCGCCTCCTGTCTTGTGTGCCGAGTTACAATGTACACATATGTGTACGCGTGCTAAAGCTTAGGCAAAAGTAAAAACATTTTTTTTTTCTTTGCTTTATTTGTGTCCCTGGGACATCCTTTTACAGATAAATATATGTGGGAATTTTCCTGCACTTTGCTAAATGTATGACTGAAGGGGCTGTTGCAGCGGCAGCCACCCCAAAGCACAGTGCCCTGTGGAGCGCCCTCGCTTTATCAACTGCAGCGGCAGCCACCCCAAAGCACAGTGCCCTGTGGAGCGCCCTCGCTTTATCAACTGCAGCGGCACCCATCCAGCCAATAAGCTGCGCTGCCCCTCCTGGCAGATCCAGCGCGAGGCTGCCGTGATCACTGCCTCCTCCGATGGCCCCGTGATGCGCTGTCAAGTCTTGGAGAAAGCCAACCGTTGTCAACATCGACAAGCGTGGCGGTCGTGAAGGGTCGCTCCTCTCGCGACGCTCTCGTCGGTGGCAGCCGAACCGCTTCGGAGACCGCCCCTCACCTCAAGGCAAAGCTATGAATGATGCCCAAGGAAAAGCAAACGAGGTTGCAACGAACAACAAACTTTGCTGCAACCACACACATGAAATGGCTATCAGGAAGTACCTGGAGTGGAATGGCAAGAAATATTTTGACACTATGCTGACATTGTAGTGAGGCTGTTTTTGGATCATAATCTCTTGGGAAAAGAATGCACTAACATAGTGAACTGTGTCTCAGGAAGCTGTATGAGACAGAAGATGGCACCACTGACATAAAGGCATGATTGAGATGTGATGCCCTCATAATTTTACAATGCTCAAAAACCTGGGGGATTCCATTAATAGTCTATTAGCGATGAGTAAAAAAGCTATAGTAACTGCGATTTTCATAGAGGAAAAATCATAGCACAGGTAGTTGGAAGAGGCATGGCACAAGAAAATGAGTGTGCCGTGCGTCCACTACCAGGAATTCTAAAATGTAACTGCATCCTTCTGCATCATCTAGCCCAATGCACATCATAGGCTTAGAACACTAGGCAGCTCTAATAGCAGGATGTAGCAGAGGCAGATGCTTACTTGAATGGGTCACACACCACTATCTTTTATGGCTAGAGCTATGCAACCAAGGAAGGGAATTATACAATTGTAATTGCTTCTTCAAGTGAAAAGTGTGATTGCAAAATATCAGTTGTAAGCTACAAGGATAGAAGGCATGCTTCAACTCCATCAAGCGCGGCCTACCAGGCTTGAACAGTAAAAAGACAAAGCTTCTTGTCAATTGTTGTTTTACACTATCACACAGAGGCAAGGCTTCTATGCTTTGAATGCCATTGCATGCTAAACAGAGCCTACCTGATGCCTGCGCAGTGCATAACAGCTGAAGGATTTGTCACCCCGGAATATATCTTGCTTCTTGTCCACAGTGATTGCCTACCACATGCAGACGTTCATAAATGCCAGATGCTGAGCAACGTGGCAAACTGTCGGTAAACAGTTCAGCTTCAAGTGATGCAATTGTGAGGAGTTGGGGATTGTTAGAGTAGTGTTGTATCAGTTTAGGCAGATGAGGGTAGGTTTGGAAGAAACACATGACAAGATGGCGTGAACACGAGGGATGGTTGTATAAGTGCCGCCGTGTTGTGAAGTGTATGAGGGGACAGAGAACGTTGGACTATGATGCAGGCTTCCAAACAGACTGACAAGAGTGATGCGAACACCCCTGACACCATTTAAAAGCATGCCAGAATAGTTGCTACAAACCTTTTATCAACGAGGCTCAATAAATTTGATCATGGTCCAATAACTATCGCACATGGAAATTATCATTAGTAGCCACAACACGCTGCTTCAATATTTGTGCTCTGGAAGAGCTTGAGGTACACATTAGTCTTTCCCAAAGTCATCAATTCAAGCTGCTAGGCTAAAAAAAGCAATCTATGCACATGACTTCAAAGCAGGACTTTTGGGACGAGACCGGATGACACGTTCAGCAGTATGGTGTTGGAAATACAGGTAGAACGATAGAGAACCGCCCCCACCACACGCTCGCAGCATTCAGCTTCGGTTACTTCGCTCCACTGTGTCACGAAATGGCAGGAGCAGTTGCGTCGCTTACAGCCGTGCGAGTGGCGAGTAGACGCCGTTTAGACAAAGCAGTTCTCGTCATGTTGCGCTCCCGTTTTCATTGTTTTTTGAGTATGTACGCAATGAGAGTCCATGCTATTCGTGTGAGCGAGTTGTGAAATGGGAAAGAGGGTGTTTTATGTCCCAGTGGAAATCTGGCTACAAGACAGACACAAAAAAAGTATCACTTTTTGCTACACCCGGAAATGCGAACCGCCTGAAGTTATGATACCAAGCGATTCTGCGCAAAGACCGCGTGTTACAGCCGACCGACTACGTGTGGGTGAAACACTTCCAAGCCGAGGTACGTAACGAAGACGTGGGAAGTTATGTACAAAGGGCATGTTCTTGTGAGTGCCCCACGAAAGGCGGCTTTGGCTAAAGATGCCGTGCTAACCAAATTTCCTGGCTGCCTTGCTCACTTCATAAAGACAGAGAAAAAAAAAAAGAAAAGCGCCTGTGGATCATTCCCTCTCTCCTGCCATCAAACTGCACTGTGAAAAACTTGAAAAATGCAACAATGTTTCAGGAACTAAAGTCAACAGACACTTCACAGGCATGTGAAGTGATCAGCGAGATGGATCACAGAAGCTGCGTGCGATCTGATGCTACAGTATTCGACACAATGCCAGTCGCAACGTCAGTAACAAGTTTGGCAGAAAAAGTTTTTGAGAATGCCAGTACCGTGCTTCTCCTTCAACAGCATGGGTTTGTCACAGGGTTGACGCTGACGGTTTGAGAACTATCATATTTTGTGAAGTTTGCATGATTAGCGCGGCAGGTTCCCAGCCAGATTGTCCTGCAAGTGGGGCGTGCTACAACCATTATGCTGCTGCTCCCAGCCTGGTCATCGTGAAAAGGGTGGTGAGCGTCCACGAACAACTGAACATAAGTGTAACTTTGTTGGGCAAACGTATACTTCTTGAATGGATTTAACTCCCATGCAAATTCAGTAGCAACGAAGATTGTGAAATCCTTGTCAAGCGAGAGAGTAAAATTCTTTTGTGTGCAGAGGTCATTCAGCCCATGAATTTTACCACAACGCGTGCGGAAAGGGACCAGGATTCCACTGACACCGAAATTCAAGGTTGGAAAGAACTTTTTGCCGGATTTGAGAGGTTTTTAACCCGCGCCCCTTTGGCCCGACGCTCACGCAAGCCAGCCACCTGACGAGACGCGCTGAGCGTCTCCTCTGACGCAGGCACTTTCTTCGCCCATCAACGATGGAAGTCCAAGTGAACGGTAGGGATATTTCCCCCGAAGAGTTTCTGGAGGGCAGGAATTGGTGCACCATCGGATGTAAGACCCAAGTTAACCGCGCAAACGCGGAGAGCAACACCCAGAACGGAGCCCCCTCCTGCACCGGCGAGGGAGCGGACTGCAACCGACAGCGTTCGCGTCGACAACCGCGTAGAATCAAGCAGCAAGTCATTAGAAAGAGCCACTACTCCCACGAAGCGATTTCAAAATCGTGATATGACCACGAGGAGGCCTCGACGTGGCCACCACTGGAACCGTGCGCCTCGCATCGGCGATTTACCGCGCGGCCAACGTACTGGCTCATGAAGCAGAAGAGGACACGGTGTGTTCCAACAACCATCAAAACATTACCGTCGTGAGCACACCCCATGCCTCTCACGCCGATAAGTACAGACAGCTTCAAGCCATCACCATCGGCGACCGCCACTACGAGGTTAGTGCGTACGAGACGGCCCCCAACAACACGGTGAAGGGAATAATCAAGGGCATCTTGTTGGAAGAAGACGCCAAGTCTATTCATACCAGCATCGTTCATGTACGTAACCCTTACGTCCTGGCAGCCAAACGGCTCAGTAACACCACGACTGTCATAGTGGCGTTTGAAAGACCGCGAGTGCCCACTTACGTCAGGTACGGCGGCGCTCTCCTTCGCTGCACCTTGTATCGCAAGCAAATCGACATGTGTCACTGCTGCGGGAGACTTGGTCACCGCATGAACGTGTGCCCAAAGCCCAAGGACAAAGCGTGTCGCGGTTGTGACGCCCCTAACCCATGCGCCAACCACCAGTGTTCCCCCCATTGCAAGCTGTGCGGGGGCGCACACATGGCGGCGGACCGCAACTGCCGTGCAAGTTACAAAACGCCCTACATCGTGACGAAGAGACAATGGGAACGACGCAGGGCCAACGAGGAGGCAGAGGCCACTGCCACCAACTATTCCACCAGCAAGCTCCACTCAAGATCCAGGACACCCAGTCAAAGCCACTCCCGATCTCGTAGCTGCACACCGGGACCCCGAAAGCAGCAGTAACGCCGAGCTCGCAGTCGAACACCTGGACGGACCCCAAAGGAAAACGTGCAACAAACGCGGAGGCTGGCGGCAAAACACACACTAAGGTAGAGGCGGAGATAGCTCTGTTAACACAGACGATACAAACTATGCAAAAGCAAATGAAATGCATGCAGGCTTAGATTCATGCAAAGGATGAACTCATACAAACGCCCCAGCCTGCCGCTCACAGCGAGACTGATCAACAGGCAATGCAGGAAACACAAGAAGAACTCGTAGAGGACGGTGAGGTCGAAGGCCCTGATACTAAACGCGGGCCGGCTATCTCCCTTAAAAAGTCAGTACATTCCAAGCGTACGCGCGCAGCAACAGGCGACACCAGAGTGAAAGCACTCGAGGCTCGCATGAGCAATCTCGAGGAAACTATCCCCGCGACTATCACGCGTACGATTCAACAGAGCTTGGAGAGCATTTATCTCAGATTGTCCAGATTAGAAGCTGCCAACAGCGCGCTAGTGACGTCGCATAGCGAAGCGGCACCGCACATGTAGTACCACATAACCATGGCAAGACACCCTTCGAAACAAAAACATACAATATGGCAGTGGAACTGCAGACGTTACAAAAACAAACGAGCGCACCTACAACAATACCTGAAAACGATCCCCAAACGCCTAGACGTTGTTACGACCGGCCCCAGCGTTGGGATTCTCCGAAGGTTTGCGAACCCCTCTGGGAGATTGTCGACGCATTCCCGGGATAGCCTGCACCTGAGACGGCCTTGCAGCCAAGCGAAAACAAAGGTCAACGCACTGGTTTTGCGCTAGGGAACCAAGCAAGAGGAGTTGCGGGGAGAACCGGTTCTTGACCGACTGTGTCGTCGACCCCCACCTCCCCATTCAGGCTCCTCCCTCTCGCCGGGAGAATTCCGGAATCTGCTGTGCATTCGTGACCATGTTTGGGCATTTTTTAGGTCGTCGTGACCATATTTGGGCATCGTGTTAGGTTGTGCCCCTCCATGTGTTGTGAGGTGTATTTCCCCTCCCTCGTGGCCGAGGTGCCGGGGCCACCCTATTGGCTGACGATGCGGACAATGCGCCCAGTGTTGGCAACGCGGCGCTATAAAATGCCGAAGACGTTTTGTATCTCTCTCTCTTCTCTCTTTGGATCAGTTGATCACTTCTACATGTAAATAAATCTCTGTCGTTCGTTCGGGCGCTTCTTCTCACTGAATTGTCGGACGATAGATCCTGCTACGGGGCCAGCTACCGAAAAAGAGACCGGCAGGACCCGGAGTCCCAACAACTGGTGGCAGTGGTGGGATTCCGATAACCCCGAAAGCGACCACTGGACGGAGTTAGCCCGATGTCCAACAACGAGACGACAGGAGAAGGATGACACGAGCTCATCGACTTCCAGAGGGAATCGAACGGCACTTATGAGAGGCACGACGCCGGAGACATGACTGCGAACTGGGTGAGTGCCAGCTTTCTCTGTTAAGTTTTACCAGGCATTTACTCTATGTGCTAAGTAAAAGCTGGTAGAGAGGGGCTGTCTTGGTCATTGGGTTAACAGGTAACTTGCGCCAGGCAGAAATTGTGTGATAGCTTGGTTAAGCTCTTTCTGTCAGTGGCGTCAAGGTTAACAGTGACAGGGCAGGATTCCGTGTAAGAGCTTTTTGAAGCTTTATTTGTAGACTAAGTTAACGGAAAACTTGAGGCAAGGCAGGAATCTAGAGCTGTCGTTGCCGTCAAGGTTAATTAGTTGCAGGACAGGAATCTTTGTGGAACAGAGACAGCGGTACTGGAGGCAGCCATGAATCTGAAATCCCTGCGAAAGTCTATGTTGTTGCTACTTGCAAGGGAGTTGAATCTGGAGGTGTCAGACTCTCAAAGAAAGCCAGAGCTGATAGAGGCGATTCTCGCATTGGGGGCGGAGGATGACGAGCTGTCAGAATGTGTCGAGGAGATTCAGGAGAGGGAAGCGGCAGAGGCCGAAAGAAAGGCGTCCGAGGCCGAAGGAAAGGCGGCGGAGGCCGAAAGGAAAGTGGCAGAAGCCGAGGCAGATAAGATACGAAAGCACCAGCTTGAAATGAAGCGCCTCGAGCTAGAGATTAGCCATAATAGTAGAGCAGGAGACAACGAGGCATCCGGTACCGCAGAGCGGGTCAGGTTAAAAATGATGGACCTAATGAGATCGTACAAGCTAGGGGAGGACATTGGGCTGTTCCTCGTCAACTTTGAGAGAACTTGCGAAAGGCAAGGTTTTGACCAGGAGACATGGCCCCAACGCTTGTTGTCCCTATTTCCGGGGAAGGCATCTGAAGTAATCGCGCCCCTGACGAAAGAGGAGGCTGACGAGTACAGTGAGGTAAAGTCGAGCTTTCTCAAGAAATACAGGTTGTCAGCGGAAGGTTTCAGACAAAAATTTCGCAACGCCGTAAAAGAGAACAATAATTCATACCCGGAGTTTGCTTACAAGTTAATGGCCAACATGGGGGAGTGGCTGAAAGAGGCAAAGGCGTATGGGAATCATGACAAGGTGCTCGAGTGTATCGGTCTGGAACAATTCTATCAAAGGTTACCAGAAAAAGTGAGGTTCTGGGTGCAGGATAGACCAGACGTGAACACCGTAACAAAAGCCGCAGAGCTCGCTGAAGAATTTGTTACGCGCCGCGCCCTCGGGGCAAGCAGCGAGCCAAAAAGGGAAAAATTCCTACGACCGAATAAGGCGCCGTTTTGAAAACAACCGACAAGTCCCGCACAAAAGGGTGAGGAAAACAAGGCATCTAACCATGAGGCGTCGGCAGAGGCAAGCAAAAGGAAATTTGAGGCAAAAAAACTGGCGGCTTGTTTCAATTGCCACGAAACAGGGCACTTCGCGATACACTGCCCGAATGAAGAGGTGGCCTTTTTATCTATAAATGAAGCCGACGAGAACATGAAGTTGTTAGAGCCCTATATGTACGACCTTACCGTGAACGGCAAGCAGTGTCGGGTTCTTAGAGACTCCGCAGCCACTATGGACGTAGTTCATCCGTCCTTTGTTCAGTCCGGACAGTATTCAGGAGACTGTGCCTGGATTAGACAAGCCGTAGAAGCAAACAGTCAGTGCCTTCCCGTAGCTAAGGTTGTCCTTAAAGGCGCATTTGGTACGTTGAAAACGGAAGCCGCGGTATCGCCATATCTACTCCCTCAGTATCCTTACTTATTTTCAAATAAGTCAGATTAAATGCTGAAGGAGAAAGGTCTAACGTTGGGAGAAGGCATAGTGCAGGCACTGACTAGATCGAAGGCACGTGCGCTGGCTGCGAGAGCAACATTCACTAAACAAGCCTCAAATGGACAACGGGCCTGGTTGCGAGTTGGACACCATGGTAACAAATCGACTTGTGCGAGAATAGGCTGCAGAAGCCGTAGTCGCGGAGGCAACCATTCCTAAAGGCGACGATGAACCTCCTCCCGAATTGGAAGGGGTCAATTACGCCTCGTTGACCGAGCAAATAGAAAATGCCGTTGCTCCCAAGCCGATTCCTGGTAGTACAGAAGATAGCACAGAGGGTGACACATTCCAGGTACTAGGAACTACAAAAGAGTTGTGTGTCATGCCAACTTCGGATAATTTCAGTCGGCTGCTGCAGGTGAGCCCCGCTTCATTAATAACCGAACGAAAGGGTGACCCGACGCTTAAGCAATTCCAGGACAGTTCGAAAGAGGGAATCGCCAAACGAAATGTGAGCTTCCAAGAGAGGAGCAGCATACTTTATCGAAAATATCTAGATAGGCGAGGAGTAGAGTTTGACCAGGTAGTTGTACCTCAGGCGTATCGTCAGGATTTGCTTAGTTTGGTGCATGGAGGATCATGGTCAGGCCACTTAGGCGTAAAGAAGACGAAAAATCGTCTTTTACAGGAATACTACTGGCCTGGATGCTTTAAAAATGTAGAGAGGTTTGTAAAATCTTGCGATATGTGTCAGCGAGTGGGTAAGCCGGGAGATAAGGCAAAATTTCCAATGAAGCTGGTACCCGTAATCACGGAGCCCTTTCGTCGGTTGGTAATTGACACAGTAGGTCCTTTGCCCAAGACAACTTCAGGCTACCGTCACATCCTGACCTTAATCTGCCCAGCTACTAAATTTCCAGAGGCGGTCCCGCTAAAAGAGCTAAGTTCTGCGGAAGTAGTGAACGCACTTCTGTCCGTGTTTGCCCGGGTAGGCTTTCCTGCCGAGATACAATCAGACCAGGGCACCATTTTCACGAGTGCCTTAACGACAACCTTTCTAGAGCGGTGTGGCGTGAAATTATTGCATAGTTCAGTCTACCATCCGCAGTCGAACTCGATAGAGAAGCTTCACTCCGTGATGAAGCGAGTGTTAAGAGCCCTATGTTTTGAACGAAAAACTGACTGGGAAATGTGCTTACCTGCAACGATGTTTGCACTAAGAACTGCACCACATGAGACAACAGGGTTTACGCCAGCGGAACTTGTTTACGGCGGCAGACTGCGATCTCCTCTTTGTATGCTGAGAGAGTCTTGGGAAGGTCAGGGTGATGATCCTGTAGTAGTGGAATATGTCCTCACCTTGTTGGATCGTCTAACAAAAGCCCAAGAACTGACCGAGAGTGCGATGACCAAAGCACAGCAGAAGGCTAAGCTTTACTACGATTGAACAGCTAAAGCGCGACACTTTGCTGTAGGAGACAGGGACATGTTGTTGAGGCCCTCCCAAAAGAATAAGCTTGAAGTACAATGGGTCGGCCCGGCCGAGATTACTCGAAAATTGTCGGACACCAACTATGTGGTAAAATTACCAGGAAGTCGTAAGGTACACCAGGTGTATCATAGCAACTTACTCAAGCCCTATAAAGAAAGGGAAGCCATCGTGAACATGACTTTAAATGTTCCGGAAGAGGTTCCGGCAGAAATTTCTGAATTAGCTCCCGAATCGGACGAAGTCCCGATCGAGAAAAGAGTAGAGGATTTAGTATCAAAGTTACAGCTCACAATGAAGCAGAAGCAGGAATTGCGTGGTCTTTTGACCGAGTTTCAGGACAGATTTGTAAGCGAGCCAGGCCGGACATCCGTCCTCACTCATGACATAGAGCTTACCTCGTCGGAACCGGTAAGATCTAAGACGTATCGGGTGTCACCTCGCCGGCTTGAGCTAATAAAAGCAGAGGTTAACAGGATGCTAGAATTGGGCGTGATTGAGCCGTGTGAAAGTGATTACACTTCCCCGTAAATTCTTGTGGAGGCACCCGGCAAAGATCCGCGTCCTTGCGTAGACTATCGTAAGTTAAACCTCATCACCAAGGATCAGACATACCCAATTCCCCACATTGAGGAACGCGTCGGAAGGGTAAGCAGCGCGGAATTCATCTCAACGCTAGACCTAGTGAGAGGTTACTGGCAGGTGCCGCTCACCGAGAGGGCGAGCCGGTATGCTGCATTTATTTCACCATTGGGGACATTCCGCCCTAAAGTGTTGAGTTTCGGCCTAAAGAACGTGCCTTACTGTTTTTCAAACTTAATGGATAAGGTTTTGCGGGGTCAAGAGGACTTTGCATTGCCTTACTTGGACGACGTCGCCGTGTTTTCCTCGTCCTAGCCAGAACACTTGGCGCATTTGAGAGCAGTACTGACACGCCTACGCGAAGCAGGTTTAACGGTAAAGGCGCCCAAGTGTCAGCTAGCACAAGCAGAGGTACTCTATCTCGGGCAAGTTATCGGTCGAGGGCATCGCCGTCCCTCTGAAATGAAAGTGGCAGCTATCCGAGACTTTCCCCAGCCCCGAACGCTCGAGCTTGAAATTCAAAAGCTCAATCTTCAGATTCAGTACGAAAAGCTATTGCAGGCTAGAATGAACGCGGAACGTCTCAACGGCACGTTGTCCAACTCTGGGTCGGAGACGGGTGATCAGAGGCGCCGGGGTTTCGATTCTGTTCAGCAATGTGCAAAAGTGCTAAAAGGGTTCCGCCTGCCGAGTGACGCGGACGTCCCATTATGGTTTGAGGAAGTAGAAAAACTTTTTGCTACTTACCAGGTACCGCACGAGAGCTGCGTGCATTTGGTTATACCAGCGCTAACTGAGCGAGTCCGTTACCTACTGCGTAACCTCAACCCTGAAGAGAGTGCAGACTATGAGTCAGTCAAAGCAGCAGTGCTGACGGAACTGAAGCTTTCTCCGGCAGAGTACCTGCAGAGGTTCGAAAGAGCAGTAAAGCGTAAGGAAGAGACGTGGGCGCAGTTCGCGTCCCGCGTGAAAACTTATTTCTCATACTACCTCCAAGTGAGAGAAGCCGACACGGTAGAAGTGATGGCAGAACTCATGGTTGCTGACCGCATAAAATCGGGCTTTAGTACGGAGGGTCTCGAGTATGTGAGGTTAAGGGAAGGCGAGGGATGGCTTAGGTCAACTGAGATCGCGAAAGTGCTCCAAACTTTCGAACAAGCGAAAGGGAAAGGGTGTGCTTCAAGGCAACCAACCGTAGAAATGGGGCAGAAGCAGGCGACATGAGTTGAGAAAGGGGCTCTGAAATGCCACTTATGTCACGGCTCAGGCCATTTCGCTAAAGAGTGCCCGAAGGCTAGTGATAAGAAGAACAACCCCACGAAGGCTACCGAGCCAAAGCGGAAGATTCAAAAGGTAACGTTATCCCACGAGACGGATACTGAAATACCTACTGGAGTACTTAGCGCAAAGGTGAAGTCTCTGAAACACGAGGGTGAAGGCACAGATAAACTGCAGTTAATTCCTGTATCATGTGCAGGCATATCCGCAGATGCGATTTTGGATACGGGGAGTGAGATAACCGTCATCCGGGAGAGTCTGCTTCCGCGAAGTGTTGTAGAGCCGTCTGGCACGGTAAGCTTGGTGTCCGCTTTCGGTAATACTATCGAGGCAAGGCTAGCTATGTTGCCGGTCAAATTAAACAGCCCGCGAGAGGTTACGGAGCCTCAGAACGTCGACCTACTCTGCGCGTTAACTGATGAGCTCGTTGAAAGCACAGATTGTTTGTTGACCAAGGACGATTGGAAACTTTTGTTGAAGGCCAGCAGCCCTCTGGCACCCTGTCGAGCGCCGGCCGAGCCTGCTCACGAGGCGGAACAAGCAGTAGAAAAACAAAAGGTAGTTGCCTGCAATCTTACCTTGGAGGAGAAAGATGATTCCGGGGAAGAGGCGCAAACTGATGAAGAAAGGGAGGCGTCATTAGGCCAAAGAGTAGAGTTCCGCAATGTGCAGTGGGGCGACACTACGCTAAAGAAATGTTGGGAAGATGCGCGTAGTGGGAAATCTGGCATGTTCATTTCAGACGGACTATTATACCACTGCGACTCAATAGCAGGCACTCGAGTGAGTCAGCTAGTTGTCTCCAAAGATAAGCGCACTGAGGTGATGCACTTAGCACACGAGTCACTATGCGGGGGGCACCTAGGGTCAAAGAAAACAAGAGCTCGCATTAGGTATAATTTTTTTTGGCCGGGTATGGCGAAGGAGATATTAGAGCATTGTCGTTCGTGCCATGAATGTCAAATTCGTTCAGACAAGCGTCGCACGGATAAAGTGCCTATAACTCCGCTCACTAGACCTGACCACCCTTTCCAAGTTGTCAATGTAGATGTGATCGGACCCCTAGACACACCGTCAGCGAGAGGGAAAAAGTATGCGCTGTGCTTAGTGGATCTTTGCACGAGGTGGCCAGAGGTGATCCCACTGCGCTCTTTACAGCTAAGGGGACTTGTGATGCACTGATTGAGATATTCAGTTGCACAGGCGTTCCGGAGATGATCTGCTCCGATCAGGGCACTAATTTCAAATCGCAGCTCACGCAAACGATGCTGGAGAAATTAGGTTGCATGCCAAGATTTTCAACCCCAGAACACCCAGAGAGTAATGGAGTTGTAGAAAGGTGGAACCGAGTACTCAAAAACATGTTGTATCATGTCATTCAAAGAGACTTCGAGAATTGGGACAAATTGATGCCAATGGTTTTATGGGCTTATCGGGAAGTCCCCCATGAGGTAACCGGAGTAGCTCCGTTTCGTCTATTGTATAAAAGGAATCCCACGGGACCGCTTCTAATACTGCAGAAGACTTGGATGGGAGAAATGCCGGTGCCCGCAACATTAAGAGAAAACCCCGCTAAGTATTTACAGCAACTTAAGGAGCAGCTCGAGACGGCCGCTAATATAGCTGAGCTAACTAGTGCAACTCATCAGGAGAGTTACGCCAGTGCTTATAATCGCAGCAGCAGGCTCAAAGCTTTTAACGTGGGCGACCAAGTTGTGGTTTTCGACAATGATCGAAGTGGTAAAATGTCACCTAAATGGCTAGGCCCATTCACAGTGGTTGGACGTGAGCGCGAACATTCTTACCGCGTTGAAACATCTGAGGGAAAGCTGAAAAGTGTCCACGCCAACAACATTCGACCTTACTATGCAAGAGTCAGTCAGATTGGGGTCGTTTTCGATGAGGACCATGATTTTGGGTAGGTGGAATATGCCCCACGGCCAACCACTGTGAAGCGGGAAAAGCTAGTGGTAACGAGCGAAAAGGTTGCTCACCTTGATGCTGACGCGCAGGCGAAAATACAGGCGGTGCTTTAAAGACATTGCACCCTCTTTGACGGCACTCCGGGTATAGCAAAGGTAGATGAACATAAGATAGAAATAGAACTGGGTCACCAGCCAAAAAAGGCGTTTCTGTATCGGGTGCCGGAACTATTAAAGAAAGAAGTCAGCCGGCAAGTTGACGAACTTTTGACTTGGAAGTTGATCTACCCAACGCCACCTAAATGAGTTCAGGCCTCTTCACTCCGGCGCGCCTTCGTGTGACGTCATTCAACTTTGCCCGAGCCTCTCACGCCAACACCACCTAGCTCACGCCGTACCAGCAGCGTTTCGGCGTGTCCGGGCATGTTGACAGGCAAGGAGGAGGGCGACCTCTCTCGAGAGAGCGAGCACCGTGGTAGCCCGTAGCTTTGCGGCAGAGCCGTAAGTTGTCCGAGTCTCCGACAGGTGGCGGCAGCCGTGACAATTATTTCACTCTGTCGTTGAACGAGACCACGCGGCCACGCCGTGCACGCTGTTCCGTGTTGCAGTTACCGCTTCCGCCGAATTTATTTTGTTGACGAATGTATCCTGAGACATGGGGCGGTATTGTGTACCCAACTGTCGAGGGAACTATGACAATGGTCCGAAAGTCCGCTTGTTCTCTTTTCCGAGAGACGCTAAGCGAAGAGCGGAATGGCAGCGGGCTGTGCGACGGAGCGACGTGAGGCTGTTGAAGGACCCCAAGGTAAGCTGCATCGAGCGTACCCCTTCAGAATTAACGAGATTTCTCGTAATTATCCCAGGAGATTCTAATTGGTGTTTTTTTTTTTGTTCCGGTCACGCGCAGGTTTGCGAGCGTCACTTCAAGTCGGAACACCTGCGCACAACGTCAACGTATACGGACTGCGATGGACGAACCATTGAAGCTCCTATGAAGTTGACACGGCTGACTCCAGACGCCTTCCCAGCCATTTTTTCAGACTGCCCTTCGTATATCTCGGATTCGCGCACGTCGCGAGAAGAGCCTGAACTGAAAAGGAAGCGGACTGAAAATGAGCTACTCCAGAAAGCCATACACGAGTCCCAAGCAGCGTTTGAAAAAGAAGAAAAACAGTACAAAGTTTGTAATCTGGTTGAACTGATTTCTCGGGTTAACGAGCGTCCAAATAAGAAGCTTTGGTGTACAACAGCCTGCGAGACGTGCCTCATCGTCGCCCACATCGAACCGGCGTTGCAAGCTCCAAGATGCTTGTATCTGTGGTGGTTACAGAGGATCTGTCCGTTTCCGTGTATTTTAAGTGCGCTCCGTTGGTGTCGGATGATGTGTGCATTCCTGACGAAGTCCGTGATGTCCGTGTGCTGGACAACCTTCTAGACAGCATGGAGCGATATTGTGAAAAGAAGGCCCGTCAACAGGAGGACAAGGTGGGAGGAGTGCTTAGGCTTGTTTTATCCTTGCTGGATGACATTTGTGATGATGAGCTGCATGATGATGAGAGGGCTGACGCACTAATCTTCCTGAAGGAGCAGTGCAAGCTGCTGACAAAGAAGAGTAATGGCGTGCGGTATTCTGCAGAGCTTTTAGTTTTTAGCAGTATATTGCACACAATTTCTCCACATGCTTACAAGTTTTTTCGCCACAGCAACAAGCTTGTCTTGCCCCATGACACTACCATCAAGCGAGTTTGTGCTGCACATGATGTGAGCCCATCGAAAGAGCAGTGCGAAGAAGGTTTTCTGAGGTACATTAAGCGCAGAGCAACCATTCTGAAGCCCATGAAAAAAATGTGACTGTCATGCTTGATGAAATACACCTGCAACAGTTTTTTGAATATAAAGGTGGCTGCCTAACAGGGTTTGCTGCGCATTGTGCGGAACCAGCAAAGACAGCGCACATGTTCATGGTACAGTCTTTGCTTTCATCTTATAAAGATGTTGCTCATATCCTTCCGGTAACTCGTATCACAGCAACGGAGCTGCATGATGTTCTAAAGACACTAATCATGAGGCTTGAAAGTGTTGGTCTGCATGTTGTTGCGGTCGTAACAGACAACAATGCCATAAACAGGAAAATGATGTCTCTGTTTAGCGAGCAAAATGAGCCAGGGATTGTTTTTCCTCATCCTGCCAACCCGCAGCAGCCATTGTTTCATGTTGTGGACACTGTTCGCTTGCTCAAGTGTATACGCAACAATTGGCTCAATCAGAAGGATGATGACAAGTCGTTTTTGTATCCTCCTTTTGAAAGCTGTGGAAGTGGTGAGGACCAAAAAGCTTCGTTTACTTTTTTGAGGAAGCTGTACCAGAGTGAACAAAGCAAGCTTGCAAAGGTTGCCTATGGTCTGAGCTATAAAGCACTTTATCCAAGCCACCTAGAGCGTCAAAATGTGAAATTGGTGTTGAAAGTTCTTAACAGCTTTGTGTCATTGTGATACACTTTATACATTGTAATAAATACTCCAGTAGCTAGTTTCTTTCGTTCTAATAGCAGTTGTGTTTTTCTGTTTGCCCCATAATGTGATTATGGCTGTGAATATGACTGTACCAGATGCTAAAAGTTTTTCACTGTGATAAATTTTGAAACATTATAACGAATAATCTAGCGCCTTGTTTTTTTTTTGCTTAATCTTGTCAGTTTCGGTTTTTGTGTTGCACAATGTAGTCATAGATGTCAATATGACTGCTAAAGGCTGGAAGTTCGTATGTTCCTTGTGATACATGGTACTTACATCGTAATAAATATTTTGCCAGGTGCCCGGGACTTGTGTACGTTTCTTTTAAGTGCAATCTGAAGCAGTTACGTCCGCCAAGATGGAGCGGAACAGCACTATTTCATCTTGATGTGAAATAACGTTCGTTCAGAAATTTTATATTCTATGCCTATATCGCGGCAATGCAGAAATTAATGTTTTACTCATCTGTAGTGGGCGCCGCGCGGGAAGCATCCGCGCCGCAGCGGCTCGCGCGCGCGCGTCGACGGGCCAGGTGCGTGACGTCACGGAGGCAGTGAAGAGGCCTGCCTGAACTTATCTAGGTGGTGTTGATCTACCCCACGGAGAGTGAGTTTGCACACCCGGTAGTATGCATCGGAAAAAAAGATGGGACTATCCGCATGTGTGTGGACTACAGAGCGTTAAATGCCGTCACCAAAGTGGATGCGTTCCCTATGATGAATCCTCAGGAATTGATTTTCGGAGTAGGCAGAGCGCAGTTCATTACGGTAGTGGACCTTAGGCTCGGATACTGGCAGATACCGATGGAAGAAAAGAGTCAGAAATTCACCGCATTTGTAACGCATGAAGGTCAGTACGCATGGAAAGTGATGCCTTTCGGGCAGAAAAATTCCGCGCCAACCTTTCAAAGAACGGTGAATAAATAAACTCTTGTCGCAACATCAAGTGTATGCCACGGCATACCTAGATGATATTGCTATTTTTTCTAGCACTTGGGAGGAGCACTTAAAGCATCTTGACCTTATTCTTAAGGTCTTAGAGAAGGCGGGACTGAAAGCCAGCCCAGAGAAGTGTCAGATTGCGCAATCCCACATACATTACCTGGGGCATATTGTCGGTTCAGTTCGGTTGGTACCACCGCGCACCAAGAAGGAACTACGCAGCCTGTTAGGACTTTGTGGCTACTATCGAGAGTACGTCCGAGGATATGCAGAGGTGACGAGCCCGCTCACGCTGTTGACAAAGAAAGCGGTACCTAATAAGATACCCGAACAAGAAGGAAAACTTAACTCTCATCACAGCAGGTGACTTTAACGCACATCAAGATTGTGGCTATATCAAGGATACCGCAAAAGGCAAAGCCCTCGCAGCACAGATCATAGCTTGTGGTCTCACATTTGTCACTGATTCACGATACCCCACCAGAATAGGCAATTCAGTCAGCAGGGATACCACACCAGATTTGACCATGGTTAGGAATGCAGAGGAACCCATATGGAATAACTTACAAGAGAATCTTAGTAGTGATCAGTACATTACCAGCCTCGCAATAAGAATCTCGTCACCACCGCTCAGAAAATTTCACGTCACAGATTGGGATTTTTTTAGAGCTATCAGAAAGCAAGACGAGAATAAATACAACTTGTTAAACGAATTAATCACTCGCCTAAAAGAAGACGTTGCTGCTTCCACAAAGGAAGTGAAGACAGAAAGAGAGATTGAGCGCATGGACAGTCGATTAGCACACCTTCTCAAGGCTAAAAACGCGCTGCAGGCTCAATGGAAAACGCAGAAACTATATACTCGTGTAAGGGCCGCCCTCGTGTAAGGGCCGCACCCCAACTTTGAAAGCGGATATTTCGAAAAAAAAAAAAACAAAAGTTCAAAATGTCCCGCCAGAAAAGTGTAGTTAGTTCATTTACAGCCAGATGGCGCTGCACGCTTTTCCGCTTTTATTCTACTTCCGCCGACGCGCCGACCACGCTGTTGACAGCGCGCCGCCATATTTGCCTTGTGCGGCCTCTTTGTTGGCATCGTTCCTAGCATCGTGTCGATACGTTGGCAGCGCGACTTCAGATCGGTGTCGTCGGTGTCACTTTGTTGGTTGTAGTGAACCCTGCAGAAGCCAGCGCACGTGACGGACGATGGGCCGGCATCTGAGATCATTCACTGCAGCATTTAAGCTGCAAGTGATTGACTATGCCGAGGAGCACGGGAAGCGGGAAGCTGGACGAAAGTACGACGTCGATGAGAAGCGCGTGCGTTACTGGATGAATCAGAAAGATGCCCTCGCCGCTACTAACAGGAGCCGAAAGGCGTTTCGCGGGAAAAAGTGCAAGTACCCGCAACTCGAAAGCGAGCTCGTCAACTACGTCGTCGACACACGAAGGGACGGCTACGCCGTATCGACTGACATGATACGCGTCAAAGCCCTCAGCATCGCTCGCCACATGGAAATACCCCCGGCACAATTCAAGGCAAGTCGGGGCTGGGCTACGCGGTTTATGAACCGTAACCAGCTTTCTATTCGGCGCCGAACGACGATTTGCCAAAAACTGCCGCGCGAGTACGAAGACCACGTCATTAAGTTTCATCGCTTCGTGAATGCTCTCAGGAGGGAGCATGAATACGACCTGTCCCAAATTGGGAATGCGGACCAGACACCTGTGTGGTTCGATGCACCGGAAAGCACCACAGTGGATTTAAAAGGTGCGAAAAGTGTGTCTGTGCGCACGACTGGTGCAGAACGCCAAAGGTGCACTGTGATGTTGTGCATCACGGCAGACGGCAGGAGGCTTCCGCCGTACGTCGTATTTAAAAGGAAGACTCTCCCAAAAGAGAAGTTCCCTCAGGGAATCGTCGTACGTGCGCAAGAGAAGGGCTGGATGTCCGAGGAACTGGTCGTTGACTGGATTAAGACCGTCTGGGCAAACAGACCTGGAGGGCTGTTACAACGGAAAGCCCTCCTTGTTTTGGACAGCTTTAGGGGCCACTTGACCGACCGCGTCAAGAACCGAGTTGCCGCAACTCGTACGGACTTGGCCGTCATTCCCGGTGGCCTGACGAGTGTGCTGCAGCCGCTCGACGTATGCGTCAACAGACCATTCAAAGTGGAATTTCGCCGATGTTACTCTGAATGGATGGCTGGAGGCGTCCACGAGAAGACCCCTACAGGACGGCTGAAGCGGGCGTCGCTCCAACAGGTGTGTGAATGGATTTTGAATGCGTGGCGTGCCATGTCAGTAGAAGTAGTTGCTAAAAGCTTCAAGGTAACGGGAATTTCGAACTCCATGAACGGCACCGAAGATGACCGTCTCTGGGAAGACGCGGACGCCGAGGCGAGCTCCTCCGAGAACGAGGACAGCGAAATGGAATCCGAATAAAAACATTTCTGGCATGTCATTTGTGACTCTTGCACTCTGCTACTGTTGCATAAACAGTACAGACCTTTGGCCTGTACTGCCTGTACTAAATCGGCCTGATTCGTGTAAGGGCCGCACCTAGCAAAATTTTCGAAAAAAAAGTGCGGCCCTTACACGAGTATATACGGTAAACCGATGCCTACGCAAAAACATTTCTGAAGTTAATAGGCAGATAGATGAGCATAGTGAAACGCTAGCTCGACAGCAATGCGACGAAATATGCGATGCCGTCGACGTGCAAATGAGGAGTGGTGCGAAGTGGAACCTCCTCAAACATCTACTGGGAGATAAACAATCCAAAACCAATCAGCAGCTTACAATTGACAGACTTATCCACAACCTAAAGAACTCTGGTGTGACAGAGACACATATTATCGATGAGCTCGCCTCGAGATATCTTTGCACGGAACCCGCCTCACACAATGACTACCCTCCTGCTTTGCCAGAGAACGGAACAGACCCTCTTAGTTCTCCCTTCACGTGCGCAGAGGTACGAGAGGTTCTATATGAGCTCAACGGCAGATCAGCTCCGGGTCCCGATGGGATCAGTAACAAACTCTTAAAGAATTTACCTGACGAGGATATCGAGCTTCTAACGAATAAAATCAACGAGGTGTGGGAAACCGGCGAGGTTCCAATAGAGTGGCGTGACGCGACCGTCATCCTCATTCCGAAGCCAAGGAAACCCCTGGAGCTTGGCTCGCTCCGGCCGATATCTCTCACTGCATGTGTAGGGAAGGTCGCCGAGCACGTTATCCTCAAGCGGGCCACTAAATTTGCAGAGGAAAGGAATCTCTTCCCATTTAATATAATTGGATTCAGGCCTCCATGTCAACGCAGGATGTATTGTTGCTTAAACACAAGATCATTGGCAGGGTCTCCAGAGACACCAGAGCTGTTCTGGCACTTGACCTGGAAAAGGCCTTGGACAAGGTCAAACACTCTCACATACTTCATTCCACTAAAGAAGCAGGTCTAGGAGAACATTTTTACAACTACATCAGCTTGAGCTACATCAGCTCAAGAACAGAAAAGCTACCATTCGCCTAGGATCTCTCGGCTCGAAGACGTTTGATCTTGGACCCAGAGGCACTCCACAAGGGGCAGTGCTATCCCCATTTTTATTTAACTTATCGCTGAGAGCACTTTCCCACAGTCTGGCCGAGATTGAAAGTCTTGGTCACACCTTCTACGCTGACGACATCACCGTCTGGTGCGAGGGAGGTAGTGATGGGCAAATTGAAGAGCAATTACAAACAGCGATCAGGGTTGTCGAAGATTTTCTTCCCAAGGGAGGACTCTGCTTGTCGGCTAATAAATCGGAACTGCTCCTTTACTAGCCAACAATCGGTGCAAAGAAAGGAAGTTTCCCCGATATCTTGATCACCACAAAGAACGGCTCTATTATTCCGATCGTAAAGAAAGTTAGAATCCTCGGTATGTTCCTGGAGGAGGATGGCAGTAACGCCTACACGTTAGAACGCATCGCGGCCAAAGCCAATTCCATGACAAAATTAATCACGAGGGTGGCCAACAAACGAGGGGGTCTATCCGAGAAGAACCTTCGTAGACTCTTTCACGCCTTCCTAATGAGCCACATCAACGACATAGCCCTGGCCCACAAGTGGAGCAGGAGGGATGAAGCCCGATTAGAATCAATAATTCGCAAGAACATAAAAAAGCTACTGGGTCTCCCACAGAGCATCAGTACAGAACATCTATTGGCGCTGGGTGTCCACAACACCTTCAGCGAAATAGTAGAGCCACAACAGGTCGCCCAAGTTGCAAGACTGGCTTCCACGGAGGCTGGCAGACAGTTACTAGCGCATATTGGTATACGGTCTCCCATTGCCAGACAGAGGAAGTGCGCGCTCCCTATCAAAGTCAGGGAAATGTATACAGTATCTCAGGTACCTAGAAACATGCACCCCCAATACAACTGCGGAGGACGCAAAGCAAGGGCCAGAGCCCTTCTTCAAACAGCGGCTACGATTGAGGACAATGTCGCCTTCGTTGACACAGTGCAATACGCAGCTTCCAAACACTTTGTTTCAGAAGCTACGTCATTACGGGGAGAGGTGCTGACATCACTTACGCTCAAAAATTCGGATGCCGACAAAGCCGAACAGGTGGCAGTGGCCATCGCCATGGCCACAACGAACCGTTCTACTATTTACACGGACTCGCGAGCCGCCACTAGAGCATTTATGAAAGGCTCGGTGTGCAAAGAAGCTGCACGTTCTCTCTGCTGCATCTTGGACAGGCGAAAAGCATATAATTTGGTTCCCTCGTCATGTAGGCAGTGATGCTCACGAAACCATCTCAAACGCCAACGAACTTGCACACTCCCAGACGCGAGGTCTCACAGACCGCGCCGGAAGTGGGCACTCGGAGGCTGAGAGAGGGCAGTGGCAAAGGGACCCTCTTCTCACTTTCAACGAGGTCTGTAAGCACTATCAGCTTTCCGCTTCCACACTCACATCTAAACAGACCACAGGCAATCACCCTGCGAATGTTACAAACAAACACGTGTCCATGTCCGTTTATTTGATCAAAATTCGTAGACGGAATAGACCCACGCTGCCCGCGTTGTGGTCATCCGAGGTGCACCCTCCAGCACATGCTGCGGCAGTGTCACGACTTGCGCGAGGGCTAGGGTCTCCCTCCACTGAGGACGACTGGCTCCAGCTTATCACCAGCTCCGCAAAGGACCAGCAGCTAAGGGCTGCCCAGAGAGCCCGCGAAGTCGCCGAGAGCTTTAACCTCCCGGTGCCATCGTGGGCAGGGCCCCCAGACGGTACCCCCTGACGGGGGCATTCTCGTCTTCTCAGGACCAAATAAAGTTCTTTGACTGACTGACTGACTGACTGACTGACTGACTGAGTGTGTTCATCCTAAACATGTACAGTAACCCGAAATTCACACGGCACAAATTTTTAACTCTCTTTAACTGCTGTGACGTCATTTACTGCTCCTGTTCTTTCGTTATAGGAGGCTGTACACATCGGGAAGGCGCCGATGATTTTCCTTTGGATGTCCTACCCTGGAAAGCGAGGTCTTTCATTGACTCTACCATTGGTATTAAGCGCACGCTTACCATAGCGGGCGACCGAGTTGTAATAATCGGAGGGGACTTTAATGCCCCTCATTGTACATGGGGTTATAAACACACCCACCCCAAGGCAGATTTTTAATTCGCTTTAACTGCTGTGACGTCATTTACTGCTCCTGTTCTTTCGTTATAGGAGGCTGTACACATCGGAAAGGCGTCGCTGATTTTCCTTTGGATGTCCTACCCTGGAAAGCGAGGTAGGTCTTTTATTGACTCTACCACCGGTATTAAGCGCACGCTTACCATAGCGGGCGACCGAGTTGTAATAATCGGAGGGGACTTTAATGCCCCTCATTGTACATGGGGTTATAAACACGTCCACCCCAAGGGCAGGAATCTCTGGCTCGACTCGCAGCAGGAAGGCCTAACACTCATCACTGACCCCGCAATACTCACTAGCACGGTGTAGGAAGAGAGAGGCGACTGATCGCCTCGGAGGCGCAGCAGAGCAGCTCCGTGGAGAACTTGTTCGGGTTCGCCTCCTTTCTACCAGAGGGCGCTAGGAGTATCGGGGCAGTGGTGGTAGAGGTCGGACGTGTTTTTGGAGAGCTCCGGAATGACAGCTACAGATAAGTGTTTTTGCATGTTTCCAGCTTGCCTCTGTATGTAGCGTTATGAGAACGTAAGGCGCTAGCGTAAAGCTTGATTAGGTCTATTACGGTGTACTTTTTTTTTCTTTTTTTTTTAGTATTTTGTACTGTGTCTTTTTTTTCTCCAGCCACCACGTGGCTGAGGCCTGCGCGTAGACCGACCACGTGCATGCGCAGGTGCTGTGAAGTGTAGCGTATTTATTTATTATTGTGGTTCTTTTTGGCTTAGACCAGTGTATTTTAGTACAGTTTTCTAACACGTGGGCATCGGTAAACTGAGCTAGCCATGGTCGAAAAGACCGTAAAGTGTTCAGAGTGCGGGGTAGGGTGGAAGGTGGAAGTTAGTGCGGAGGAGAAAGCAGAAGATGACGCCAAGTGTAGACAGTGCGAGTTCGAGGAGAAAATGAAAAATATGATGGCGGTCCAGAGTGGGCTCATGGAGAAAATCGCAGAGCTGGAGAACGCATTGGCGAAGGAGCGAGAGAAAACGTCAGCCATGGAAGAAAGGCTCCGGGCAGCCGAGAAGGGCCTATCGAAGGTCGTGAAAGGGAACGAAGACGCAGGTGACGGCGGAAGCATTATGGCGACGACCCCCCGTGAGGGAGAGATGAAGGAAACAGGCATGACAAAGGCAGATACATTGGCCACAGGGCCCAGCTACCGGGAAGTAGTTTTGAGGGAGGGAGGGAGCAAACCAGCAGCCGTGACTCACGCTAGTCACCTAGTCAGCAGCCAGGTACAGGTTTAAGAAGGAATGTCTGAACAGGTCATCATCGCCGGTGACTCAAATTTAGTCCGATGCGCAGCGGCAATCAAAGAAAGGGTGAAAGGCGACAAGAGAGTTGCGATAGGGACGTTCCCAGGACAAACGCTGGGGACAGTAATGAGTCAAGCGGGTGAACAACTCGCAGCTAAAGCTAACAATCGTAACCTCGTTGTAATTGCGGGAGGGTTAAATGACGTCCTGAAAAAAGAATCGTCAGGACTAGCGACGACCTTGGCGAAAGGGGTGGATGACATGCGTGCCGTGTCCCCCCAGGTGCAAATTGTAGTATGCACAGTACCGGAAGTACCAGTACGCAACGTCAACCTGCAAAGAGCGGTTGGCGACGCAAACAAAGAGATATGGCGAATTAGTCGAGAGAAGGGTTTCGAGGTAGTGGATTTAAACAGGGAAGTGCACAGGTGGGGTGGATTCCAAAGAGACAAGATTCATTTCGATAAGAGGCTTGGACACGAGGTGGGCTGGCGACTGGCAGGACGCGTAGTAGCTTTTTTGGGGGGCTCACGGGCCCTTCGGAGTCCGGGGTAGCTCGTAACAGGGAAAACAACCAGGAGGACGCTTTGACAGGTAGAATTGCGAAAAACCAGAAAAAAGGTAAAAGAAAAAGGAAAAAGGCGCGTGTTGCAATTAGTTACATAAACATGCAGGGTGGCAGAAAGAAGGCAAAATGGTTAGAGATTGAGGAGCAGTTAAACAAAGAACAGATAGGCGTGTATGCGGTTACAGAAACACACCTTAGAGACTTGGAAGAGCCACCACATATTGAAAATTATGTTCGGGAAGGGTGTAACAGGACCATATCGGAAAGGAAAGGTGGGGGTGTAGGAATGCTAATTCATCGCGGAGCCAAATGGGTTAGAGTGAAACAGACGTGTTCAGAGCACCTCTGGGTTCTGGGCACAGTAGGTGGAAAGGAAACGTGGCTAGGGGTAGCCTACTTGTGGACGGGGAATAACTGCAGAGAAAAGAATAAGGAGATAGTGGATTGCATGAGTGCGGATATTAAGGAATTTGGTAATGGGGCCGAAATCATCCTTCTAGCGGACATGAATGCCCACATACATGACCTTCACGGATATTCAGACACCAATGGGAAGTTATTACTAGATCTTTGCGAGCAACATAGTCTGGAGATAGTTAACACGGGGCCTAAATGTGACGGCCAGATCACATGGGAAGTCGGAAACAAGCAATCAAGTATTGATTATTGTCTCATGACTGAAGGAATTTACCACAAACTGACAGAAATGAGGATAGACGAGGAAGGCATTAACAGCTTGGGTAGTGATCATAAACGAATAACATTACAAATGGGATACGAAACTGAAAATATGAGCATGGAATCAAAGTCTGGCAGCTCGTATTTAAATGACAAACAAATAATAAATATAGCCGCAAGAGTCGAGGAAGAAGTAGGTGAAATACCAGGCAAGGACTGGGAGTATAGTGAGCTGTTACATCTAATGACGAAGGAGATAGGGAAAGAGAAGAAAACTGTTTGCTGGAAAGGAAAAAGGAAGCCAAAAAGTTGGTGGAACAAGGAAATCCGGGAGGCGATCGAGAAGCGACGCGAAGCATCACGGGAGCATAGAAAGGCAAAAAAGGAGAAGCGGCCGCAGGACGAAGTAAAAAAAATATGGGAAATATACTTAGAGAAAAAATCCCTTGTACAGAAATTGGTAGAGGCAAAAATTAAAGGTGAAAGTGAACGCTGGATGACAGAGATACACGAAAAAAAGGAGGCCGCGCCTAGGATTTTTTGGAGCCACATAAAGGCGCTAGGTAGGAAGTCTGTCACAACGCAACAACATATTCTAGATGAAGGAGGAAATCAATTGGAAGGGTACGAAGCGCTAGGTTACATCCAAAAGGTAACAGCCGATTCGTTTCAAAAGAGCGCCCAGGGGATCTCCCCGGTGAGTAAAAGTGTGGCGGAGAAAGCAACAGAGGAAGAGCTAGTACTTGATAATTTCAACTGGAAAAAGGCCGAAGGAAAAATTCCAAAGCGCACTGCCGCGGGTTTAGATGGGATTCCCGTTAGCCTCATTAACGAACTAGGACATAACACTAAAGAAGCATTGTTAAAAGCAGTAGAAAAAAGCTTAAAGGACGGACAAATACCGGACAGTTGGCGACAAAGTAGAATGAACTTAATCTATAAAGGCAAGGGAGAAAAGGACAAGATTCGCTCGTATAGACCCCTAACCATTACATCGGTACTATACAGGTTGGCGATGCAAGCAGTAAAAATGAAAATAGAAACATGGGCCGAACATAACGATATTTTGGGAGAACTTCAGAACGGATTTCGAGTCGACAGGCGGTTAGACGATAACCTGTTTGTTCTCACTCAGTGTATAGAAATATCTAAAATAGAGAATAGGCCCTTGTACGTGGCTTTTCTAGACATCACTGGGGCATACGACAACGTTAATCAGGAAATTTTGTGGGATATATTGAAAGGAATGGGCATGGGCGACGACTGTATACAGCTTTTGAGGGAGATATACCGATAAAATACAGTTTGCATAGAGTGGGAAGGAATGCGTAGCAAAGAGAACGTTGAGGTTAGCAGGGGGCTGAGACAGGGATGTCCTTTGTCCCCGCTGTTATTCATGCTGTACATGGTGAGTATGGAAAAAGCGCTAGAAGGTAGCAACATTGGTTTTAATCTGTCACACAAACAGGGCGGCATGATGATTGAGCAGAAGCTTCCAGGTTTATTTTATGCGGACGATATCGTCTTATTTGCGGACAGTCGAGATGATATACAGCAGCTGGCGAATATATGCGGAAGGGAAGGTGAAGCTCTTGGACTAGGATTCAGTGTAACGAAGTGTGGATTGATGGTATACAATGATCCCTGTGATCAGATGGTGTCCATACAAGGCCAAGAAATACCGAGGGTAAGTGAATACAAGTACCTTGGAGTATGGGTAAATGAGAGTGATAGATACATGGAGGTACAGGAAAAAGCCTCGGCAGCAAAAGGAAAGAGGAATGCGGCAATAATGAAGCACAGAGCGTTGTGGGGATACAATAGGTATGAGGTGCTTCGAGGTCTGTGGAAGGGTGTAATGGTTCCAGGGCTTACTTTTGGGAACTCAGTGGTGTGCATGAGGGCAGAGGTGCAATCGGGAATGGATGTAAATCAAAGGACTGTGGGACGCCTCGCGTTGGGTGCCCACGGGAAGACGACAAACGAGGCTGTAAAGGGCGATATGGGGTGGGCAGGTTTTGAGGCGAGGGAAGCGCAGAGCAAAATAAGGTTCGAAGAAAGGCTAAGAAATATGAAGGAGAGTAGATGGGCAGAGAAGGTGTTCCGTTATTTGTATAGGAAGAGCGTGGACACACAGTGGAGAAAAAGAACTAGAAGACTCACTAGTAAATATACGGCTGGTATTGTGAGCCATATGTCAACAAAGAGCGTTAAGGGAAAAGTCAGGGAGGCGGAGAGGATTTACTGGATGGCAGCTATGGAGAAAAAACCGGCTTTGAGTAACTACCGAAAGGGCAAAAATGAAATAAGGAGGGAGGCATTTTACGATAATTCAAGGGGAAGCGCTTTACTGTTTGAAGCGAGATCGGGCTGCCTTAGAACGCGTAGTTATAAAGCAAGATTCAGTAAAGAAGAAGAACAATGCACATGCTGCGGGAAAGATAAGGAAACGGCGGAGCATGTTCTGATTGAATGTGGAGATATCCACCCAGGTGTACGTTTGGGCACGAGCCTACAGGAAGCCTTGGGTTTTAGGGACAACAATGGAAAGCTGAACACACCCGCGATTGAAATAAGTAAGAGACGGTTAGAGTATTGGTGTCAGAAAATTAGAGAGAAAGGACAAAAATAAATATTGGAAAAATAAAATATGGACAGTGTGCCGTAAATGGCAGAGAACTTAAGCTGAAAATTTACCTTTTTTTCCATTAAGATAGAATTTATCGAAGTAGAGGCATTAGGCCAACATAAAAAAAAAATTTTTTTTTTTTTTTTTTTTTTTGTCGAGCCTGGTGGCATACTTGTCACCACCCCGTTATAAAGGGGACGCTCATAGCATCCATCCATCCATCCATCCATCCATGCGAGCCGCGGACGGTGCGTAGGGCCACTTGAGTTCGCTCCGCCACGAGGCCGTCTTTTGTATCGTAAGTTCGGAACGTCTCTGTTTTGTGTGAATTATCCGCGATCTTTGACAGTTTTGGTTGATCGTGTGAGTTTATACGACGTGCGTGGGGCATGTAAAAGCGATGGGGAAAAAGTGTTTCGCCCCACGCTGCAAGACAGGGTACAAGTCCTGTACCGAGAAACTTTCGCTGTTTTCTGCGCCGAGAGAAGAAGAACGCCTTCGGGTGTGGAGGAATGCCATTCCGCGCAAGGATCGCATCCTACAGTCTACCGACCACTTCTGCGAACGGCACTTCGAGCCTCATTTGGTAAGCAAAACCTGGGAAGCGGTCTACAACGGCAATGTTTTGTGTCGAGCACCCCTGAAAGCGTCCCTCTCCAAAGATGCAGTGCCCACTATTTTTCTGGACTGCCCAAGCTATCTCTCGAAAGAGAAAAAACAACGCAAGAGGCCAGCTGAGAGACGTGACATCAACAAGCCTATCAAGAAGCACCGTAAGCAAAGCCAGGAACTCGGCGACTCGCTTTTGCTGGATCCTCCCGAAAGTGGTGCTACTCCTTCGGACGTGCTCTTGCATGATTGTACCTCAGCACCCCTGGCAGCGGTGTCAACATTTGATGAACTGTTTGGAAGCCCAGCATCCGTTGAGCTTCCGTCTACCACCTGGGGCTTCCACAGATTGCAGGTTGACGAGCTTCGCAATGTTGTGTTCTCGGAATTGCGGCGCGTTCGAGAACCGCAGTGCGCTGTTGACACAAGCCACATAGTGCCATGGAAGCTGCTTGACATTAATCAAGACATGCAACTCAGTGTTGTTTTGATGGGAAGGCCGGTATCTCCCGAAGTACTGGGATTTGACCTTGAGGTGTCAACCATCAACGACATTACAACCCTACTGAAGAACCTGGAGAACCTCCACCTTTGCGGTGGCGGTCCAACGGCTAACGAATATCCCCATGCACAACTGGAATGCGCATTGGTCTATCTTTGTGGACGATGGAGGCACAGAAAGTGTGCGCAGGTTCTTTCTGCCAACGGTGCCTGCCAGCGGTGTGCTGGCCTGTCAGACACGCTGCGGGTTCACCAAAGGAGGGCACTGCTCAGGAAGAACGAAAAAGGAACTCGCACTAATTTTCGGATGTCTAACTTCCGTAATAATGAGAAGGTAAGAGTTTTCCGACGAGCACAATATGCGTTAAAACGAGCCAAGGATCGCTTGACCAAGAGGATAAAGGGGCTGCAGCAAGCACTGAAGACAATGCAGGACCAGTTCGCTTCTATTTCTAACGAATCCCTGCAAGAGAAATTGGAGAAACTTGATGTCCCAAATGCACAGCTGATGGGCATTCACGAGTGCATCGCTGCTGCCAAGGCAACAGGCAAGAAAAACAGCCGTTACACGGAGAATTGGCTTCTGTTGTGCCTGCTTTTGCATATCTACATACGCCTTTTTAAGGAACAATGACATCCTGCCGTTGCCATGCGTTTCCACCGTGCGAAAGTACTTGTCAGCCATCCGTGTGAAGCGTGGGTTTGACGCCAGCTTCTTTGCAGCGTTCAAAAAGAAACTGTTGTCTAAAGACACATTCCAGCGACACGGTGTGTTAGTCTTTGATGAGATACAGGTGCGAAAAGAGATGCGTGTGAACTCAAAGACAATGACATACACTGGGTTTTCAGACTTCGGCGACATCCAACCGGCAGGTGAGAAACTTGCCGATCACGGACTTGTTTTTACGTTTCGTTCATTCGGGGATAAGTTCTCGCAACCAATCGCAGTTTTTGCGAGCAAGAGACCCACAAAAGCAACCGTTCTTGCTTAGCTTGTCCTGAAAGCCATAACTCTCCTAGAAGAGGCGGGTGCGTATGTCAATGCTTTTGTTTCCGATGGCGCAACTACGAACAGATCCATGTGGAAACACTTTGGAGTGTGCGGTTCTCTAGAAAACTCTAGAAACTCGTTCGAGCACCCATTGAACGAAAAAAGAAGGGTGTACGTTTTTTCAGATGCTCCACACTTAATTAAGTGTGCCAGGAACCGCCTTCACGCCCAGAAGGTGTTAACTACTCCCGAAGGGAAAGTGCATTGGGCACATTATGACACCTAGTTTGTTGAAGACGAAAAAAACCCAGCTTATTTGAAGGTGTGCCCTAAGCTGACGTATGCTCACGTCAACCCGACGAACACTTTGAAAATGAGAGTGAAGTTGGCTACACAGGTGTTCAGCCGCAGCGTTGCTAAGGGTTCAGAGTTTTACTCAAGTAGGGCTGTCCCTGGCCTATGTGACGTCACAGCGACAGTGGACTTCACTCAGCGCATGAACAGCCTGTTCGATGCACTGAACAGGCAGGTGCCAAAGGAAGGTCTTAAGCGTGGGTGCAAAAACTTCACTGTTCTGGAATCGTCATTGAAGTGGCTGAATGAGTGGGAGCAAATGGTTGTTGATGGCAAAATACCTAACACCAGTTTTCTGACACAGTCGACAGCTGACGGCTTTCGCGTAACGATCATGTCTGCTCTCAGCCTTTCGAACTACCTGCTAAATGAGTGTGGTTTTACATATGTGCTTACCGGGAAAATGAATCAAGATGCCCTTGAAAGATTTTTCGGCATCATTCGGCAAGCCGGAGGCCAAAATGAGCACCCCACGATGCCGACCTTTTTACAGCTCTACAATATGTTCAGTGTGTACAGTCTGCTTAAACCACCAAAGTTCAGCAACTGTCAAACTGAGCTTGGGCAAGAAGCTCCATGCTTAACACTAGCAGAGCTCACTTCAGCCTTCAAAGATGAGTCTCCAGGGGAAAGTAAGCTCCAAGAACTTAGGAAGAGACTTGATGGGTATGTTAGTGAGGAGCTAGAGTGGGAAGCTATTTATGACCACTCCTATGCCTTGGCTGAAGTTGTGGACTGCATAGTTTACTATGTTACAGGGTTTGTGTGCCGGAAGTTGCTTAACAGCACAACGTGCGAAACGTGCAAACTTGGCCTTGCGAGACCTGTTGCCCACTCGCAGATACCGTATAAACGCGTGTAAGGGCCGCACCCGTGTACAGGCCGCACCCCGTTTTTATGACGCACATATTCGAAAAAAAATAAAAATTCGTGTAAGGGCCGCACCCACACTTTCATTAAACCACACGTATTCAAAATGCGCGCGTGCATGCGAGCTTTTGAACGTCGTCAATAGATGGCACGAAAAAACGCAACCCTCATCATCACTATCAAAGTTTACAGCGGTTTACAGGTGCGTCACTAGTATATTTTGTTTAACTTTCTTTGTGCTAAGGTGTTCATAAAGTTTGCTAAATATTTCAACTATTTGATTAGTGTTCATACGCTCGTTACCTAAAGGTTAAACCGGAATTTTATCCTTCGTGCCTCGCACCACTATACAAACGCGCTCTCGATATCGGCATCAGCATCACCAACTTGTGCAGTTCAGGCGGCCATTTGTAGGAGTTGTGCACGCCGTATTGTCTCTCGTGCTTGTCTTCTGCCGAGCGTTCACGTTGTAGCACGATGGGCAAGCACCTGAATAGCTACACGGCTGGCTACAAGTTAAAGGTGGTCGAGTTTGCGCTCGAGCACGGGAAACGTGCCGCCGGCAGAAAATTCGACGTCGACGAAAAGTGAGTTCGAAGATGGTGCGCACAGAAGGAAGCTCTGGAAAACACGAACAGCAAAAAGCGCGCTTTCCGAGGAAAGCCATGCAAGTTTCCGGAGCTAGAAGAGTTGTTCCGCTATGTGACAGAAGTGCGGAACGATGGATATGCACTAACTACAGACATGCTGCGCATGAAGGCACTAGCCTTGGCACGTGCGAAGAATATACCAGCCGGGACTTTCAAGGCTAGCGCTGGCTGGGTGCGACGATTTCTGAAAAAGAAGGATCTCTCCTTTCGGCGAAGGACCACGTTGTGCCAGCGGCTGCCAGAAGACTACACCGATAAGGCGCTTAGTTTTCACAAATATGTCATCGGCCTTCACCATCAACATAATTATCTACTGTCGCAAATAGGGAACGCAGATCAAACTCCTGTGTGGTTTGACTGCCCGGAAAACTACACAGTCGAACTGAAAGGCAAAAAGAGCGTCGCCGTGCGGACCACCGGCGCTGAGCGCCAACGCTGCACAGTGATGCTTTGTGTGAGCGCGGACGGGCGGAAGCTACCCCCGTACGTCGTATTGAAAAGAAAAAGAATTCCCAACGAAGTGTTCCCCAAGGGAGTCATAGTTCGAGCCCAAGAAAAGGGGTGGATGAACGATGACTTGGTGCTCGACTGGGTGAAGTGTGTTTGGCAAAACCGACCAGGAGCGCTGTTAGCCAAAGGGTCACTTTTAGTATTAGACAGTTTCCGCGGTCACCTTACCGATAAGGTGAAGGAACAGCTGCGCCGTGTCGGCACAAACATGGCCGTGATTCCGGGTGGCCTCACTGGAATGCTGCAGCCTTTGGACGTCAGCGTTAATCGACCTTTTAAGGTGGAATTCAGAAGGCTCTACACGGAATGGATGACAAGCGGCAGCCACGAGCAGACGCCGACCGGACGGCTGAAGAGGGCACCGCTTGAGGCTGTTCTCGGTTGGGTACTGTCAGCGTGGAACTCAGTTTCGACGGACGTTGTGACCGGAAGCTTTAAAGTCACCGGTATATCCAACAGCTTGGATGGCGCGGAAGATGACTGCTTGTGGGAGGACGGTGTTCCGCAACACACCATCTCGGACACCGAGTCTGAGGACTCGTTGAGCGACGACGATTAAGCACATATGCTGTATGCTGCAATAAACGTTCTTCGTTCGCTAGCTGGTACGTTTTTTTCTTTTGCTTCAAAAAAAAAAAATTGCACGTTGCGTGTATGGGCCGCACCCTGAAAATTGACCCTCATTTCTTGAAAAAAAAGTGCGGCCCTTACACGCGTTTATACGGTACCTGAAGCAGTCCTCGTAAACTGTAAGACCCTTGGGAAGCTCATTCATCCCACAACTAACATATTTGTCTTACTTCGCGCAGCAGAAGCAGAGTTTCAAAGAAATTGTACTCAAAGGAATGCTTATGAGCTGACCATTGATCATATATTAGATAACAACTTGCTCTCATTTCCTTGCACCACCCACAGAGATGAAGTGATTGCAAAAATCTTGCATTATTATGTGGGCCTTCGGGTGAGGCAGTATTGTAAACAGAGAAAAAAAAAGGAAAACAAGACGCACAAGCTCAGAAAACTGTCCAAACTTGTGACTGCACAAGCGTCCTAAACAGATTTTGGTGTTTGATGGTGTGTGATTTCCCCGATATTTCTTGGTTGACATTTTTTGCAAAAATAGTGCAATAAACACGTATATGTTCGAACAAGCTTATTAGGCATGAATTACTGTGAAAACATGTTGCAAAACAGCGCAAAACTAAAGTAGATATCTGCTTCATGTGTGCCCGAGTTCAGCGAAATTCAAATTGCCTTCGTATGCCGTAGTCGCACCGTAGTGGATAGCACTGGTGCACCGAAACATTTATTTAATTGCTCATATTGCTGCATAAATTACTCGCAGCGGGGGCTGCGTCTTCGCGAAGAAGTGTTGAAGCTACGGTCGCTGTCGCGACCCAAATAGCGTGCGTGCGCTTCGGCCTCAAAATTCACATACTAACCCGAGACGTCCCAAAGAACCTCTGTTATTTCTAAACAGTATTTGCGTTTGAAGCGTCCATAAATTCATGACACTGAAATCCAAGCGCGCGTACTATACGGCGCAGTACGAGGCGCGTTTCCATGCCAGTGGCTACCGAAAACCCGCAGTACATGGCCCCCGTTCGAGCAGCGCCACCTATGAGCGCATACGTCCGCGCCGAACCAAGATTCGCCGCGCTCACCCGCCGCGTTGAGTCACCTCTCCTTCCTACACCGTGCTCACTAGGCAAGGAAATAGTGTCTGTGGTGATACCACGCCCGACCTTACTTTTATAAAGAACACGCAATCTGCGTGATTGCTGAATACACAGTAAGACTCTGGAAGCAATCATTCTATCATTGAAATCCAGCTTATTGGAGGGCCCACCAAACACATGGGCAAACAATTTAGGCTAGTTAACTGGGTTAAATTCAGAAATATACAAGAGGGCATCACAGAAAGCATTACAAACATTGACCAATGGACAGCTAATCTAAAGAAGGAGATTTAAGAGGCAACGAAAATAGTCCCACCGGAAGCTAAGCTTGAAATTCTGGACAGTAGGCTATTACATGTGTGGGAAGCCAAACAAGGGCTGCAAAAACGCTGGAAAACGCAGAACCATAACAGAACACTAAGAAAGAAGATAGCCACACTTAACAAAGAAATCAAACAATATGCACAACAGCTTTGTTGCCAACAATGGGAAGAAACTTGTACAGCCATGGACAACCAACTGAGCCTAGGCAAAACTTGGAATTTACTTCGACACCTCCTAAACCCAGAAGACACAAAAACGGTATACAAACAAAGTATGAACAAAGTTCTGCATGCCTATAAAGGCACAGACAAAGATTTTCTCAAAGAAGTCACGCTTAAATACATATCCCAGGCACCACCAAGCACTCACGCCAATTACATAGGAGCGTTGAATCCTGACCTTGATGAAAATTCAACGAAGCGGAGATACGAGCAGTTTTACACAAACTAAATACTACGTCGACACCGGGCCCTGACCCCATTACGAACAAAACACTGCGAAACCTAGACTATACGTCCATTGGCAAATTAACAGACTTTATTAATGAACGCTGGAGACAAGGCCACATACCGCAGCAATGGAAAACGCCGTACGTCGTGCTTATACCCAAGCCTGGCAAACGCTTACAGCTTGAAAACCTAAGCCCTATTTCACTAACTTCCTGCCTAGGTAAGGTAAAGGAACGCGCCTTACTGACCGGATTGACTAACTGCCTAAAGGACAACAACATACTCCCATGTACAATGATAGGATTTCGGAAAAATCTCTGTACACAAGACGCCATGCTGCAATTAAAACACAAGATCACAGATGACCCTAGCAGATCAACTCGAGCCATTGTCGGTCTTGATCTAAAAAAGGCATTTGATAATGTCACCCACCAAGCCATACTGAATCATGTCAGTAACTTAGGTTTAGGTGAGCGGACGTATAATTACATCCAGAACTTCCTAAAGGATAGACGAGCCAAAATTGTTGTAGGAGGCCTCACATCCGAGGAAATATCTATGGGTAGTGCAGCTATTCCCAAAGTATCAGTGATATCACCTATGTTATTTAACTTAGTCCTAACTGGCCTCCCAAGTAAATTAGAAAAGATGGAAGGTTTGCACCATACAATATATGCAGATGATATTACTCTGTGGGTAAGCAATGGCAGCGATAAGTCAATTGAACAACGTTTACAAGAAGCGATCGACACCGTAGAGCAATACCTAGAAGGAACTGGTCTCACGTGCTCAGCTGAAAAATCTGAGCTGCTACTATATAGACCAGCATTAAAAGGCCGACCTCCCAAACACCACAACACACATACCTACACAGACATACAACTTAAAACACGAGATGGACACACCATATCCATTGTCGACAAGATAAGGGTATTGGGGTTAATAATAGAAGGCAAAGGCACCAACGGGGAAAGGGTACTCAATATCGAAGCGAAGGTTTCTCAAACGATGCACCTAATCAAAAGAATTACGAATAAGCATAGCGGCATGAAAGAGGCAAATGTCATAAGGCTCATCCACCCGTTTGTCATCAGCCCCATTTCGTTTCTGCATACCATAGATGGTTCGCAGCAGAAAAAATGAAATTAAACAGCCTCATAATAAGAATCTACAAACAAGCGCTGGGGCTCATGCAAAGCACAAGTACAGAGAGGCTGTTAGAGGTAGCTTTACATAATACACTTGAAGAACTGATAGAGGGGCAACGTACTGCACACAGTACGAGCGCCTCTCTAAAACCAAGACTGGTAGATACATCCTGGAAAAATTAGGCATCACTTACCACACACAATTTGGCACCAAATGCGACATTCCTCGGGACGTGCGGGCTAAGCTCACGGTGCCTCCGTTACCTAAAAACATGCATCCCGTGCACAACGCAGGTAGAAGGCTGAGCAGAGCCAAGACGATGACAAAGAGCTACGGAAACAACACAGAAGCGGTCTTCGTAGATGCCGCTCGTTATAAACACAAAAGCTGCTTCGTCGCGGCTGTAGTTAACCACAAGAAACAATGCAGCACCAGTCTGACAATACACACGAGACACGTTGAAACGGTGGAAGAGATAGCAATAGCTTCGACCATATCACAAACTGATGCGTGTTATATAATCAGCGATTCACAAGCAGCTGTACGCAACTTTGCAAATGGCAGAATCTCCCCTGACGCACTGCGTATTCTTAAAACAGGCAAAACCAACCAAGACGACAGATGCGTTTGCATTCTCTAGTTCCCAGCTCACATACCCGACACCACGGCAGATATTAACCCCAACGAGGTGGCACACAACATAGCTCGAGCACTCACTTTCCAGGCTACGACAAATGTTGATCCATCGTCAGAATTTCCAAATGTGTGGGAGTTGGAGGGCCAAATGACAACGTTCAATGAAATTACGAAACATTTTAAATTACAAAGGTGTGTTTACCCCCCTCCTCATCATAAACTCAACAGGGCACAGTCTGTCCAATGGCAACAATTACAAACCAGATCCTATAGGAATCCAGCGCTACTACATGCTATGTATCCAGAGATCTAAGCAACCGCTCAATGCAAAGATTATCGGACACGAGCTTCCTTAAAACATATACTATGGGAATGCCAGGGATTAAAACAAAGTAATGAGAATATGGCCTCCACCGACAGCCTCCGCGCACGTTGGCTGGCTGTGCTGCTTAGTTCAGCCCTGGACGATCAGCTATAGGCAATCCAGCGGGCCGAGGAAGCCACTAGGAGGCAAGACCTTCTTGCCGACACCTAGGCGGGAGCCCAGCTCACTAACACGCCAGATACAAAATAAAGTTTATTTCTTCCTTCCTTCCTTCAAGGATTTGTGGTTCAGCTACAAAGGGATGTTTTGGAATGCAATCGAAGAGCTCGAAAAGTGAAACAGCGACGAGAATGCTGCCCCTAAAAGGTAGCACTCCTCACAGAAGGAGCACTGGCCGCCTTGTGGCCATGTGGGAAAAGAAGCGGTAAAATGCCAAGACAGACATATAAGGCACGTACCGTAGAACTATTTGTTACCAAAATAAAGAATGATGTCTTTAGCGAATACCTCCAGAGACCAGAATGCTGGAGACTGGTGACAATTGAACAATATATAATCATTCTGTGAAAATTACTTCTGACATCATATGAATGCCTCAATGCGAACAGCTCAAAGACTTGTTGGACTATCCCCAAATGGACAATGTGTTAACACTAACAAATAAATTACTCACGCATTCCTACTAGTATAGCAAGCAGTTTACATTTACATTTTATCTGCAATACATATTTGAAATCCTCACATCGCATGAACAAAGAGTCAAAAGGGTGTTGAAACTGGCATGACTATATTGTCAGCTACATGAAACCATTGTTTTTCTCAATTTTAACTCAAGGGCAAATTCAGTCTAAGTGAATTTGGCTCTTTTAACAACAGTAACAACGTTAAAAGAACTCAAGTGGGTTTGGCTCTTTCAACAACAGCAACAACGAAAAAAGAACTCATGTAGTTGCATATCAGAGAACTTATACCACCACCATTATGCAACAATCTTGTTAAAGGGACCCTGAAACACTTTTTAAAGTAACCATTCAATGAATTCAGTGGGAAAGCTTATTGCCTCACGAATTAAACACCGCAAAAATCTTGAGAATCTGTTCAGTGCGAGTGGAGTTACAAAGATTTGTCACAAGCTGCAATTGTATTCTCTCTTCTCTCGTCCAGACGAAAACACTGTGAGCTAAGCAGGGAGAGATGGCAGGTAAAAAAAAACGTCACGTGTCTTGTGACCTTGAGCACCTTTTTTTTTCTTTTTCATTCTTTAAATGCACAACCTTTTCAGTGTGATCGCGCGTGCACGTGCGGACAAATTGCGGCCTCCCGTGGCTATCTCTGTAACGACCAAGCACGCCATCTCCAAATTAGCCAGGTGACAGATGGGCTTTCTACAAGTGATTTTTGAGTGTCTTCCGTCATTAGTCGAGAGAAGAGAAAGCAATTTTTAGCTGACTTTGATAATTTATTGCGAATTCTAGGCTGCGTGCTGTGCTATAATATTTGGCTCGCGTGTTGTTAAGAGCCTCTACTACCGATCGGCAGCGTTTTCTGACCATGCTCAAAAAGTGTTGCAGGGCCCCTTTAAAATGGGCTCCAACATTCTATGGCATGACCAGGGGTAAATACACGCTCAGGCTAACTTTTCTTCCGTACTTTGTTCACATGCGCAGCATATAAACAACATTAGTTTACTATTACACGACAATAGACATTATGAAATTGGTCAAACATCCAGAATGCAACAACGCACTTGGTGAGGTTTGTTTCATACCAATTTGGCTGACATTGCTACTCTTGGGGAACAACTAGTGCTGTGTGAGCCCCTTGAACCAGAATCTTCCTGCTGGCTTTGTCGAGAATGTTCATTTCAGCGAAGGCCACGGTGCGTCCAGCGCGAGTGATTCGTGCCTCCATCAAGATAGTGTCTCCCAGTTTGGCGGCACCAAGGAACCTGAAACGAAGGAGGGGGAAAAAAATTCAGTATTAGCCTAATGCCCGGTTCACGATTATTCATCAGATTGGTGCAATCAATAGACTGCAATATATATAGAAACGGTGCATTGTACTGTCATGAATGATATAAAAGGGAGCATGCGACGAATAATTCGACTGATATCCGCATGGCCCCGTCAAAAATTAAGAGGACAGAGTCGTGGCATTTCGCGAACTCTTGCCACTCCTATTACGCTTCTGTCTTAACTGTGCTCGCAGTATGTGACACTAACAAGAGGTTGATACTGTAACGCCTTTTGGAGAGGCTCGCATGCAGCGAAGATCAGCGCTGTTTTTGTTTTTAAAAGAATTATATATTGCTGTATCTAGATTTTTATGAGTTAGTACACGCACATACACAAATGAATAGAAAAGCGGCATTTAGCGCGGAGCTAGACAACACACTGCCCTCCTCCGATTTGCATACCCACCTCATACTTGCGAGTGATATGCAATCAGCTGCCACGTTTTATCAGCAATAGCAAAGCCAAGCGACCCAACACTTGAAGAGACAGCAGCGCTCTTCCCACTTTATTTTCCAGTGTAGCTGCAGCGAAGAGTCTCGCTTTGGGTTTAAGGCTATTGACGACATGCTTGGCGTTTTCCCTTTCATATTGCTCACGATAGCACATATCAGTAAAATTCTTGTTGGAAAATCATTAACATGTGCGTTCAGTAGCGTTGGCGATTACGCACTGTTACAATTTTCTTTGAGAATGAAAACGTAATGCTAAACAAGCGCCGTACCCAATCTATTTCGGCGATGCTTTGATGGGCCGTCCGTTGGGGCATTCAGTTAATTACTGAAATGCTGCCCTTCAACGCAGGTCAGACCTGAAACAGCTGATGGTCCTTTGCTGTGGTTTCCCATTCAAGCAGAAATGAAATGTACAGCAATACGCTGGCCAATGTTAGAGAGAGAGAAGGCACCATGTGAATGGTGCTTGACTACACTCAAAAGAGGGCTACAAAGCAGAATAGGCTGAAAAAAACAATACAGGTGCTCCATACTGAGCATTGTAGAGAACAAGGACAGCACTGCTTTCTTCGTCTTCATTATCTCACGCTGGTGTTTCCTTGTTGCAATTATGAACGAGCTCCACATGAACCATGTATTCCAGTGTTCACACTTTCTTTTTCGACAATGCGCGATGCAACCTGTAAAGGTGATCAGTCTGCGGCTCCTGCTGCTAAATGAATTGCCCCGACAGAACCTCAGTGCTGCTGATGCAGAATGCGGGAGTCCTCCTGCATTCTAATTTCACATTAGGAAGTTTCAAATCATGAGGGACTTCCGTTCTTTCTTGGCTTTTTGCCTGCACACTACGAAGGCTTGGCTTAACTTGATCACGTTTCTTTCGATTTTAATGGCTTAGCATGATCTATTGCTTGACAAAAAAAAAGACCCATGAACCCCCAATGCTTGTTGCTGACATAATGCATTCAACTTCAAAGGTGTGCCGAGTGAAGGCAGACACACTGACCCAGTACACAGCGAACACAGGGCACACAACATCGAGTGATAACGTTGCACTCGACATTTTGTGTCCCGTATTTTTTCATTCTGTACCGTGTCTGCATTCACTTAGTGCACCTTTTAAGACTAATAAATGCCAACTAACCCACCTTATGGCTCTCCTCGATACAATGAATTAGCCCAGTATTTTAAAAAAGCTATCTGTGTTATTGAAAGGTTTGTTAAGCAATTCACTTTGCTGATCTGTACAAAACGCTTCTGTCAAGAGGCGAGTTGACTGTTACTGTAGTGCATACAGCTGGGAAATTACGACCTTGCGTTCAAAACAGCTAGAAAACACTGCTTTTTCTTTTGTTGCTGTCTGGATTCTTGACTAAAAGAACATTTCTGCTCACAGTACAGTTAAACCTATTTATAAGGACCCCTGTATAACGAATTCCTCGATATATCGAAGTTTTTCTATTCCCTGCCGCTACTCTATAGAAGCACATGTATTTGCGATCTCTATGCAACAAAGTAATAGCGCGAGACAACCTTGATATAGCCAATTTTTGCCACGGACAATCTTGGAATCAAGCCCCGATTGGTCAATTTGGCACGAGCATGCATCTTCCGCGGTTGCCCTGCTGCTGACATAGCTCAAAGCGGTGGCAGTGTACGCGTGGCTCCCGCGACTATTAGGCGAGAGCAAATGGGCCTGAGCCCCACGAGCCGGTGCTGCCGCCATTCTTGACGCAGTGGACACATGCATATATGTGCTCTTCTCTGACAAACCAAAAAAAAAATAAAGCAACTTTTGCATTGGCAGTCCATACTTTTAATCAGTGTCATATACGTGGGACCACGCTAAATATGGAGAGTGCATTATTGAATAGTTTACCGTGGTTTTCCCCTTAATCGCCCTACAGTTTTGACGTCGTGTGCGCATGCATGGTTTTGCTGCACACGCAGAGTGTGGCCCCTGGCAACTCTCGGCATTGCTTTTTTCTTCTTTAATGGGGACCGTTTTGTCACTTTCGAGGGGATGTCAGATTAGGCACTGATGAAAACTCTCTGAGACCACGGTGGCAACGACGGATCTTCGGAGGTCGACTCATCACGAGTTTCCGTTTGCGCTGCGATTTCGAGGGACCATAGCCTTCGCAAATTAGCCGATTAGCTATGGTGACAACACGATGGCATGTTGAATGCAACGCAATGAATGCGAGAGCAACAAATTGTAATGTTACCCCAAGTAAGGCTGGCAGCCAACTGTTTTAGATTAGATATCCCGAAACTCCAACGAAACGCTGGTGTGAGCAAAAATGGCCACTCCAGGGAGAAGTGCTCTTTTCACATAGGGCATTGAAAAAACACTGATGCTTGCCGAGATACACGCGCGCAAGTGATTGCGACCGCACGCTTAAAATAGAAATTCACTGTTGATACTCGACCCCCCCCCCCCCCCCTCCTGCTTTATTCATGTTCATTCAAAACAGGTGGTTCCTTTCTGTTTGAGCATTCGACGGGAGTTCCAAGATGCGAACGCGGGTGGATGTTATTGTATGTGCCCTCCAGGCGATAGAGATGGGCCGGCTCATTTGATCTCAACTTCAGCAGTGCCCGCACGCTTTCACTTGTAAAAGTTAAGATGGGCGAGGGCATGCTATCGATTCGGACTTGTTACAGAACATGGCGGGGACGGCAAGAACCCGGCAAGTGTCTATATAATTGCTATCGCAATAACGCAGTTTTTACCGCTAAATAAGAGTTTTGGGTGAGCTTCACCTTGAGTTCTCCATTTGTTAATTTGTGCATTTATTTTTTTTTTAATTTTTTGTGCCGAACCTGCACATAACGAAATCCTCTTCATGACTAATTTTCTCGGCAATTTGTGAATTTCGTTATATCCAAGTTTAACTGTATAAATGATGCCAAGTAAGTCTGAAATATTCAATCAGCTACTTGTGCTGAATGTCAAGAAAGCAAATTGTCGGGATAATATTCCAACTGAATTTTTAAAGAAATTTGCAGAATACAATAGCAAATATCTTGGTATTACTTTCCGAAATTAACTTTCGATGTCAGACCTACCTGAAGATTGGAAGGTCACGAAAATTGTACCGATTCATGAGTCAGAAGACACAAATGTATCAGCCAACTACACACTAATTTCACTTACCAGCACATCATGTAAAACTTTGGAAAATATTATACTCAGGCATTTAACCACATATTCTGAAGAAAACATTCTGGTAAATGTTCAGCATGATATTTGAAGAGGCCTATTGACAGTCACTCGGCTAACAGAAGTTGTTCACGATCTTGCTTTACGTATTAACAACCAGAACTAAACAGATATATTTTTATAGATTTCAGTAAGGCGTTTGCGTGTGTCATACTTAAACTGGTGCCATCATTGGCGATGGACCCATCACTACATGGATACAGAGCTTCTTGTCGAATCGATCACAATTTGTGATTATCGAAAACCCCTCACTTGCTCCTCTGCCTGTGATTTCGGGCATCCCACAGGGCTGCGTAATGGGCCAGCTGTGGTTCTTTATTGTCAGTTCAATTCATTTTCAGCTTTTATTTGTTACAAAGCATTGATTACATAACACCTGTATACAGATGAGGGTCCCAGAGTATAAATAGTGATTGTTATCAATGACATAGCATGTAACATTGATTTTGCAAAATTAAACTTTTTGCACACAGCATAATACATACAGAAATACACAATAGGGAAGATTACCTTCTGCTCAGCAACTCACTAAGAAAAATAACCGAATGGTGTGGTACATGAAAAATGACCCTAAAACAAACAAAATACTCTGCCTGACTGTAACACGGAAAAAGTGCCCGTCACTCTTTCAATACGAACTTAACGGTCGCCTGGTAACTAGAGTGCACAAGTACCTCAGCATAACAATAACATCAGACCTTAAGTGGGCATCGGACATTAACAATGTCAATTCTAAAGCATTGAAAAAATTCTTTTTTCTTAAAAGTTATCTGCGAGCGACTAGCACCAACAAATGCGAAACTTTTGTCTTATACGACATTTATTAGACCTGTTCTTCAATATGCTAATATCATACGGTTTCCGCACACTAAAACTCATACATGTAAGTTGGAATGCAATCAGAGAAAGGCAATTAGATTTATTCACAAGACATACTGGAGCAGTGACTAGCCTACTTTTTTACTAACACAGTCAGGGATTTCAACCTTAGCTATTAGAGCAAAAGGAGGTCATCTGATATTTCTTCACCAGATAATACACAAACAACTAAAACTATATGCTTCAAAGTACATTACCAATCACACATCGCCCGTCATACTCATTCATAAAAACTGAAGGAGTTGTTTTGCAATAACGATACCTGTCTGTTTTCTTTTTCCATTCATAACTAATACCGTAATCCAGTCAATTTTTCTAAGTCATTGAAAGATGTTATAAGCAATTAGTAAACAGCCTTTGAGTAATGGTGTTTTTCAATTTCCATTATCTGAAGCAACTTCTTTGTACTGATGTTCGTTAAACTTTCACTTTTCTGAACCAAGCTGAATTCTTAATTTCTGTGTTTTTTAGTTAGACATTTTAGTTTCTAGCCCAAATCTGTTGCATATTTTATTCATATACATATCAGTGTTCTATATTTCAGTTTCGGTGCACTTAAGTTTCTTGCATTTTGTTTGTTGTATGTTTGCAAATAAAAAGTGCTGTATTTGTTTTATTCTCTATGTAATAAAACTTGGATTTCTGTAAATGATATGTCCAGCTGCTATGGTCTCGACATGAGACTGGTAGTATTGTGCGTAAATAAATAAATTTAGATCATATAAACGAAAAGTATGCATGTGTGAGGTGTTAAAGAGATATATCAAGTGATTAATCGTTTCCATCTCAGTAACGGTCTACAATTATCAGCTTGAAAAAGAAGAGCAGAACTTTATTTGTGCAAAAGACTGCGTTGCTGCTAAAGGAGGAAGTATTTTTTTTTTCATTCATGCGAGGTAAAATAGAGTGCTCTAAACACATTTGGGTGGCTCTTTGAGAGCACACTGCTCTACAATAAAGCATTCTCAGTTTTTTTACCTGGAAGCACGACTGAGAACTGGTGAAGTTTCATTCATGTGGCTCCTACTGTTGTTGTTAATGTCATCTTTGGCTTCATACAAAGCAGTTCCCCAATCATAAATTTTCGAAATTTAACATGTGCTGACTTGTTTCCTTTTCCTGGTGTCTGGTTGCCCTGGCAAGCATGGGCACATTAATCTCGGACACACTTTCTCAGGCTCAGATCAAAGCCAGTTCCGCATTGTAACAATCTATCGGGCACAGTAGCAACCTATCGCAAGTATCATAAGGCACATATTGAATGTCCTACAGCATGACGCAGTGTGCAAGTCAGTCTTACCTACAGTGACATGAATGTCCAAGGGACTCACCTTGCCTTCAGTTCGGTGGTGGAGAACAGCACGTTCTTCTCGTAGGCCGTCCTTAGTAGCGCGCAGGTGTACAGGTCAATCAGGACAGTGGCCATGCCACCGTGAAGCGTGTTGCTCAGGTTGCAGTGTGGCTTTTCAAGCTGCAACTCAAACTGGGCCACATGATCCTTACAGGAAATCATCTTCACCTGCAGCACGAAGGATGAGAAGTGGCCGGTCAGTTCAGCATAAGATTGAAGAGGGGTTCATAGATTGAGCGTACTATGAAGAATTATACAGGTATAAAATAAATTTATATTGTAATTCAGCGGAAGCATCAGATCGCCTTATAGTAAGGGACAGCTTTAGAAAGCAGCAGGATATCTACCTCAAAGGCAATCGCACAAAACCCTGCACGTCGCGTTCTTTAGATTGATTTTGCAAGCTGCACGATTGGCAACCACCATCACTAGACAACTATGCTATATAGGTAACCAGAACTATTTGATTAGTAGTAGAGAAATCTGATTGCTGCATTTCAATCCTCATGGGCCAAGCTTTCTCTGCCTTTTGAGACTGTATCTGGCTGTGAACTGATAAAGCATTCAATAAAGCCTTTTTTTTTTCATTTTCACACTAAGAAGTTGATTACAAAGAAAAAAAAGGGAAAGACAAGGCTCGTTTCTTTTGAGCTTGTCACCCAACTGCCAGAGCTGGCACTTCACAGTACGATGTAGTATACTTCAATGTACTTGTTTGTACGCATTTGTGGTGCAGAGCAAGTTTACAGAACTAGCTTAATTTTATGTTTTGCTTCTTCAACACACAATTAGGTGTAACTTGTTTGACAGGAGGTTAAGTAAAGCTGAGAAGGTGCTGCCAGGGTTAGCGACACCATGAAAATCTGATACAACTACCTCAAGGTAACTACTGCATCTTTTTCACTTGCCATATGTTCACTCGGAATTAAAGCAGATATTCTTCTAATGTGGAAGGCTGACTTTCTAGACTCAAGCTTTTTTTTTGCCTCAATTTGACAGAGGATTATCTGTTTATACATAATCCTGAATTTTACTATAAACACTTGCCTAATTTGCTAGCTTATGTTCATCCATACGAAAGGTCAATGCTGTTATACTAAACAGAGTCATTATTATATGTTCCACACTGAAGCGAGCAATATTTTACGAGATTGAGGGCATAGTAATAAGAACTTTTGGAATAATGCACGAAAACGCTATCTGTTGCAGTCGCTACCACTGCGTATGCATCATAGCGCTATCATTACCGTTTGCGGTCGGCAAAGTGCCTTTGCGGCATTTCAAACGTGGGTCAGCATTTGCAGGGGGGACAGACGCTATTCTAAAACTCGTATGGCACCCATACGCAAACGTTATGCTTGCTGCCTTAGTGCACGCTAATTAAAATATAGGGAGTTTTCGAACAGTGTTTGTCCCCCCGCATACACTGACGCACACTCAAAACACCGCAAAAGGACTTTGCGGGCCACACACTTTTTCGGATTTCCTGCTGGCAGACCGCAAGCACAAACAGCAGCTCACCTTACTACTCATGCGCACTGGCAGAAACCGAATCGCAAATGCTTGCGGTACCATTGGCAATTAGATTGCACTATTATATTTACACTATTCGCAACTTCCAGGTACCGTGGCGCCGCTGAGCCGTGGTGGCCGGAACCTCTGTTGAGATGATTGAAGGTTTATACCTGCTTCAAACAGCATATCTTGCTACTTATTTTCCCGTGTTTGTGGTCCTTTTGCAACGTTGTGAACGGCCTCAATATTACCATAATCCTTTGAATTTCTCAAGGTAAAGAGAAAGTATAAATAAAAGAAAAAGCAGGCTGATTTCACTGCGAGCCTCAATGCTCCAAGCCTATATACAATGTGAGAAAAAGTAAGCGTCCCGTTCAACATAGAACCTCAAAAAGCTATGAGTGGTTAAGAGAGCTAGGTTAGACAGGCAAATAACCAACATCTATTTTGTGTATGAGTATAGCAACTACTAGGTTTGCAGTCTTCGCGCTTTGTCATCTGCTTCACACGGTCGCTAGACAAACAGTACCAGAAATAAATTAGGAATGTGTTCTGCCTCTAGAATGAAATGAAAGGACCGGTTTCAAAATGTTCATCGCATCATTACACATTTGAAGCATTTGCGAAATGCCTTTATGACATTCATATCTGCAGCAATTCTTGTTCGGTCTTATGCTTGTTGATGGCACTTTTTTGTCGTTTCCGCTCCGCACCGACTTCTCAAACACCGGAACATAGAATAGTAACGGGAACATCACCTAAATGTGAAAATTTTGTACTACCAATGGTTTCGTTCGCTGCTTGCCAAATTCATTCTTTTGATATTCTGTTGTAGTTATTTTAATCAAGAAAGCACTTCTAGATCATATTGCCGATAATATGACAGGCTTGAGTTTGTGCTTGTGCGTCGGTATCAAAAAACATTGCTTTTCATCTGCTTATTCCACGTCATGCTTTTAGGCGAGCTGAAGAAGCTTTGCGCAGAACACGATGCAAGAACTGTAAGTTAAGCGCATCTCCGAACTTGTTTCTGACATTACTGAAAAATTTGTACTGAGGCTGCCACTCCTATTATAATACTTTTCTAACATGACACCAAGCCCTGCACGCAATTATGCATAGCCAGCAATGTGTAGAGTGTACAGGTGTGCCTTATTTACAATTTTGCACATATTTATCTACCCAATGTGCTATCCAGCATTTATTTACCTAATATAGTATCTTAGCGCTCCCCTACTTTCTCACAAACATAAATTGAAAGGCCACTCACACACGAATAATTGCACTCTTTGCCAAAAGAGTACTTTGCGGCATAAAGTTTTCTGAAATTAACGAGGGGACTCTGGCACTGTAATCCTTCAGCTACTATGGGTATGATGGGTAGTACAGGGATTTGCCTAGTCTTAGTACTTGCAGGCAGCGAGTCGCAAGTCGCACTTATGGTTTCGTTTATTGCTATGTTTTGTTTTGAAGAAAAGGAATAACCCTTTTGAACTTCGTGACCCGATTTGGAATGGTGAGCCATAAGAATAAGGTGGTGAAACATAACCGTTGAACATTTGCTGATTTTTGTTTTTGTGAGAAAACAACTCCAAGCCACACGAGCACACGCGAAGCCAGAAGTACGAAGATTAGTCAAATACGTGTAATATTCATCATTCCCATGCTCGCTGAAGTGCCGTGCATTGCAGCTCCCATAGACACTAGTGCCAGAGTTCCCTCTAGTGTACATTTAGAAAGCTCTATGCTTTCCGGTACCGTCGCTTTTGGAGTGATCATCTCGATGACGCCCATGTTGAACATACAGTCACACCACCTAAGGCCGTGAAAGTTAATTGTGAATTCTTAAACTCGGCAGCTGGCATTACGACGCATGCGCAGAGGCAGACCAGCAAAGGCTTGCGGTACACTATTCTAAAACTCTAAAGGAAGTTTTAGAATAGCGCATCACAAGCCGTTGCGGTGCGGTTGCTGCCACTGCGCATGCGTCGCAGCGCGAGTCGCCGTTCATTCGCACTTGCGGTCTGCCCGCAGGAAGTGCGAAATAGCGTGCGGCCCGCAAAGCGCTGGTGTAGAGGCTATAGTGTAGCTGCCATTGTGTATTTGTGTTTGCAAGGAAAGCAAACGCAATTCTAAAGCTACCTGGAGGGGCCAAATTATCCGGCCCCGCCATATCTCGAAAAGCCACTAGGGGAAAGTGCCACTTAAGACATTGCGCAAGATGACCCCATGCGCCTCTTTAAAAAACATGCGTAATTTTTTAAAAAATAAAGGGAGCCTAAAGCTTCACCTTTGGGAGTTGAACGTGATAGCGACATCCTGTTCTTAGTGAATGAAACCTTTTCGAATTTGCTATGCACCCACTATGTGACCTTAAAGGGCCACTCACCAGGCTCCCAATATACAAAAAAAGAGCAAAATGTTCTTTCCTGATATTTCTCGTCCTTTTTTTGCGCACTACTGTGACGCAGACAGTAGTTCTCCTGACGTCTACAGTGTACATGCTCTCGATTCCTTGATATACATGAAATATCCCATGTGATTTGTCTCCTGCACAGCTTTGCCTTGCAGCCGCCGCCCATGGTTCTTTGTTTCGCATGAGCGTGGTGCACAATCAACCAATCAAGCTTCATTTTTTTGCGTTTACAACTGCGCAAGCTGCGATAACTGCGTGCAGCTGAGAAGTGCGATATCCTGATATGCTCTAGCGCTTAGTGCTGATATTGTTCACCTGCATTCAAGAACAAAGGGGCAAGGAGGATGCATCGTGAGTGAAGGAGAGGAGAAAATCACACCCCTTGTCTTTAAAAGCGGGTGGTGAGTGACCCTTCAAGGGAATAGGCGCAGTAGCGTGTATGCCTTTTGTACTGTGGATCCGGCTGTCAACCACTGAACCATTATGATAATTACATATTCTGATGCCCGTTGACAATGAATACTTGTACCACGCATTTTTATTGCCATATTTTACGTTGCGTTGTGAAGCATGAAAGCTACTTTCACTGCATTTCCAAGCAGAGAAAATTCTCTTCACTATATTCGCGAGCAGAGGCGTGGTTGTCGCCATTCTGCTTCTGGTCACCGATGCGTGCGGACGCAGGATGGCAGGCTCCTCAAGAGCTGTTACAGCGGCCGACGCCGGCCGCGGTTTCTCGTGCACATCGCTTCCCAAGGACTACCGTTTAATTCTGCCACCACTGCCCACAGAAGAAGGACTCAGACGCACGTTGGTTCTACACTGCGACATCGCAGCGCGTCCGTACGGGATTAATGACTTCCGAAAGCCGCTCAAGGAACTAGGCATCATTCAAGAGGTAAGCGGCATAGGAGCGTATCAGATGTCGCACGTCTGGCTTCTTAACATGAAGACAGATGAAGCCAAGAAGACAGTTCTGGACGCTGGCCTACTCTCCGTGAAAGACCGGCCCTGCGTCGTCGTCGACCCAGAAAGGCAAGAGGTGCGTCTCAAGTTGCATTGGGTAGCCTTTGACGTCAACGCAGAGAGTGTACGGCGTGCTTTGCGGGAGTACGGTGAAGTGAAACAAGTTATCAGCGACAAGTGGAGAGACGAAGACTTCGAAGGAGTTGAGTCAACCACAAGATTCGTTCGGCTACTACTTAAAGAAGGCGTTACTACGGATTGCATACCCCACCAGATGCGTCTCGGAAGCGGCATGGCACTGGTGGTCGTGCCAGGAAGAGTGCACCGCTGTGCCTGCGTTGCGGGAACACGGGACACATTCGTCGCGACTGCAGGGTGCCAAGGTGCGCTGGTTGTCGCGCTTTTGGGCATGAGCAGGCGGACTGTACTCGTTCCTATGCCAGTGCAGCAAGTCGAGCAACAAATGCTGACCACAGTGAATTGCTCATGGATGAAGAGGAAGCAGAGAGGGCCGCGGCGTCGAAGGCAGGAGTGGAGGCGTCTCATGCAGTGGCGACCAGCGAGAGAAAGATGGAGACACCTAAGCAAGACACAGATGAAAATACGGTTGTGGGCACTCCAACGCAACGGCGTTCAACTCGAATGGAAACCCAGCACAAGGCTGAACCAGTCATCGGGTCCGACGCTACTTCGGACATGGACACAGTTGAAGCTACACCAGTAAAGCGACGCCTGAATGAGGGAGACGCGGCGTCCCAGCAGCGTCTGACCCAGGAAGATCAAGGGCAGTGGCGAGTGGCTGGCTCCAAAAAGTCTCGGGGTGCTGGCCGCCTGCGTTCGTCGTAGCTTTCACACGGCGGCGACGGGATGACGCCTTGAGCTTCGGCCGGACAGTTGTTTAGGTGTTGGTAAGGTAAGCGTCTTTCGCTCGGCTTTCTCTCATCACGATGGCGACGATTAGATTGGCGACGCTAAATGTACGTGGGCTTTCTGCCAAACAGCGGCAAAACCAGCTTTACCGCCTGATTATAGAACAAGATCTAGACATCGTCGCTGTACAGGAAACTAAAGTAGAGAGTGAAGAGCACGCTCAGCGAATGGTGCAGCCTTTCACGAGACTGTTTGATGTGTGCGTTTGTCACGCGGTGGGTACATCTGCAGGTTGCCTCTTGTTAATTCGGCAGAGCCTTAATGCGAAAGTGGAGTTAATTCTTGTTAATTCGGCAGAGCCTTAATGCGAAACTACCTGCGAGGCGGGTCGTTTTATTATATGTGATTTATCCCTACCAAGAGAAAAATGGAGAGTAATCTGTGTGTACGCACCCACTGTGATTCAAGATCGAAAGGAGTTTTTTGAAAAACTTGATGTGTATTTGAAATGTGAACGTAAACTAATTTTGGCCGGGGATTTCAACTGCGTTTGTTCGAGTATAGATAAATCAAGTTCCAGGCCATACAGAGATTTAAGCACTGCCGTTCTAATCGATATGGTGGCGAAAGTTCAGCTAGAGGACGTGGGTGAATGTCTTTGCAGTGGAAAAGGGGTTATGTTTACCCACTTTCAGCGTTCAAGCCATGCTAGACTTGACAGAGTATATGTGTCTTCCGAAATCATTCCTTCGTGCCATGATTACAGAGTTACACCTGTTACGTTTAGTGATCATTATTTGGTTTCATTCTCAATGGGTAAACACAAAAGGAATAACAAACATTTCTCTTGGGACCTTTGGAAATTTAATGTAAAGCTACTAAAGGATGAATAGTTTAATCGGATTTTCCTAGAGGGCATAGAAGACTTAGCAAATAGAACACTTGAATCCTGGGGACATAAGTGGGAAATATTTAAACAGACCATTAAACTGAAAGCACTTGAGAGAGCCAGTATCCTGAGACATGCTGAAAGAAAGTGCGTTTGCGTGAAAACTTACAACAGTTAGTAGCGGATGAATGTACTCAGGCCGGAACATTTTCAGAGGAGATAAACATAACTAAACAGAAGCTAGAGTTGATAGACCAAGAACGTTATCATGGAGCATTGATTCGAGCTCGAGCAGAAAACTTGGTAGCGGGAGAAATGCCAACAAAACGAGCTCTTGGAGCTGAGAAGAGAGATGCCTGTAGGAATGAAATAAGAGAAATAGAATATAAAGGAACAAGGTGCCATACGAAAGAAGCAATATCCGGTGCTTTTTTCGAATATTACAAAGAGTTATTCACACCAACCAGTGTACACGCAGAACGTTTTAATAGCGATTTCATTTCATTAACGCCAAGACTTGATGACGAAAGAAAGAAAATTTTAGAATTGCCTATAAAAGAGCGAGAAGTTGAAAAAGCAATTGATAAGTTAAACAATGGTAAGTCTCCAGGACCAGATGGCCTTAGTGCTGCAGTGTACAAGGAATTCAAACACGTAGTTTCACCTATTTTGAGGGAGGTATTTGACGAGGCTTTTAAGTGTAAACAACTTCCACCATCGTTTTTGTTAGCCCACACGGTCTTAATACCTAAAACAGAAGATCCCGCGAAGTTAAGAAGTGTTACTGCATATAGACCAATTAGCCTAACTAATGTTGACTATAAAATATTGATGAAAATATTGGCCAGAAGACTCCAGACAGTTATGACAAAACTGATAGGGCCCCACCAAACTTGTGGCATAAAGGGAAGGAAAATAATGACCAACATAAACATAGCACGATCAATCCTAGAAAGTTGTGACGCTATGCATCTCAATGTTGCCATGCTTCAAATTGACCTCGAAAAGGCATTTGATCGCGTGCCGCACGACGTGCTCCTTTCATTACTTGAGCACATTAACGTAGGGAGTTTGATTAGCGAAGGAGTGCCCATGGCTTACACTGGATGCACGACGAGATTGGTAATAAATAAAACTGCGGGTGAGCGTATACCTGTGCTGCGGTCAGTGAGACAGGGGTGTCCACTATCGCCCCTGCTTTTTGCTATTTTCATTGAACCTTTCTGCTTAAGTGTAATTAATAACCCTGCAATAAGCGGCTTTAAACTGCATGAAGCTGAGGTTAGCCTCCTCGCATACGCAGACGACATTGCAGTTTTCTGTACAAATTATGAGAGTATAATGCATGCTGTAAATGCCGTGAAAACTTTTTGCCAGGCGAGTGGTAGTGCCGTGAACTGGGATAAGTGCCTTGGCTTCTGGCATGGGGAATGGGACGTCACGCCAAGAGTATTTCTAAACATTAAATGGCAGGAAACACCAGTGAAGTATTTAGGAGTGCCGCTGGAGTTCTATCATGACAGTGAACCGTATTGGAAAAAAGAAACGCAGGCATTGCGCAATGATGTAGAAAAATGGAAAGGTTGGGGTATTTCGATGTTCGCACGGGCCACAACGTGCAACTTGTTTCTGGTGAGCAAGCTGTGGTACGTAATGCAGATTTTGCACTGCAGTAGAATAAGTGTACAGAAAATACACAGAGTATTTGCAATTTTCATATGGAGCTCTGTATGGGAAAGATCAAGCCGCTCAAACCTTTTCAGAACAGTTAGAGATGGCGGACTCGGATTAATTCATTTGTACATAAGACAACTTGTCAATCGTTTCCTTTTTCTCCGTGATGTGGATGACCCCTTTTTGAGAACTGTTATACAACTAAGGTTATCTAGAGTGCTGCCGGGATTTCTCGTATCATCATCAAATATGCAAGGACCAATACAAGGGTATTTAAAAGAAGTTGTTTCGTCTTTCCGCTTTTTGTCAGTAAGATTTTCGTTAGAGTATCTGGCTGAAGTACCACGTAAAAAATTGTATAGAGACCTTGTCGATGTTTTACTGCCTGTTCCATTGTACCGTCAGCTATATTGTGCAGGCCCAGGACAGGATGTTCTGAAACGTGTTAAAAGAATGCTTGTAGCGCCAGGGGTCAAAACTTTTTTCTTTAAATTACATACAGGTACCTTACCAGTTAAAACGTGGTTGCAGGATAAGGGAATATTCGTGCCATGGAGCACAAATTGCCACTTGTGTAATAAACCGGAAACAATTGAACACGTGTTTCTAGATTGCTGGAGCGGGGACTTTTTCTGGGACATACTGCAAAGAACCTTGAAAAAAGAATTACCGTTAAGTCCACGTGGCATCTGTTTTCTTTCGGTTAAAAATGAGGCAGGTGTACCTTATGATCTTATCATGCTTCTGGGCCTGCACAGTATATGGAAAACCCGATGTGCCTTTGAAAACGCGGATGTAGAAGTGCTAGCTGTGCGCCAATATTTTTGCAAATCTGTGTGCCATTTTCTTGAAATCCTGAAAAGCCAAGAGGATGTGCCAGACTGGATTGGGTGCATTGAGCGATTGTTACGAATGCCCAAGTATTGATTAATAGCCAGCCAAGAGCTGACGGTACCTCAATGAATTCTGTGGGTGTATTTTGTGACGCATTTGAATATGGACCAATATGTAAATATGTAAAATGTGAACAGTCATGATTTGCAAGGCAAGGAAAAAAAAAAACAGAGGCGTGGTCGTGCGGTAGAACATCCGCTTGCCACGCAGAAGAGCTGGGTTCGATCCCCACTGAGACTCCAACAACCCTCCTTCCGTGCCTTCTTTGCTCCAGGGTTCTTTCATTACTTACTCATTTCATTTGCATCATTCTCGATTTTTTTTTTTCGCTCACAACCAACGACGCGAACACCGTGATTTCTGCGAAACAAGCTCGTTTACGTTGTCGCTTGAAAATATTTATCTACGCCATCTAATGTACTAACGCGTCCACACCAACCAACGGTGCAAACGTACACGCGTTTCAGTTCTGGTCACCAAACTCTTCAGGGCGAGTAATGTGCTTACATGGTCCCTCTGTTACTAAATTCCACCGATCTGTCGGAAAATTCACTTAGTTCGACAGTTTAGACCATTTGGCGCGGCAAGATAGCAGCGGATGGAATCCGATGGATACAAGCGGATTTATGCGTCCTCTGTGCGCCGGATAGGAACGAGCGGTGATGAGTACAGGGTATGCTTCATATGTTGCGATCGTTGAGTTCCGCAATAACTGCTAAGTAAAAACCTGAAAAGCACACCACCCACCTTGTGTACGAACGACTGACAAAAGGGCAAATCTTTGAAGAAAGCGATCGAGTAGGCAGCGCGCTGCATGCTTCGGCGAAACGTTCACAAGCCACCGATCGAAGGTACTAAAAAATGGGTGCGCCTGTTGATCTTCGTCACGACTGTCACGTTAACCACCGGACACCTATGCACTAACTTGCGGGATCCGGAGTACAGTGGTACAATCCAGTGGTACAACTATTTGACTTCCGGCGGGAATTGTGGAGTGGCCAAACTGTACTTCTGTTGCTATTGGCCGTTGAAATATTTTACGACCTTTTTTTAAAATTTTTTATGCGCTTTTTGTGAGCGACGTTGAAAAAAAAATGTATTTAATTATCAAAAACCGGTTTTTAAAATTTGTTTTTGTTACCTTCGCAGAGTCACTGCTGTAGTATATTTAGGTAGGAATAATTTAAACGTATTCTAAAAGCCATATTTTTGCTTGTCGCTTCTGCAGAAAGCAGCTCAAGTACTAAAACAAATCAACCCAATAATTAAAAAAAATTCTTCACAAAACATACGAATAAACTGACCTTACTTTTGTACTGAATAACTACTTCATTAGTAGCGTTGGAACAGTGATAACTAGTCTCAAATCCGATGAATTATGGCTTTACTTACTCAAGTTAACACTTTGCGTTTGTCAAAGAAGCGTAAAATTTTTTCTTTCTCTGCGTGCCTTTTTTTTTCTCTCCTACATTAGAGTCGTTTAGATCAGAGCAACATCTTTCTACATGTTTGGCATTTGAAGTTGGAAAAAGCATAGCCTTCGAGATCAGCAAAATACAATATATGCATACGTGATATGAGTGTTCCCTGCATAATTGGTGGTGACCTACGCCATACCGAGCAGATACCAAGTTCATCGGTTATTTTGGCCTAATATCTTGCCTATTTAAATTCTAATAATTTTCTAGATCTAAATAAAGTTTATACTCACTCACCGATTTCCACTGCGCCCAAGTAAACTTTTGTTTTGAAAGTGCCGCCACTACTTTTCGGTACGATCATTGGTCTCCCGCCCTCTGCCCTTGGAAACACGTACATTTCACGCTTTGCTTGTGTTGTTTTCCTATCTCGTTTGCGCCATTTTTCTCCTAAGCTGGGGGTTGGGCAACGTTAAAAACGTTGGGGTTGGGCGATTGCACATCGCATAAAGTGTTTCCAGCGCTGCGTTCGAAGCGGAATGCCGAGCTGCTGCGCGTACAACTGCGGCAAGAAACTGCACGAGTGTTACGCGGTGTTCTTGATACCACAGGGAAAGCGTGACGTCTTGCGCAGGGAGCAGTGGCTGCTCAACATTGGCCGAAAAAACTTCGTCCCCACAAAGAACAGCGTTGTTTGCGAGGTCAGTCGCGTGCCTTGTTGCTATCGTTTCAAGGCGTCCCCTAATGCCCGTGCCGCCTGCTCAATGGCGCTTTTCTTGCGACAGTTTGTGCGGCGCGGGTGAGACTAAGGGAACAGCGGGAAAGGTTCTGTTTGGCGTTGCATAAATAAGTTGCCAGACTTTAGGAGAGTTGTTGCCAGATTGTCACCAAATTTAGTTTATAAATTTGCTCCTGTAGTTGTGGCTTCTCCGTGAGGGTTTGGTGTCGTCCGCGGTGCATTTTGCGAGTGCGTGAGCTACGTTGGCCGTTTTAATTAACAAAATGAACGTAAAACGAGTGTACCAGAAGTCGGGGCGCGTTATCTTGCTGTGTGCGCTGCTGTGCAATTAAGAGATCGTGTCTCAGAGTTAGGGAATCAACGACGCGTTGTCCGCCGTGCATTTCGCGAGTGTGTGTGTGACGTAATTAATGCAATGAACCGCGCGGTACAAACCCCGCATAAGCATTCATCATTTGAAATTTTGGTCGTGTGCGTTTATTGCGGGTGGGGCCCTGCAAGCGACGGTGGCTGGTAGGCGGGGCGAACAGCGAACCCCGACTCATGGAATACTTTAAGGTGGGAGGAGCCGACTGGACAATTCAAGATATGGGACAATTCACAAGTGCGGGACACGAATCCGCAAGAGTTCTGGAAATACTGAAGGCAGCGTGCGTGTACAACTGTATGCAACGACAGTTGGCCTGTGTTGACCAATACCTCTAGAACCAGCATTCGGACTCTCTAAAGCATCCAGGCTATGGCTCTGCGAGTTTGTCTGGGGCTACCGCGATGTTCATCAACAGCTTAGACAATCGAGATCGCTAATGACTACCCGCTCAAGACGCATATCATGATGGAAGTGCTCAGAGCACACGTGAGGCATCTTACTCGTGCCCCTGCCCATCATCTAGCTTCACTGCCAGAAGCCCGACCTTGTGCCTCATTTTGCCAGACAGTCTTGTCATATCGCACACGCATTCCTACGGGATATTCAACTCCATCCAGAATTTCAACTCCCCCATGGAGTATGACTTATGCACATGTTGAACTAACGGTTGCAGGCATAGGGTCAAAAGCCCGGCTCTCGTCTCCAGCACTAAAACAGCTTGCCCTTCTCTTGTTATATGAGAAGTACAGTGAGCATACTCATCTATGTACTGACGCTTCAGCTAAAGTGGATGGGTCTGCAGGGTCGCTGATCTTTCCTGCAGCAGTGACAACGGTGAAGTTTCGGTTATCGCACCAGACATAATCGACAGTGCGGAACTTGCTGCTCTACGTAGCGCAGTTAAAGTCGTTAAACACCAAGAAGACAAGAATTGGATCGTGTTCACAGACTCTAAGGCAGCACTACAGTGTTTGATATTCGCCCTACGCCGGAGACCTCATCAACAACTAGTGCTGGAAATTAGAGAGCTGCTTCACCGCCTCTTCGACGAAGGACACAGACTCACGTTTCAGTGGCTTCCAAGTCACTGCGGCATATTGGGCAACGAACATGTCGATGCAGCAGCTCGATCAGCACACGAAGATGGTAAAGAATCTATACCATTTTCAAGGACTGATGCTGCAAGGACCATCCGAAAAATCGCTAATGCAGAATTAAAATCCCTGTGGAACGCCAAGTGCTTACGGCACACGCGACGGCATAGACTGGACACGTCTCGTCGACTCCAGCCTCGGTCTGGACTCTCTCGACTCGAGACAACGGTGCTTTGCCGACTATGGCTTGGTGTCGCCTTCACCAAAGCTTTCGCCTTCCGAATCGGCATGGAAGACAGTGCTGCTTGCGGTCATTGCGGCAGCGACGAAACTATATAGCATGTTCTCTGTCACTGCCCTCGTTACAGCGTGCAAAGGCGGCAACTAGCTGCTGCGTTAGCTCGCCTTGATGACAGACCTTTGTCTGAAGAATCAGTGCTTGAAAGACGGCATGATCGGTGTGCTTACAGAAAATCAGAGAAAGCCTTATTGAACTTTTTGCGTGGCAGTGGCGTATTGTGTAGACTATAGCACCCCAGATACCCCCCCCTCCCTATTTTTGCACGTGTCTATTTCCCTCTTCGCTTTCTTTCCCATCTTTTTTCCCCCCTTCCTGCAGTGCAGGGTAGCAAACCGGATGCTCCATTTTCTGTTAACCTCCCTGCCTTTCCCTCATTTTATTCCCTCTCTCTCAACGACGATAGCGGAAGTTCGGCGAGCGATCCAAACACTGATGGCCTATGCACACGACAGAGTCAATCAGCAAAAACCAGAAAGCGTGTCACAAGAATACAAGAAGAATCCATCTACGACTGGCTCCGGGAAAACCCAGTATTGTCGCTAACTAGCATCGTGAGAACACCAAAGTGCCTCTCTGATCCTGAAATGCGATTTATCAGACACGATGACAAACATTTGCGGAGGGCCATTCAAGTTTTCGATGACGAATTGTTCAACTATACAACACTGGACTTTGTGCAGATGTATAAAAACACACAGCCACTCATTGATGCATCCCATAGTGACTTAAATTCATTTTATATGAATGTCAAAGACTCATGTAAAGCTGTTCTTGAACTATTAAACTTTTTATTTAATGACAACAACGATGAAATTGCTGAATTTGTAAAGAACTTATACGTGCTTGTTAAAAAGATGGCCCCCAGGGAAAACTGCATTGAAGTGATGTCTCCTTTAAGTGCTGGAAAGAATTTTTTCTTTGGTGCTCTGTTTCGATATTAGCAGAGAAATTATCCGCACCTTTAACCGCTTCTCTAACTTCCCGCTCCAAGACACAGTCGGTCGACGTATACTGTTGTGGAATGAGCCCAACTATGAATCTGCTGCCTTAGACCCGGTGAAAAAGATCTTCGGTGGTGATGTAGACTCTGTTACAGTGAAATACTCTTCTGACCAAAGCATCACAAGAACACCCGTCATCATGCTGTCCAACAACGAGGTCTTCCCTAACGATGAAGTATTCAATCACTGAATGTGAAGATATAAGTGGAAGTCATGCCCTGTGCTGAAACGCCACGACAAAAAAGTGCACCTCATGTGTCTTATACATTATTATGACAACTTCGTATTGATACAGACTACCGTCTTACTAGACAATTAACTTAACCTGAGTACTTGGTCAATGCTTCGCATTTTTCGATGATGCCAAAAACAATACACAAGGTTAGGTTAGGTCTCTCATTAATTAGAGGTGTTAACACAATCGGGATTTTGTTATTCAACAACTGCAGCTGGTGTCGTCGCTACCACTACCATGTGTTCTCATGAAAGCAGGACCGTCTTTCCAGGGCACTGCTACCTGGGACTAAGCAACCGCCTTAATAGCAAAGAGCCAGTGGACAAGGACGACCGCCACGACAAAGCCTACTCTCGTGCAATAACTTAAAAGCAACACAAATGTGTTTGCTGCAGACCGGCATTCTACCAAGGAGTTCTTTTGTAACTTCACCAACAGGCAACTGGCATTCTGCATTGGGAGCTGCCGATTTGGGTTCAAAGAATCTCGTTGAAGAACGCATACTAGGGACTCTTTTTGGAATACCAACCAGACGGAAACGTGGTAATCAAGGGGAATCAGATTCAACAACAGCAAAGCAACAACCTGACGATACAACAAAAGGTGCCAAAGACGAAGAAATGTCTTCGGCGGAACAGGTGGATGCCCCCTCAGCAGAAGGAGCAGCTGCTGGAGGTAACCATCCTAATACATTCGAATGCGTTCAACAGATTCTACGAGTACCTCGCGACCACGGAGTGGTCACAGTGTCACAAGACAGCAAAATTCTTGCCACATGGGGCTACGCAATGCTGAATACATCGTTGAAGTACGACGGCAAAAAAACATTTCCTGGAATCGTAACAAGTATGTCTCGCCATCCATTCGATCGTCCCTATTTGTACATCCCGCAGGGCACTTTCCTGAATTTACCAGTTCACACCAAGACTCTAGAATGCTCCGTAAAGATTACCCCACACTGTTTATGATCACCATGGAAAAGCAGCTCCTCAGTTGTACAACCTGTGAATTTCGACATGCTTGTCTATGGTGTATCATCAATAGGCCTCAACCATAGCATGAACACTGCTATGCGTCGCATCGCCCATGGCACAGCACACAATACCATGAAAGCACAAACAATTGTTCCATTTAAAGCTGACGACCATGCAGATTCAGCAAAGAGCTACTGGGGTGTTGACATAGAAGCAATGACAGAACTGCAACAGAACGATGACTCTACTACTGCTTCAGCAAGCATGCGAGCCCCAAAGCACAATTTTGCTTACGACTTCGTGCACATCGATGGCGTGAGCCCCCGCTTAACCAAGTTTGTCAATATCCCTTCAAAGGCCAAGTATGCACTCCGATTATTAACGACAAGCACAAGTTTAAGAATGCATGGCTTCGCTTGGGCCCCTTTTACGGAGCTGGTAACGAACAACTCACTCATTTAATGCTTGGTGTACACGGCAACATGAGAACAACAAATTTGTCCAACGTGGAATCCAATCCTCAAATCCCTGAATACAACACCATTATGTGGATGTGCCTGGAAGACTTCCATTATAGAAAACAAGTGAGATACTTGAGTTTGGCCCTTTTTTCTGTGCATTCCTTCTTAAAATAGCAGGGTCACTTGTTGTGGCCACTCAGGTTTTTGATGATAATAGGTCATGTTGAATTTCGAGAACAGTTTATTGCCCTATCTTTACTCTCGGAAAGCCAGAGACCAAAGGCAGGCCATAGACGTAAGGGGCATGGTGGGGGCTGCCCCTTCTGTGCCCTCCCCCTTCACGGAGAACCCTGTGCCCACGTATATGGTTCCCTTGTGCTAAATTGTTAGGATTCGATGTTGACAATCGAAATAGGACCTTTTAGATGGAAGAGTTGTTATTTTCAGCTCACCTCGACGAGTTTGTAAGCCACTTAGATGCAATAATCACGGAGTCTGAAAAAAAAAAAAAGTATTCCATGGTGTGGTAGAACGTGAGAGCTAGCTAAGCTAGTCCACAATGCGTTTTCTCTTTTTTTTTTTCAGTTATTAAATTTGCTTTAAGTTGGGCTGCCTCATACTTGTGAGGGGTGTGAAGATTGATTTTCTCACGAATGTGCACGATTGCCTCATATTGACTTTTAGGCGAATGCCAGAAATTTTCGCTTCAGAAAACCACCTTTCTGTGATTCTGTCTGCTGTAGAAGCTTTTCCAATGATGTAATAATAGCCAAAATTGTATCACAATGGCGCTCTGATCACAATGGTTGACCAAGGGATGGTTATGATGTGATAACGCACTGAATATTCTGAGAGCGATAGTGTCTTGCACTGCTATAAGTTCACCACTTGTAATTGTATGAATATTTATTCTAGCTGCCCGAGTGGATTAAATCTGTCAATGACTCTTCCAGCTTCATTTCACCGAAGACCAATTTGAGCCTCGCATATTGAAAGAATTCGGAAAGAAAAAGCTGAAGCCGAATGCAATTCCCACACTTTTCTCACACCGACCTACTGTGAAACAGGAAAAGCCCCCTCAACAGGAACCTAACATTGATAATAGTAAGTGGTCGCTCCTGCTTGTCCTGGCTCCAAAAATGTTGGCAATGGTTTTCTCAGTGACTTGAAGATGCCGCAAAGGATAATATTGTCTTTATTGCAGGTTGTACGGCCACATTATGGTTGCCCCTAAATGATACATCTAAAATGAGGTCCACCACTTCACTGAGTGAATCCAGCTGTAAGCCATTTGGTGTCTCTCACGCACGAATAGAGCATGTGGTTTACACTCGCACGATAATCCCATTCCTCTTACAGCTCCTTCCCAAGACTGCCTTGAGTTACCTGATGGATGCTACAAACCAGTTTTGATTGAGGGTATGTGGTACCTATATTAATTTTACTGTTGCACCCTTTGGTATTATGCTGTTTCACACAAAGTTATAGATTAAGAATGCTTGCTTTATATTTACTCTAAAACACTTTTTAGCACAGTGTTCACCCCAGGTAACCACATATTTTTTTTTCTCCTGAAACATATGAGCACCGCTTGCCCGATTTTATATGGCGCATATTTTAAAGCATTTGGCAATATCACAGAGACAACTTCGTTTGGGCTTCAATGTGACATGTTACGTTTGCTTTCTTCTGGCTGTCCTCGTTCTCAAGGCACGCTAGATGGTGGACCTAAGACACTTTTATTCATATATAAGTATGTGCTGTTTCTACTATGTTGATATTGCATGAAAGCATGTTGTATGAGTAGTTAATGCAAAGGACTACAGAAATGAAGTGCTGTACTTTCACCGAAAGTGACCAGCAGACCTTTACTGCATGGTGGTCACCGCAAGTGACCACTTCATATCTTTTGAGCTTAGGTTTTTGTTTCTTGCAAAAAATTCATTTACTGCAAAAGTTTTTGCCTTTTTTTTCATGAAAACTCTGTTTCCTGCAAAAAAAACAGTTCTGTGCTTGAAAGAGTTGAAGAACTCAAGGTGGACAAAATTTCTGTAGCCTCCTGCTACAATGCCTCTCATATACCAATCACACTTTTAGGACGTGAAACCAAACAATTGTTATTGTTACATTGATTCTTTATAACAGTCTGTCGCAGTGGGGTGGAGTTTGAGTGCTGTAGTGCTTTTGATGTGTAAAGTGGCACTCATGATTGTGCCATGTGGAAGGGTTCACCCGTATTGAGCTAACCCTGCTGGTGCACCTGATTCGAAGGCTCAAATTCTCGCTCGTCTCAATGTATGAAACCTAGTCCAATTTGTCAGAATGCAGGATGCGTACATGTCTTTCAAACCCTTAAAAGGTCCCTTAACCAGCTTTATAATTTGTTAATGTTTGAAGTTGATGTGCGAATCGTGTTCAGAATACCGTCACGATCAACAATGCCAAACACGGCAGCACTATAAGCTGTGGGCACTGCACATGTTGCAAGAAACATTCCCTTCTCTTCGGTCCTTTCGGCCGGCTTCATCCCCTCAAGTGTTGGCGGTCACGTCTACATGTCATTGGCTTGCCATCTACAAACCTGTTTGTCCGCTCACACCTAAGTGAGCTCGCCGCTCTTTTTTTCTCCAACGGTGACCAGCACTCGGGAGGAGAGACGAGCCGACAAACGAAGGAAATAACAAAACGAGCGAGAACCTCCTTTTTATTATCAAAGGCATGTAACTCCGCCATTATGGGCACCATTTAAAAAAATTCTCACAGGTACATGTTTGTTGTAGACTCACGAATGACAACACCACTACTAAATTTTGACCTCTGGTTGGTTTAGGAGCCCTTTAAAGGGGTTTTTACTCTACTGTTTGAACCAGAGTTTCCTCTGCTCAAAATAACAATAGAAATGTACACTTTTCCAATGCATATTACTTAAAAGCCACTGTATTAATGTACATACGAGTTGCACAGTCTGTTTCACACTTAGAAGAAATCTTGGAGTGCATGGCATCGCGGTGTGGCCAGCACTGCAGTCGCGTTCCGGCAGCAGCTCGCGCATGTGCAGGTGGTTGAGGAGCGTGGTGTTGAATTGCATCATCTGCGACAGCGATGTGCGCTAGCCACATTGTTGGGCAGCCCGTTGATTTCGTCATTTCGGCAAGAAATAGGCTAATATTTTGTACTAAACACTGTGTGATGCCGACCTATCAGCCTTCATTGGCGATAATGGGGGCTCTAGAAACAGTGTTGGACCATATAAGTCGTTTGCTCCTTTGAAACGCCGTGGTACTGAGTGCGTTCACGTATATTTCTGCTTTTTGTGCTCTGCAGTACGCTGTGAGAAGGAAGACCATAATGAACGTACCGGGCGTGATATTCGTTTCGCGGCAAAGAAAAACGAACCACCCTACAGCGACTGCCGTGCAGCTATGCAGGTTCTATACAATAAAACAATCGAGACGGAGTTCAGGAATGCTGAAGGTCAAGATAACGACCTGTACGTGCTTCTTCTTGACAACATTCATGAGGCAGCACTCACTCACTGGCATGAAATTCACGCGTGAAGCTTCCAGCTTCACTTTAATACCTTGTCATGTGTCCAGCGGCAGTGTTTGTGGCGCTCATTTTGGACGGTATTGAGGCGTACAGTGACACAATGAGTGATTCCGGCCCAGATACTTCAGTAACGATGAAATTCGCCCGCCAGCTGACAATGTGGCCAATACGCTTCAGGGTAACAGACGACGCTGTTCAACTGTTCAGCATAACGCTCCTGAAGCGACTGCCGCACTGGCTGCATTATGGCCACACCGCTATGCCACTTGCTACAAGATTACTCCTAAGTGTAAAATAGGCTGTACATGTTGTGGACGTTTGTGTTACATTGTGTAATGGCTGCACCTTTAAAGATGACTGACACAAAAATATTTAGCTGTCAGTTTTTTGTATTTAATGATAGGCCAAGCTCTCACAAACATTGAAAACACACTGGTAAGCGTAAGCACACTATGAAGGACTAATTATGTATTTATGTTTTTAAAAGCTAGTTTCAGTTCCCTGATGTCACAACATGCTGTAAATTTCTCATTGCATGTTCATGCAAGATGTCATGATTTCTTCATGGCCACTCCACTCTGTGCTTTCGTTAGTAATGCACAGGCCACCATTTTGAAGTGCCTGACATCTTCACAACTAGGCACACTGGAGCATGAAGTGGGACACTGTAGCCTGACATCACGGTAGTGTCAATGTCAGTAGGTCTTCCATGTGAAAATCTCTGTTAATGTCAAAATAAATTGTTTTATTAGCGTTTGCTGAACTTCACACTTTGGCACAACTATTCTTTATTCAGATTTGTTTGGCTGAGTAAGCTGATTTGCTTATTCCTGTCAGTGCACATTTAATTTCATATTACTAACCGCTAGTGCTTTCCCGTATTACTCAAATACAAATACTATTTATTGAAGAGTAATTACCCAACTATTCTACACATATTCAATCCATTCCTTTCAGTACCTAATCTAGTTTTTAATGGGTATCATTCTCACATGCCACTCTCTTGCATGCTGTGTCACAAAGAGGGCTTCTCGCATCTCTTTGCAAGCGCCACATGTGATGCTTTTAATTAGATGATGCATGACAAAACTACATGGTTACTACATATACTGAAACTTTTGTTATTAATATTTTCAGCATCCAGCCAGGAACTTTTGGAATGCAAAGATAAATTTGAGTGCACCGACGACGACGCTGAGAGGAAATAACAAGTTGCTGAATAAGATACTTGAACAGCTAAGAGGAAAAGGTGCTAGACGAAGTGGCCGTGCTTTCTTACGTTTGCGTTTGTAGAGTCTCAGCCAGGAACTTTTGGAATGTATAGATAAATTTGAGTGCACCGTAGACGACGCTGAGAGGAAGTTACAACTTGCTGAAGAAGATACTTGAACAGCGAAGTGGAAAAGGTGTTGTTCACAAGAAGCATCAGACACCTTTTCAGTGGTGATGAGAGGTCCGGTTGATTCACCTGCACCACATGAACCAGTTTATAAGGTGCTGCACCTTGCCATTCGTTTCGGCGGCGCAGCATTGATGATCTCTGCACCCTGCCATTTGTTTCGAGAGGTGCAGGGCTGGTTCACGATTTTTATGCGCCTCTTAGGCTGATGGTGCCGGCTTGGTGCAACCGCACGTGCCGCTGAGCAGACAATGCAGCACTTTGGTGTCGGCACTGTACTTGCTGCCACTAATGTGATGTGTTTTTCTAACATGTTTGCACCTTATAAACTGTACGCATGTGCGGTTTGCCATTGGTCAGTGTTATACCTGTGTCACACGGGCGCGCAAAAAGTATTTTAAATAAGCGGTCTTTTTACGAAGTTCAAAGACTTTTAACAAAAAGGTGTTGCGGCGCAGACACACGGCAGCAACGATCTCCTTTTAGTGTTTTCGTTCGAAGACGCTAGCAAAAGCGTGGCGCTAGCAGTTAAAAGAGAAGCAATGAAAATTAAATGATGTATCACGATATACAAATTGAAGACTTGTTGCACTGCTCGTTTCTTCAAATAAATTTAAGAATAAGAGATGAAGAAGCACCAATGTGAGTTTGTTGCACTAGTTAAGGAAGCATTTCCATAACTAGCAACGTGCACAAGTCCGTCTGGCACCACTGGGCTTTTATTTACCGTATTTGCTTTTCGCTGCTCTCGACTGCTCTCGACACGTTACGGGCGACCGTACCGAAGAAAAAGCGAAGATTGCAAGCCTCACGGCGATCCTTCTCGCTCTGGAAAGCGAGGCAGACGCTGCAAAAGTCGCCAAGGAGAGGATCAAGCAGCAACTGCTGTTCAGCAATTCCTTGCTGTGCGCACTGAAGCTGTCGGAGAAGGCCTGCGGTCGATCGATATGGGCCTTCAGACGAAACGAGAGGTGGTTCGAGGGAACTGTACCTCACCTCGGTGAGCAGAACTTCAAGCAATCTTTTCGACTGTACCCGTCCACCTTTCGTTTCATTGTGGTGAGCTTGCGCAGTGAGCTCGAAAGACAGTGCACCGGCATGCGTGAAACCATCACTCCTGAGAAGCGAGTCGGCATTGCCCTATACAAGCTTGACCACTTGAATGACGGGCAAACAGACGACTGCCACGCTTTCCTTGCTTGTGCAAAATGGCGCGGCGCGAGACTGAGTGTCACCACGTGATATTGCCGACGCATAGTAGCTGCTTACGAGAGTAGAAAAGGAAATAACCATTAAAAGAGATCATTACACCTTCTGCAGAATATGAAATTTGTTTTTACAAAGAGTTTTGGTGACAGAAAAATAAGCATTCGCTCTTTTTTTCCCACTACTCAAAAATTGCTGGCGCCCACTGGTTTCGAGGCTACTCATTCGGAGCCGTAAATAAAATCGACGAACTCCGTTTACGAAAAAGACTGCTTCTGAAAAGGAGTTCGCTCTGTGCCGTGTGTCTGCTGTCAGGAACTTCTTTTCGGAAAAAGACCGCTTGCTTAAAAGACTTTTAAGTGCCCGTGTGACAGGGGTATTAGCTAAAGGGTATAAACTAAGTGAAAAGAAATAAGGCCTGCACCTTGTCAGCACATCGTGATTCGTTTCGGGTGTTGCACTGTGTCCACACCACTGAACTCGTACTGAACAATTTCTGAACTTTGCGAGCACAACCGTGAACCGATTTCGATTGGTGCAGGTGAATCGAATGAACCTGTAATGTCGCCATCATCACTGGAGGGGTTGTCAACTCAAAGATCAGGTTGACAAGCTGACACATTTGTCTAGTCACTTATACAGCAACTGATATGCGACAGACATAAAGGGATACAGTTTTTTGAGGGAGTGTGTTCCCTAAATGCTATATAAATCACATGAGGTCTCATCTTTGACTATTTGTTCTGTGATATCCTGAGTGCAACCACATAGTCTTTCTCCAATAGTTCGTTGCTTGATGATTCCTTGGCAACACTCAGTTTGATATTCATGCTTGGGGGTCTTTGCACTGGATAAAAGTGAGCCTTTTAATATTACTTGATGGCAATTCCATTTAAGCTGTCAGTTTTGAAGCCTGATCGTTTAACCTAATAGCTGCACACTAGTCAAATGGCCTGAACATTCATATTGCTGTGTCAAACATGGGCAGTAAAAATTGGTTGCCTCGGAAGCTCTTTGGAATCACCAACATTAAAAACAGAGCAGGCTTATTGCCAGTTGTTCTCATCTCTTTGATCCACTGAGAAAGATTTTATGCAAGGCCCCTGTGAAAAAATGAAAGAAATCATTGGCTTATTAGGTTGTGTACCTTCCTGAAGGAATTCTTAAAAAACAAGATTTACCGACAAACCACAAGTTTGTAAGGGTGCTTTTGAGACATGATAAAGGGTATCAAAACTTGCACCGTACTTGACTGCTGTTAATATTGATCCTAATTATTACAATTAAAGTAAAAGATGCCTGATTATTAATTATTTTCTTTTAATAAAGAGGCATCTGGTTTACATTTTCTTCACGATAAGAAGAAAACTTCTAGAAGGGCTCATGGTTTATTGAAACTGTTTTTAGGTGGTTTTGTCTCCTTACATCATGAACAACAAACCTCACTCTTAGCCTTGCTGTAGAAAGCTAATCAGGATAGTTTCATTTTTCGATACCACAGCTGAAATATTTGGAAAAAGGTATATTTGTAGTTAAAATAAAGCTGCTTGGAGGCCCGTATAAAAATATGCAAAATAACATTTATGTAAGACACTTTCCAGGCTTAAGTCGAGCAATAAAAAGTTAATGGCATACCTTGCCAGCTATGCAGTTTTGTAGCTGATAAAGCAAATATAGCTGAACCAACTTATAACAGTACCGGTTAAGATTATATCAGTTATAACCCTGAAAAGCTGCTGCATAATCAACTTTTACATGTTTTCTATGGTGAAATGCACTGCTTACAGCAATGTACGCATGCCGCATTATCGGTTATAACAATGAATAATGGCTGTAGGGTGTCCGTGCAGAACGGACACCCTACATAGAATGCGAAATTCTCGAAAGAAAAGACGCAAACGAGAATTCCTGCTGAAACCCCTCCTAAGCTACGATGTTCCCAGCGCCTCTTAGATCTTACAGTATGTTTCACTTTAAAATGTGTTGTGGCAGTGGGGCAAAGCTGTCTTTTAAAGTCCACCATGTTTTCACATTGATGGCTTCTATTCATTTGGACACTAGAAGGTTCGGGCTGCAGCAAGTATCAGCGTACCGAAACTTCAGACATAGCGATACATTGGCTGTATGGGGCTTGTGGCAGTCCCGTCAAAGCGTCTGAATTTTTAAGCATGTCCGAAAAATTGGCATCTTTGTCATCCTTATCACTGATATCAGTCAGAATATCCCACCCTATATAATAGTTTTTTTTTCAAAAGATCCTGCAGTCCGCCTGTTTTGCTTTCTTTCTTTGCAACCCATTTATAGCAATTATAAGTTATAATGAAATTTTCATGGCCCTTGACTATTGTTATAAGTGGGTTCGACTGTATTGTATCGTCATGATTGTCCTAATTTCTTGGTTTAAAATGGCACATATACTGAGCGTCCAGGTTTGATGTTCAAACATGCGCTTCCAATAAGGCTGCCACATTCCATGGCCCGTTCAATGATGCCGGAAGCAGAGTTTTTTTGTTAGAAGACTGCTTGTGTATCAAGTCACCTACGTGTCATTGAACATAGAAGGAAGAAAGTCATATTGCACAGGTAGCCGGTTAGGCTAAAAAAAGTATTAGATCGATTGCAATGTGAAAAATGTTAATTGGTTGCAAGTAATCAGTAGCATGTATATGATTACCTGCAAGTCAACCACTAACATGTTTTCAGGAGATTTTGCAATGTGGTTTAGGTGACATGCAGTCCTCTTAAATGTTGCAAAAACAAGACATGTGATATAGAGAGTCGAAAACATTGCTGGCAACTTGTGTCTTTTCTTTCTGTAGAACCATGTCATTGTTCAAAGAAGTTCAATGAAATTTGGGAGATTAATGTTTTATGGGTCTTTGTTTTGACCCAACATATTCACCATTCATGTTTTCATAATTAAATATAGTACACACCCAGTGTTGCCACATTAACTAACATGTCCTCCATTAAGATGGAGTTATTCATAGTTTTTCTTTGCTTTATCAAGAAGGCAGGCATATAGTAATAAAACTACGAAGAAAAGTGGTCCAATCTAATTAATTATAAGCACTGTGAAATATATTCCTGAAATTATATACGTATCTTCTCAATGCTTCATCATTCTTTCTGAATGGGCTGGTTTCTATCGTTGACTAATTGAAAGCTGGGCCACTTGGTGATGGTTATTGAACATGAAACACCAGGCAACCCCAATGCGGACAAAGAAAACAAAAGGACAAACCACGGTGCTGTGGTTTTTCCTTTGCCTTTCTTTGTCTGCCTCATAGCTTTATCTTGTTTCAATATGCTCAAGCTTTCTATTGAAATTGTCACCATCAAGCTCACTTACTCTTAGAAGTGAAGCAGTGTAGCAGACACATGCTTGACAGTCTGCATTCCAACTTTGTTGCTTTGGTGTTAATTCTTGCACACTTTGTCACTTTTAAATACCTTGTATAATAGCTCATTCTTAAAAGGTTTACCTGTGCTAATACAAACAAGAACATCGTAAACTTTCTTTTTACTGTTTCTGTGTGTATTAATGTAGTTAAACCTTTAAAGAATGAACATTAACCAGAAGAGGTTAATGGTCAATAATGACCATTAAACTCTTCTGCTTCATTAGCTCAGTCATTCCTTTTCTCTGGACTTCAACTTTTGTGTGTTACTTTCCATCAGTTACTGTGGTTGGAAGGTTGAAGTGTGGGAGCATCAGTGTGTGTGCTTTTTGTTTGGTATGTGAGGCCAAATAGCGCTAGCGTGAGTGCAGCGCAGTTCATCCAAGGTGCTCAGCAGCAACCAGTTTGAGAAACGGGACAGCTCTGCGAGTTTCGGACTGAACAGTGCGGTCTGAATGATGGGCCAGACCTGAGCATCGCAGTTCTGGCCCTGTTAAACTGGTCTCAATCGGGCTACCAGCATTCCAAAGCTCCTGTGGGCCTGTAATCATCATGTCTGTTCCCAGCTGAACCAGGACGGCACCGACTGAGGAATGGGATTGCGTCTTTTCTTGTTGCTGCTGTGGAAGGCAACGCCAGGATACTCTGACTTTTACCCCTTCCCTCATCGGCCAAGCCCAAGATTCCCCCATATTTCGATTCAGCCACGGCAAGCTCACACTTAGGGTCAGACTTGAGAACACAATCATGCCTGGTGCACCTAGAACAGCCACGGCAGCCGAACTGTGAGTGCTGCAATATCTCATTGCTGTTCATGGTGTAAGTGCTATGACCTTGTATGTTTATCTTTGTGTATTTGTGCACTGTCATCTCTGTTTACATGCGTATAAAAGACTTCCTCTTTACCTCTCGGTGTTTCTTCCCAATGTTTGGTTGACCTGCATTGCACGTTTGCATGCAGTTACACATTTTGTCTTGTTGAGCATATAGAAATTATCAAGCGGGACTTACTCGTGTTCATCATTCAATTTCTGCATGAACATTGGCGGTACTCTGCATGCCTATATTAGATAATTTTACCTGCGTTACAAGCATTTAACTAAAATAGCTTAATCAATGCTTGCTAAGGTTCAAGTAAACTTAATCGAGCTTCAACTGTGCCAGAAAAGGCACTCAAATACTGGCATGTATTAGCATTTGGGGCATGTCCACTTCTTTTTACAATCACTGCCACACTTCATGAATAGTGCATGATGAATATTGCTGTACGTATGGTCAAATATGAGAATGTAATGGCTATTTATTTCACTCTTCAAATTTTTTTTATCATTGCAATCATCATTTCTTTTGCACTCCTCTTGAGAACTTGAACATTGTGTGAGATCCTTGGATGAGGATCTTCTTGGTGGTCTTGTCGAGAATATTCATTTCAACGACAGCAGTCTTTCTGCTGTCGTTGAAAGTGACCCAGCTGTGTGCTAGGTCACTCAGAAAACGATTAAGATCACATTCCCGATTCTCGCTGGAGCCAAAAACCTGCTATAAACACCAGAGTTGGTGACAACTCACAAAATTACCGAGAGTAGCACAAATTCATTCATTCTTATCTGAATGTGTCCATGAACTTAGTACATGGGAACTTTTGTTACTGAATGAACAAAAACAACAAAACAGCATGGAACTTGAAAGAACAGTGGTACAGCAACAGCACTAAAAAAAGAACAAGAATAAAGCAAACACTATTAGAAATGTGGAACTGCAAACATTAAAAAAAATTTTGTAACATCAGAGCGACAAATTCTATTCTCGTGAAAAACGCTGAAATTACACAAATGTTGGTGTTAATATTCTCACATGTATAATAAAGAACTAAGACAGCCAGAACTGTTATTTGAGACTAAATAGGAGCTCAAGCCTAGCCAGTAAAAGCAGCGACAATGTCCGGCCGAGCCTCTCCTGCTAACCACTGACGATGTGTTTGCCAAGCTTTGCATGACCCACTACTTCTTCATTACATATTTCCCCCTCACTGAAGCCAGAGCCAAATAGGTGTTCTAAGATGTCGTGAGGACAAGTGGTTCGTGATACGGTTTGGGACGATCGACGTGTACGATTTCCCGGCCTCGGCGACGCAGGCCCGCCGTGGGCGTGAGAGGTTCGAGGCGGTAGTTGACAGTGGAAGTTTGCTCTATGACGAAATAAGGTCCATGGTACCTGCTGACAAACTTTGTAGGGGTACCAGGAACAGCAGTGGGAGGCATCCACAGCCAAACAAGAGAGTTGGGTGAAAACTGGTATTTTGACCGCCCATCGTCGAGACGAAATTTCTGTAGCCCTTGTTTTTGTGCTGTAAGAGAGCAAGACATTCATCCGCATACTGGAAACTGGTGTGCCTTCGGATGAGTCGGGTTGGTAGGGGAGAATGGCGTCGATTCGAGATGATGGCTCTCGACCATAGAGTAAAAAGAAGGGAGAAAAGCCTGTCGTCGCTTGAGGTGCCATGTTGTAAGCGTACGATGAGTAAGGAAGAATAAGATCCCAATTGGTGTGGTCGGAGGCGACATACATAGAAAGCATGTTGCCAAGAGTGCGGTTGAAACGTTTGGTCAAGCTGTTTGTTTGTGGGCGATATGCGGTAGTGCAGCGGGGAATCATGTACATGGCATTCAGCGAGAACTTCTTGAATAGCGTCCGCAAGAAAGATGTGGCCTCGGTCGCTCACAAGTTCGCGAGGAGTGCCGTGACGCAGAACAAAACGTTGCAGCAGGAAAGACGCAACGTCACATGCTGTCGCGGCTGGTAGAGCGGCCGTCTCTGCATACCTCGTGAGATGGTCGATCGCTACAGTAATCCAGCGATTCCCAGCTGATGTGTATGGCAGAGGATCATAAGGGTCTATTCCAACCCGGTCGAATGGTCACACTGGGCACGGTAACGGCTGCATCGGTGCAGTAGGGCGGCTAGGATCGTGCTTGTGGCGTTTGCACTTTGTGCCAGATAGAATGTACTTTTGAACGAATGTGTATATGCTCTGCCAATAAAAGCGAAAACATAGCCTGGCGTAGGTTTTAAACAAACCGGCGTGTGCACACTGCGGATCGGCATGGAAAGCAGCACATATGCTGGCACAGAAATGCCTGGGTATGACGAGTAGCCATTTACGCCGTTAGGTTGGTAGTTGCGGCGATAAAGTATTCAATCACAGATGGCGAAGTGAGAGGCTTGTCAGTGCAGCGCTCGAGATGGCGGGTGGGTGAGTGTTTCAGAGAGGTAATCCATCAGAGACGTAAGCCATGAATCTTTGCGCTGCTCCCCAGCCATGTTGAAGGGTCCTGTTAGTGGAAGTAAGTTGTCTTGGATAGAGACAGTAGAAACAGGCGAACGCGATAGAGCATCACCATCGGAGTACTTCTGGCCTGAGCGATAAATGACAAGGATGTCTTACTCTTGGAGTTGTAAAGCCCATCGTGCCAAGCGTCTGGAGGGATCCTTGAGGGAGGATAACCAGCAGAGCGCGTGGTGATCGGTAACAACATCGAAGGGACGGCCGTACAGATAAGGCTGAAATTTTGTAATGGCCCAGATGATCGCTAGGCATTCTTTCTCAATTACTGAATAATTTGCTTCTGTTTTTGTAAGAGTGCGGCTCGGGTACACGGCAACATATTCTTTATAACCAGGCTTTCGTTGGGCGAGTACAGCGCCAAGACCGACACCGCTAGCATCTCTGTGAATTTCTGTGGATGCGCTTGAATCAAAATTACGCAGCATGTGTGGTGTTGTAAGCAGTTCAAAGAGCTTCGCAAAGGCACTGTCGCAGGCTGGAGACCACGCAGATAGAATGCAGTCTGCCTGAAGTAGGTCTGGCATAGGGGCCATGATCGAGGCGAAATCCCGGATGAAGCGGCGGAAGTATGAGCAAAGCCCAATGAAACCACCCAGCTCCTTGAGAGACGCGGGCCTCGGGAACTCTTGAACAGCACGTAGCTTAGCCGGGTCAGTGATAACGCCATCCTTCGACACAATGTGTCTGAGAATGGTCAGCCTTCGCTATCAACTCGTAATCCAATAAATGCTTCATTATAGCTTTGTATTTCATGTGTTCAATAATCTTACACAATATTGATGTAAGCGAGATAGGTCTATAATTTGTGACGTCTTTCTTGGAACCTCCTTTGTGAATTGGGACTATATTTGCTACCTTCCAGTCTTGTGGCAGCTGACCAGTACATAAGGATTTTTCAAAGATCAGATAAGAGAAAAGCGCAAGGAAGTGAGCGCCTATTTTAGAACTTTCGGAGAAAACACCATCAGGACCGGTAGCTTTACTTTTGTCAAGATTCCCGAGCAAGGCCTCAATGCCGCTAATACTAATTTCGAGTGGTTGCATAAGGGGAACACAACTATCTTGCAAGGGTGAGCTCAATGCAGACTTAGGAAGAAAAACTGATTGAAAGTAATTATTTAAGCACATGGCTTTTCCTGCGTCATCGGAAAGAGTGCGGTCATTGAAAATAAGTTTGTTTATTCCAACGGGATCAGACCCACAACCCTTTAAATACTGCCAGAAAGGTTTAGGATAGAGTCTCATATTTTCACTTAATCGTTTGAAAAAAGCTGCATTGCATTTTCTGACGCGTCTTTATATTACGCGTGTTAGTTCCTGTAGCTTTTTATAATGAACTTCACCTTTCGTTTTCTTGTATCCTTTGAATACGTGCCTTTGTTTCTTAATTAGCCTTGGAATACCATAAGTCACCCATGGCTTTTTACGCTTCATAAGCTTATCCGAGTCAATACTCGGTATAAACTGCTTTGAAAATCCAAATAACTTGTTTTTAAATATATTCCACAAGTAATCTGCATTGTGTGCTTCGGCCAAACATTCAAATAACGGCAAATAATCCAGAAGCCTTGCGGAAGTTGAAGAATAGTCGCCTTTATAAAAAAAAACACCTTTCTACTGGTACGCTTTCTTACTCTCTGAATTTTTGTTCGAATACCTGCTACCACAACTTGATGGTCACTAATCCCTGGAATAATATCAACATTACTTACTACATTTGGCGAGTTACAAAAGAGAAGATCAAGGGTGTGACTAAGTCTTGTGGGTTCCAAGACGTACTGTATCAACGCAAAAGTATCAACGTTTTTCATTTCTAGGTTAGTTTGGCACGAGCACTATCAACGACGGCTTGGTGATGGGAGAGAAAATCCCAACCTAGAATGATGATGTTAGAACAGTGTGGGAGTACTACGAACTGTACTGTGTAGGGTGCTCCTTGACTTATAAGTGTCGCGGTACACGTGGTCACAGGCTGCACAGGCTGTGCAGTGGCAGTATGAATATACGAACCCAAGTATGGGGTCGTCACTTTTCGAATCGAACGGCAAACTTTTTCGACGATGACAGAAATGGCGGCACCAGTATTAATAAGGGCAAGTACTGGTACATCTTCAAGAACGACATTAATTACATTCGGCAGCAAACGAAGAGGGCTTGTGCTTTGCGGCGAAAACGCAGTTCTTGCTTCGGAAACTTCACCATTAAGTTTTCCGCGTCGATTGTAGGGGGGCGTCGACGCATCGGGGAGGGCGAGCGACGACGTTGGAGAAGGAGATTGGCGATCAGAAGCTGGTCGATGGCTTGGTCGAGGAGGGTGCAATTCGGGGTCTGGAGTGTAGGGAAACGTGTGGTCGTACTCATACAGACGTGGGTTTTCACCTGAGTGGAGTGGTCGGTGGCGGCACGGATGTGCGAGGTGTCCGGCTAGACCACACGAAAAGCAGATTGGTCAGTTGTCGGCAGTGCGCTATGGATTAGAGACTCAGTGGACTGGAGGTCGTGGCGACTGGGCGGCATAAACAGGAGCAGGCAGTGGAGGCGGCGCTCGGAACGTCTGTGGTCGTGGCCGTGCTGCTGCTTCGGCGTACGTCAATGGTGCATTGACTGGTGGCACTAGCTGCGGAGGAAGGACCTCAGACACTTGGTCTTGTATAATAGTCCGTAGTGTAGGGCTAAGCGGGGCACTACACTCCAGTAGGCCGGAGATGAGCGAGAGTTTGCGGGTAACTTCTTCGCGCACAAAATCTTTGATCTGCGAGAGGAGGAAGGAATCTTGTGAGGGAGTTAAGCTGGACATCGATTCCTGAAGTGGGACGGCATGGCGGGTGACAAGATGTTGCTGGCGAAGCTCATCATAGCTTTGGGAGAGCTCGGTAACTTGGGCGACAGTAGCCGGGCTTTTTGAAATGAGCATCTGGAATCCGTCCTCGTCGATACCCTTAAGAATATGCTTGATGCGGTCCGCGTCTGGCATGTTCGTATCAACGCGTTTGCACAAGTCAATGACGTCCTCTGGTAACTGGTGAAATTCTCACCAGGCAGTTGAGATCTTGTCTGAAGGTGCTGCTTCGCACGAAGTTTGCAGACAGCAGGACGACCGAAGACTTCGCTGAACTTTGTCTTGAATGTTGTCCAGGTTGGATTGTCGGTTTCATGGTTCCGAAGCCACAAGTGGGCAATGAGACTGAGGTAAATGCCTACGGTGGCCAGTCTCGTGGCTTCGTCTAATTTGTTCAAGACACTCACGAGTTCGTAAATAGCCAGCCAGTCACCGACCTCATGATCGTCAGTGCCGCGGAATATGGGAGGGTCCCGCTGACAAACCGACAAACCGGGCCAGAGCACACGATGGCTTGGGAAGCCATAGATGGAGGGGGCGTGGCAGATGCAGTGGTCATGATGGCAGGTCGAGTACGGCTTCGCAACTCTAGGATTGCGAGGAGACCCAGCAAACTCCACCAAATATAATGAAGAACTGAGACAGCCAGAACTGTTATTTGGGATCAAGTAGGAGCGTAGGCATAGCGAGCGAAAGCAGCGGCAACGTCCGGGCCGAGCATCTCATGCTTAGCCCTGACGATGTGTTTGCCGAGCCTTGCATGACCCACTACTTCTTCATTACACATGTTCTGTTAGAAAATTTCGAGGACATATATATATATATAACTTTGCATAAGGTAATGGGTCCCTACAATCATATTGTGTTACATTCCTCATAAATGTGTGTTCTGGCAGCAGTACAGAAAACAGAGCATGCGTGGGCATGCGTGCATCGAAGTACAGTACGTAGACACACATGCCCATATACACTCAAAGTTCAATATAACAAAGTTGCATCTTTCACGAAAATAAGTTCGTTATATCCAAAATTTTGTTGTGAATATTTGTTCCTAACACTATATATATATATATATATATATTATGCAAGTCTATCTTTCATTTACTTTTTTATAACTGATATTTCGTTACATCGAGGTTGGAGTGTATAGCTATGCTACTGGTGGGATATGTTCGTCACACAATAGAAGTAAAATCTCTGGGCTGAAAATCCGGTGTGTACATGAGTTGAAATGTTTTACCCACTGTGGTGTAATGGCAGTTTTGCACTGCTAAGCTCTACGATGGAGGCTGGATTGCTGACAGTTGCATTTCAGGAGGAGTGAAATAGAAAACTTGTGTCATTACATTTAGGTGCACAATAAAAATCTCCAGTAGGGAGAAACTAAGGTTGCCACTAAGGTGTGCCTATTACCTATACAATGGTTTTAGGATATGTCATGGTAGAACTTAAATGAACTGCCATTTATACAGTGCTTGGATAAGTTCTTACAATAAAAGCCTACACACAATAAAACATGGGGAAAATATTTTAGGATGATCGAAGTACCGGTAAGATGAAAAATTTGGTTGAAGACAATCCTGCAGCTTATATTGTAACTGTGACATGATGCGAAAGCGTAAAGTTATGCCAACGTAATATAATTAAGCTGTCATACGCAATGTTTCAGGCTAGAGTGATCCAAGTCCCGCCTGGACCAATGGCTTTAGGTCCAGTGAGAGCCATTCATAGAATACTTCGGACCGCACAGCATCGTTACATCCTCCACATAGCACTTTTCACACAATTTTATGCAATTCTAGTTTTATGGTGTACATTTGACCTTGAGTGTATTAAATAAAACTTGCTGCCCGCAGAGTTGGTTTATACCTGCAAAGAAAAAATAGTTGCATGCAAACTGAACAAGGCATAGACGAGCATAAGCTTTCACCTGAGAGTTGAAAGTTTGCGCTCGTTGGTGTCTTCTGTGTCTTTGAAAAAGTGCATCGTGAAAAAGGTTGACTGCCAGTTGGGCGTGTTGGTAATGGTTCATGATGAGACAAGCGCAAAAAATACACACGCTCAGAGAGGACACAGACAAGCGCGTTTTACGTTTTCTTTTCTTAGTTCTTGGTACGTGTTTGTTTCCGGTTGTGGGCGCGTGCATATTTTGTGATATTACGTTTTTGATGATGACAGGGGAAGCTGGGAGTGACGTACTTGCGTGTGATGTATTTATTAGTGTTCGCTTCGAAATAAAAATTTCAGTTGCTAGTAAGCGCTTGTCTGTGTCCTCTCTGAGTGTGTGTATTTTTTGCACTTGTCTCATCATGAAAAAGGTTGCAAGAAGAAGCATGGAACCAGGTATATTGAATGCATTGATGATGTTTTTCATTAGATCCCTCTCAAATGTGGTGAATTTAATGTAGGTCAGATGGGTCATTGTGGTGACGATGGGATATCTAAGAGAGCATGCCAATAATGCAAAACGTGCAGAAGATGGTTGGCTAGCCATCTACTGTCTGCTTGCACGTATTCGTCGTTTTTCGAGAAAATGCAACGCAGTGATCAAACAGCTTGATTGCTTTACACCAAAATTGTTCAAGCGTATCGAATTGTACATTCGGGTGACTACTGTGTCAACACTTCGTCAATAGCACTGTTTTCCAAGGAACTGAATTATCTACGTAAGAGATTTTCTTGTAATCTGAGTTGGGCTATAGGTGGTCTGCTGTGGCCCATCACATGGCAATATGGAAGTAGTTAATCTTCTGTATTTAGAAGGTGGTGAATTATTTGCATTGTGGAGGGTCACTGTTGTGTGGGTTACCTTTGTGTGCGTCTTGTCATTTTCGCACTTTTTCTGAGCGTGACGTGACAGTTTGTATGCAGCAGTTAAGGGACCTTTGACAGCGAAAGTTTTGTTTGGGATTTTTTTTTTTCCCGGTGACGTTTGTAGCTTTGCGTATGGTAATGCCGAAGTTGTATCATAAATGCTCTAACGCATATCGTGTAATTTATGCTAGCGTTGTTAATTCGGAATGATTTTGCGTCAGTTCGAAACGCCCACCTAAATACGTACTATATTCGCAGGATGGAATCCCGGCTGCGGCGGCTGCATTTTTGATGGAGGCGAAAAATGATGTAAGCCCGAGGGCTCAGATTGGGGTACACGTCAAAGAACCCCAGGTGGTCAAAATTTGCTGAACCTTTCACTATGGCGACTCTCATAATAATATAATGGTTTTGGGACGTTAAACCCATATATCAATCAATAATTTTGGTTCATGCGAAGTTGAGGGGGTGACCACAAGAGCTCACAGATGTAAGCGGCTAGATATATAGATACGTAGAATAATGCCAAAAGGGCTTGCAGTACGCAAAGAAATGCTTCGCATTTAACAAAACATATTTATACTGGTGAAACCGCTGCTCAAGCATGCTAGGTCGGATACAGTATAGGGGAGCCGCATGTCAATGGAAGCAAAATAAATTACTGAATCTGAACTTCCAATCCAGCCATAGTAAACTGGCTGTGTTGGAGCCCAACTCGTTATACCGAGTACAACTACGTCAACCGAATTGGGAGGGCTATGGCACTTTTCTGTTCACTGTTTTGAATTCTATAGAAGCATGTATGCTTTGACACAATCATGCAGTTATGACTGCTGGATACAACACATTCCACAAGACACTGCTTCACTTCATACGTAACACCGGCCTAATGGCGCTCATTTATACACATATACACACAAAATATCACGCCTGAAGGGTCAGTATATGTCGCAAGTTTGGTGTGTAGCGACACCACGGACCCGAGCTAACGGGGGAGTTTTGACTCCCTCCCACGCCTAGCCGTGCGTGGCTTTGCCGTGTCCGGGGAAAAGGGGATCCTGGGGGTTGAGCCGACGCTGGGTGATTGGACCTTTAAGGCCCCCCGGCAGAGGCAACACACCCCTTTGGCCCCGGCTTCACGTAGACGGCACCCCTGGGCTGACCCACCCAGGGGAAATCGGCAGTCGCCTTTTCCTATCTCTCTCTTCCTACATCTTCGTCTTTATCTCTACTTTTTATCTGTCCTGTCCTCTCCTCTTTTCCGTTTACTTCAGAATTTCCTGGCGGCGAGGGTTAACCCTGTGTAGTTGCCCAACCTTGGGTAGTTATATTCGGTTATAGCGGCGATGCATGTCTGGCGTCTCCAAGTGTTCACTAGTCAACCTTGTAGCGTCCCCTTGTTGGGCTCGGTGGTGGGTGGCCACCATCGCCGCCGAACTTTATTGTATTTTATGGCAAAATCTTTTCTCCCCCGTCCTGATCGCTCCCTAAAAAGGTGGCGCACCGAAGATACTTTCTTGCCTAACACACCAAAGCCCACATTCCCAAAGTACCGTGTAATTCACAGTCAAAACGAAAAGAAGACAGTCCGAGCTATTTCATTTTTCCTCGTCTCCAAAACTCTCACAGAAGCAATAGGCCCAGGTTACAAAGTAACAAAGATGGGAAGTGGCGATCTTCTTTTGGAGGTTCGTGACAAAGCTCAGTATGAAAAGCTGTCTAAGCTTGTGGCCTTTGGGGAAACCCCTGTTTCGGTGGGCCCACACAGGTCCATGAACACTGTCCGTGGCGTAATTTGTGATGATGATCTTACTGAGCTTTCTGAAAGTGAGCTGCTAGAAGGTTGGCAGGACCAGAACGTGGTCAAAGTCCAACGAATAACAATAAGACGCAACAACAAACTGACCCCTACAAAACACGTAATAATTACCTTCGGAACAAGTGACCTACCAGAATCAATCGAAACCGGCTATTGTAAGCTTCGTATAAGACCATACATTCCCAACCCTCGTCGATGTTTCAAGTGCCAACGTTTCGGTCATGGATCGCAGAGTTGCAGAGGGCGTGCCACTTGCGCAAAGTGCGCATCCATTCAACACATATCAGACAACTGCACCTCAGAAACAACTCATTGTTCGAACTTTGAAGGAGATCACGCTGCCTACTCACGATCATGCCCCGCATGGAAAAAAGAGAAACAAATAGTAGAACTTAAAGTTAAATTTAATCTCACATTCCAAGAAGCGCGCCAACGCTTCGCAATACACAACCCATTTTATCCCTCCTTTGCAAATGTGACGCGCCGGGGCGCCGCGCCACATGCCTCGGCACCCGCGAATGCCGCACAGTGTGTGGCCGCGGTCGTGCCACCAGCGCCCCCGGCTGGAGCAGCCTGTACTGCTCCGCCACCTGACAAACAGGGCCGGCAGACCCTAGTGTCTGCTGAACCTCGGACCACTGCAGGCGCAGTCAGGTCCGAAAGTTCAGTGAATGTGCCTGCCCAGCAGGCACCATCCACCACCTCACACGAGGTGATGGATACAAATCCTACTCCTCCGGCGCCTCAGACGCCGAAGGATAGGCGCAACTCCTTGGAGCGCGCCAAAAAAGAAAAACCTCAAATCACAGGGCCCTCAAAAGGCCCTGTAAACTAACGCAACACCTCTGTATGCAGAGCACCACACTGAATTAAAATGACACAAATACTACAGTGGAACGTCAGAGGACTGTTGAGAAACCTCGACGATATCCAGGAACTTTTACACAAACATACACCTAAAGTGCTGTGCGTACAAGAGACACACCTGAAACCGAAACACACCAACTTTTTACGTCACTACATTATCTTTCGGAAAGACCGGAATGATGCCATTGTGCCATCCGGTGGTGTTGCCATTATAGTCAATCAAGGGATTGCATGCACACACCTAACATTACAAACATCCCTTGAGGCGGTGGCTGTTCGAGCAGTTCTATTGAATAAGCTCGTCACCATCTGCTCTCTATACATACCTCCACAACACCGTCTCTAAAAGCATGAATTCGAGTCCCTCATAGACGAACTTCCAGAACCTTATATTCTTCTGGGAGATTTCAATGCACATAGCAATCTGTGGGGTGACTCTCGCTGCGATGCTCGAGGTCGCCTGATTGAACAGCTTCTTTTTTCTTGCGGTGCATGCCTTCTGAATCGGAAGGCGCCAACATACTACAACATTGCTAACAATACGTACTCAGCAATAGACCTCAGCATAATATCCCCATCACTCCTGCCTCTACTCAAATGGGAAGTTATTAATGATCCATATGGTAGTGACCATTTTCCTATCGTTATCAGCTCATCAATAACAAATACATGTCCTGCACAAGTTCCAAAATGGCTCACCGACAAAGCTAATTGGGGAAAGTTTCAAAAAATGACTTTATTATCGTGGACTGACATGGCGGCATTGAGCATAGAGGATGCTGTATGCTACTTCACAGCTTTCTTGGTTGATGCAGCAGCAAAATGTATTCCCCAAACATGCGGACCGTCAAGCAAACGACGAGTCCCATGGTGGAATAATGAGTGCTGTGATGCTCGGAAAAAACAAAATAAGGCATGGAGGTTGCTTAGAGACTCGCCCACAGCCGAGAATCTTGTAAACTTTAAGAACGTCAAGTCGCAAGCAAGGAGGACGCGCCGACAGGCGAGAAGAGAAAGTTGGCACAAATTCGTATCGGGCATTAACTCGTACACAGATGAGTCGAGAGTCTGGAGCATGGTTGGTAAGGTGGCAGGACGAGAAGCACATTCGCTTCCTCTAGTGAACACACAAGGGGAGAGTTTGGAAGACCAGGCAAACACTCTCGGAGCGCACTTTGAGCAGGTCTCCAGCTCAACACACTATAGTGAAGCGTTCCGGCGATACAAAACCGCAATAGAAAAACAGAGATTAGAGCGCAAGCCCAGAACACATGAGGCATACAACGAACCTTTCTGTTTTGCTGAACTGCAGGCCTCACTTGCCTGCTGCAATAAATCTGCCCCAGGCCCGGACCGTGTGGCATATGAAATGTTGAAACACCTGCCCACTGAAACCCAGAAAGCTCTCCTCTCTCTCTATAATGCGATATGGCCTTCTGGCGAGCTACCCTCAGCCTGGAAGGAAGCTATCATTATCCCAATTCTAAAACAAGGCAAGGACCCGGCCTCAGTTTCCAGCTACAGGCCAATAGCATTAACCAGCTGTATTTGCAAAGTCTTTGAAAAAATGATTAACAGGCGCCTGATGCACTTCCTTGAAATTAGTGGCCTACTTGACCCATACCAGTGTGGGTTTCGAGAGGCTCGGTCCACCACTGACCACCTTGTCCGTATCGAGGCACAAATTCGCGACGCTTTTGTTCATAAGCAATTTTTTCTTTCTGTGTTTCTCGATATGGAAAAGGCATATGACACTGCATGGCGCTTCGGCATATTGCGAGACCTGTCACATTTAGGTGTGCGGGGTAGAATGCTGACAGTTATCGAAAGCTACCTGTCCAACCGTACATTCCGTGTCCAAGTTGGCACTGTCTTATCTCGAGTATTTGTCCAAGAAACAGGAGTGCCACAAGGAGGTGTATTGAGCTGTACACTTTTCATAGTTAAAATGAATTCCTTGCACCTGTCTCTCCCACGAAATATTTTTTACTGCATATATGTCGATGATGTGCAGACGGGTTACAAATCTTGCAACATCTCAATGTGCCAACGTCAAGTTCAACTAGGGTTGAACAAAGTATCTTAATGGGCAAATGAGAATGGTTTTATACTCAACGCGCAAAAGAGCACTTGTGTCTTGTTCAGCCGAAAGAGGGGCCTCCATCCTGACCCCGACATTGACCTGCATGGTCAACCTCTGTCAGTGAAGACCGAGCACAAGTTTCTCGGTCTCATATTAGACACTAAGCTAACTTTCATCCCACACATCAAGTATTTAAGGGACAGGTGCTTAAAAACAATGAACATTTTGAAAGTGTTGTCACACACTACATGGGGAAGTGACAGGAAATGTTTAATTAACTTATATAAAAGCCTCGTACGCACACGCCTAGATTACGGTGCTATAGTCTATCAGTCGGCAACACCATCAGCCTTGAAAATTCTCGACCCTGTCCACCATCTAGCCATTCGCCTCTCTACGGGTGCTTTCCGCACCAGCCCTGTGGAGAGCCTGTACGTGGATTCGAATGAATGGTCGCTCCACCTACAAAGATGTTCCCTGTCCTTTTTGTACTTTTTGAAGGTGAAGGCAGACAAGAAACATCCTTCCCATTTCACAATTAATGATTTGTCTTGTTCTGGCTTGTTCGAGAAGCGACCTTCGTTTAGGCAGCCCTACGCGCTGCGTGTAAGGAGCTTGGCCGAAGGAACAGGTGTGCCTCTTCTTGAACCCAGTTTGATGGCTCCTGCAACATATCTGCCACCGTGGCAGTGGCAGCTTATAGACTGTGATGTTTCTTTTGTTGATGTCACAAAGCACGCACCACTTGCACATATACATACATACTTTTTAGAACTACAACATAAATACACATGCCCTGAGTTCTTTACTGATGCGTCAAAGTCAAACACTTCTGTGTCATATGCAGCAATAGGCCAATCCTTTTCTGAGGCCGGCGTTCTTCATCCTAATGCAAGCATTTTCACAGGAGAAGCTTACGCAATACTGGCGGTTGTAAAACACATTAAACAGATAAAATTACAAAAGGCGGTAATATACACAGATTCCCTAAGCGTGGTCAAAGCCCTGAAAACTCCTAAAAACACAAGAACCCCGTGCTGGTGTCACTCTACTCACTTCTGTGCACACTCTACGCATCAAAACAGCATGTCGTTGTCTGCTAGGTTCCAGGGCACCGTGAAATACAAGGGAACGTTTTGGCCGACAATCTGGCTGCTTGCGCCAATGTCACTACTGCCAATGCACCAACACATGTCCCTGCACTTGACTTAAAACCTTTTATAAAACGAAAGCTCAGGGGGTATTGGCAGAGCATGTGGGATAAACAAACAGATAATAAACTCCATGCTATTAAGCCGCAACTAGGTTATTGGCGGCCACTATCAAAATCACGACACACGGAAGTAATACTAACAAGGCTTAGGACTGGACACACACATTCTACACATTCATTTCTTCTGTCTACCGGTGATCCACCATATTGTGAGAGATGTGGAGAGCCCCTTACGGTTCTCCACATTCTCGTCCAGTGCAATGAGCTAGATGCTCTAAGAAAAAAGCACTTTTTACTGCCCTACCGACAGCAGCTCCCTCTACACCCTGGGATGCTCATCGGTAGGGATCCGCTTTTTAAACTGCAAACACTTTTTACGTTTTTAAAAGAAGTGCAAAGCTTTCACCCGATATTTCGAGGTCATCCGTAGCACGACCTCTATAGAGTGGTCGTGGCTGCGGTGACTATATCTTCATCATGGTTTTATTATCATGACATTTTGCCATCAGCTATCACCACACATATGTCACGCCACTGTCATGATTTTATTACTTTCATGTTTTAACCCGCGTTAGAGCGAGGAATTTTAAGGCCCCTTTACAGCCACGCACCATATCATTGTTCATATCTGTAGTCAACTGAAATGGCGCTCTTTGGCCACCAATTGGCCCTTGCGCCACTAAAAACTACTACTCATCATCATCAGTATATGTCGCAAAAAGTATGTTCACCGTTATGTGTCTGTGTACTGGCATGCCTCTTGAGCCTTACACGCGACAGTGTTGCTTGGACAACAATGGGCCGATGCCGGAGGCATTAGAATGCTATGTGAGATGCAGGAACCTAGTTGGGTGCCCCGCTGCGGTGGTCTAGTGGCTGAGGTACTCGGCTGCTGACCCGCAGGTCGCGAGATCGAATCCCATCTGTGGCGGCTGCATTTTTGATGGAGGTGAAATTGCTGTAGGCCCATGTACTCTCATTTGAGTGCACGTTAAAGAACCCCAAGGTGGTCGAAATTTCCGGAGCCCTCCACTACGGCGTCTCTCTTATTCATATGGCAGTTTTGGGACGTTAAACCACACAAATCAATCAACAAATCTTTTGACATGCCATAAAACTCTTCCTCTTGGTCTGTTTTCCAAACGTCTGACTGACCTGCATCACGCATCACTGCCCACGAACGACTCGTCGGGCGTCCCCGCTACTGTTGTACATGCAAGCTCCGAATCCATCGTGCACTGTGCATCCGCAGCAGAGGAGAGATAGAAAGAGACGCTTTATTGAAAAGCTAGATATCTTAGGCTTTGTCGGACCTGCTTCTCTAGCTGCATACTACACACAGTACAGTGAATACGCTGATAATTTTATTAATCGAAGCGTTTAACTCTAAATATTTGTAGCACTAATAATTCAAGGTTTATCTGTTTTACAATAGGCATTTTAATAACTGTATCTATTTGTTATTGCAACATTGACTGGCTCATATAGTTAAGTTTTACTTAGTTAATGATTCGATTTTGCAGCGTAACCTTTGTCGCACTCTAAATTTTGTATCAGTGGAATACCAAGTATTTCGCCGTACTCTCCTCGAGAACTTGAGCATGGTGTGATTTCCTTGAACAAGGATCTGCTTGGTGGTCTTGTCGACAATGTTCATTTCAAGGACAATGGTCTTTCTCCTCGGGTGGGTCACTCGGGTATGGATTAATATCACGTTTCCAATCGTTGCCGGTGCCAGAAACTTACAAAGAACATCTGATTCACTGACAAGACTCGAAATTAGCGAGAATGGCACCAATTAATTCATTTACATCTCAAAGTGCCCATTAACCGCCCTGGGCCTCGTTAAGGGCACACTTTTCTTACAAAAATAAACTATATAAAGCCTGTAGACAGAAGGATACAAAAATGCAGCGACAAAAGAAAAGAAATTGAAGAGAAATGGTATGACAAATCTACTACTAAAAAATGGCAGCATATCCACGGGGTGAAGCATCCGTCTCTCCATGTGTCCATCTGTGTGACCGTCCGGGCGTCCATCCGCCTGTCCATGCATGCGTCTGTTCCTGCGTCCGCACGTCTATCCCTGCATTCGTTCATGCATCCGCCCCTGCGTCCGTCCATGCGTCCATGCAGCCACCCGTGCCTCCGTACATCCATCTGTCTGTGTGGCCGTTCGTCCATCTAGTCAACACTCCAAGTACCACCATCTCGCATCTTTTCATCATATATTCCGCATATACAAGCACCGTCATCCAGCGGACATTCCAATGACTACACGAGAGGTGGCACACGCACACTTTCTTATTGCTTGCGCTTCGTGTCTACATCCCACTTTTAACCACCTTGAGTTCATGGTATATACTAGTTCACTGCATTCATGGCACTGCGGCCCAACGCTTGCTTAACTTTTCTAAAACCTAGGTGGTTACGCCCAGCGAGTATAACGTAGCAACCCTTTCTTGTCAGATAGTGCTCAATGTAGGTACATGCCAGTGGCTGCTAATGAGGAATGAGAGACAGGAGAATTCGGCTTTTAGTTAACGCGCATGCTGCGAATTTTTTATTGTTCAACAACTCACAGGAGAAATCTCCCACCAGCACCACTCTGCAGTTCGAATCGTAAGATATATTACTACGAGGGACGAACGGGTGCGCTTCAAGGAGCTTGGCCCCTAAATCTGCCAAGATGGCAACGCGAGGTATTTTATGATTATTTTGTGAATATGCTCAGAAATTATGCAAATATCAACGCATATATTTGTTCCCGCAGCTACACTTACATTTTCAAGTGTCAGTTTTTGTGGTACATTTTTCAGATAAATGTTACAGAATATAGCATGAAGTACCATCATATCGAAGGCTCCCATTACAACAGTTCCATTCAGGTCTCATCGCCACGGAAGCACACACACACACACACACACACACACACACACACACACACACACACACACACACACATGTTATCAATGTTAGACACAATGTGAAAGCCTTCTTGTTTATGTTGCGAAGGCTGCACACAGGTGCGAATCTGCGAATCAAGCAGAAATATGGAATGCGCCTGCCGGCTCTGCTGGGCAGATCCTCTAAGAGGAAGCGTTTGTCGGGCTAAGGGGCATGAACGGACACTAAGGGGACTGCGTCGCTCTTGTAACAACTGCGAACGTTGATCACTGGCCGAGGTTTCGATACAGGTCAGTGGACAAATCATACCCTTGTAGGAGCTGTGCTTTCATCGTTAGCCTTGCTGTGAAGTCACATACAGCTCGAAAAACATTCTGCTAGCCGAAGTGGCCGTGCTTTCTTAACTTGCGTTTGTATAGAGTAACGCCTGATAGGATCCTAAGGGAAATAATGTTAGACAAAGCAAGGTTATAAGCTATTATTTATTGCTGTCTCATTGTTTTGCCATTGCGGCGAAACTTTTTGCACGCGTCATTTCAGCGTGGTATATGATGCCTGGCATATACTATATACCATGGCATATTGTGCTCGAAGGCTTAATTTGGACGCTTTATGTGGCTGATCCTAGTCCGGCCCTGGTAGCCGTCAAGCGATTCTTATAGCAGTGTCCTATACGTGGGCCTCACAATAAGCTTCACGCAGCACCCATAAGGCAATCTCGTGCAATGTTGGTTTTCTAGTGTACATTTCACCCTGTTTGTAGCTTTGCATTGACGGTCGGCTGCGATAGATCAATGCCTATGGTGCACTGAAGTGGGTCCGATGGTCGCGGGTTAAATTTTGGCCGCGGCTGTGCATTTCAGTGGAGGCGAAAAGGTTGAGGACTGTGTGCTGTGCAATGTCAGTGCATGTTAAAGAACGCCAGATGGTCAAAACTTCGGGAGCCTTCCACAACGGCGTCTTTCATAATCGGGTCGTGGTTTGGGAACGTAAAACCTCAGATAATAATAATAATTATAATAATAATAATTTCGAAGTTCCTCATTGACTACTTTCTTTTCATTCGGTCATACCACAGCTTTTGCCTTGATGTTCTCTATCGCCATCAATGGGAAACTTCAAAAATTATTTTCTTCCTTAAAACAAAAATATAATGAGAAAACTTGTCACATAAAAAAGAACTGTTCATTTGCTTTTGAGTTGGGTCAAAACGTGATTTTTAACTTGACCACCACATGGTGCCAATGGCGTCCCAATATGGACAAAAAATGTCAATTTTATTAAATTTGTGATTTTTCCCCGTAAATTTTGGCAACTTGAGCGGTTAAAATGTATTTTTTCTACGAAGTATACCTTCTGTTGAGTAAGTATTCATTGTTCAGATATTCATACGAAGTGCAGTATTGCAAAACAAAAAATGCAGACATAACACAAGTTGGCTGAATTCTTGGAGGCACATGAGGCCGAAAAATTGCATTAATATTACTGAGGTTCAAACACCTTGCACAATCACATTTACTTATGCACACTAAATTTTGGGCAGAAAGAAAGAGTGGTAGCTTTAATAAAATGTTTTCCCAATCAACACCCAGACGACATTCTAGAAGGTTCAGAAAGCACTAACTTGACCAAAATTTTTTTCTTTCCAAAATATTCTAGCAATTTACTCTCCTCAATGCAGTAATTTAGTGCGATTTCTCTCTAATACATTTGAGATGGTCGCCAGATTGGCTGGGCCGTTTGGCATGGAATGACCCAACTAACTCCAGAGCTGCACGTATGGCGGCGAGTTCTGCCGTTGTCGATGATGTCAAATGCGATGTCTTGAATTTTATTGTGATGAACTTAAGGAAATAAGTACCGCCGCTGCTGAGCTTACTGAACAGAGCCATCTGTGTCAATTTGAAGGCGACCGTTGTGCTTCTCGTGCAGGAACAGCAGTGTGGCCTGTTTCAGGGCTAGATGCGACGAGTGTTTCTTCTTTCAGGGGCCAGGAATGGTAAGAACAGCTTTGAATGGGTGTAAGAACCACAATGGCAACGGCAGTCTTGCCTCATACGTGAAGTGCGATGGAAGCACTGCGCAATGCTGAGCTACAGTTGCGCTGAACGCTGAGTGGATCCCGATCTTAAGCTTCGTCTTCCCTCAGGAATATCTCGAGCTGAGGAGACTCTACCACTTGCGGCTTGACGTGGCCTTCATGAATGCATACTCGCTTCGTATTGGAGTGGCCTGCACTTCTGCGTGCAATTGCTGCAGCTGCGAAGAAACAATCACCCATCTTCTGTGCGAGTGTACCCATATTAACGCGCCAAGACAAGAATTTACCGAAGCTCTAGATAGATTACATGATTGGTCTTTGTCGGGACAAGGTATTCTTGGTCATTGGCTGGGTCCATCTGTAGCCTAGAAGGCTTTGAAAGCTTTATTACGTTTTTTTTTGCGGACACTGGCTTTAGAGACCGACTTTAGTGTCATACTTTCTTTATTTTCCTCTTTCGTTATATTTTGTCTTCTCTCTCTTTGTAACATCTGTTTTCTATCTTCTTCTATTCACCTTACCCTCTCTCCCCAGAACAGGGTAGCCAGCCTGTCTAAGAACTGGATAACCTCCCTGTCCTTCTGCTTCTTTCTTTCCTCCTTCTTCGCACTGTGGCCACTGCCCAAGCAAACTAGGTCGAATGCAAGTCGTGGCAGCCTAATGCTGACAGTGGCTACATCGAGCCCTCAGTTTTCGGTCCGGTTACAGTGAACTTGTACTTGGTGCGTAGCTTAGCAACGCAACCACGCCTGATGCACCAAAACAGCTACATCAGCCATACTTTAGGTGCACATGTAGCGGCACTTTACTCTTCCAGGTAAAATTTCTACAACCTTATAAATTATTCATGTGCCTTTCTGACCTGTATCTTGCCTGTATAAATGTCTATAAACGCCTTCCGATTAGCGTCTCGGAGTTATTCAAAACGTCTGGCTGACATTCGGCCACAGTTGCACATTTTGTCTCACTGGAAATGCACGATTCGTCGGGCGCCTCCACTCTCTTTTCCCACCGAAGCTCTGAATGCATAATGTATAGTGTAATACACTGCACGTCTGTAGTGGATATGTTTTTCCACCAATACAAGTAGAACACTTAGAAGGTTTCTAGAATAGCTTAATTGAGCCTTAACTGCCGTTGAACAGTCGCTTGAACACTAGTATTCATTTGTGTTTTCGCAACAGCTAGCACTTTACACACTAAGCTTTTACTTGAAATAATATCCCGGCTTGGCTATACAACCATTATTTATCACACTTTGTAAATTTTGTATGATCACGCCAAATATTTCAGGGCATTTTGCTCTAGAACAAGAACATGGTGTGAGATCCTTGCACAAGGACCTGCTTGGTGGCCTTGTCGAGAAATTCCATTTCAGCGAAAGCAGTCTTTCCGCTTGGATCCGCCGCGCGGGAGTTGATTAAGATCTCGTTTCCAAGCATCGCTGGAGCCAGAAACCTACGAAAAACACCGAAACCAGTGGGACATTGGAAAATGACCTAGAACGTCGCAAATTCATACTTTGCTTCTTCTTGAAAGTGCCCACGGGCAACTACTTTTCTTATGCAAGAAACAAAAGCAAAAAGTCAAACCCTTTATGACACTTGTATAGGAATGCAGTGTAAAAAAAACTAAGTTCATATAGCAGAGAAGTTAGATCAGGTCACACTTTCGCTTCTATGGCGAAGTGATGAACGCGATAGCATAACATAGGGAAGGTGTCCGGAAGCAAGGCTAACAGCTAACTCCTTTAGTGTACGACCTGGCTAAGTTGCATAAAAGCTAAGTTACATAAGGCAACGTGGTCGCGGTAGCGAGCGAATGTCATGGGTTTCACGTGTTGAAATCGCAAGCTCATTGTGAGGAAGGCCGTGGTGGATGACAGCAGAAATTTTGACCATCTGGTTGTCTTTAACGTGCACTGTCATCGCACATTACATGGTCTTCTAGCATCGCACCTTCATCGGAACGTGACCGCCGCTGTCGTAATAAAACTCGCGAGTTTCGGGTGAGCATCCGAGCTCCGCAACCATGCAGTGCACGAACCGAGGTGAACCTGTAATGAGCGAAGCGACCTTCGTGCAGTCTATCGCTTCATCCTAAAGAGAGCGAGCGCGAAGGTGTGGCCCAGCCACTGATCCCTGTCAAGATAACCAGCGCGCGACCGATTCCGGCTGGTCAAATTACCCAGTTTTATCCTAAGTCAGCTAGCGCCTCTAGCGGACCCGTGGTGCACTTTTCGCGCGGCGAAAGATGGCTGGCGTGTTTCATTTGCGTCCGAGCAGCACTCATCCAAGCCCTCGCGCGCTTTTTCATTCGCACATCAAACAAAGGACGTTCAGGGCGATGCCATGACAATTTGAACTCTATACCGAACCCCGCGGCAACACCGAGAGCAGAAATGCCCCTCGAGCGCCCACACGTTTACTACAGCAATAAAACAAGTTCCACCTTAGATTCGAGTTTGACGAGCGACTACGCTGATACCCCTCTTACGTTGTGAATATTGTTTCTTTTGCTGGGCACAACTTCGCAGGAGAGTATAACGATTACTTGTTTCACTCCATGCAGCTTTCTGCACCGTCACAACCTTGTGACGAATATGATCGCTTAATTGTATATGTCAGTTTACATCACTGTAGCTTTTTTTGTGTGTGTGTGAATGTTGTCTCTAAAAAGGGCATCATTGTCCGCCGTGAACGTGTAGTGGTTGTGGTGCTCGGCTGCTGCTCCGAACTTCCCGCGTTCAATCGCGCCCGCATCGGTCGCATTTTGATCGAGGCGACAAGGCCCGTGTACAGCTGTGCTATGTCTGTACAAGTTAAAGAACACCAGATGGTCGAAATTTACGGAGCTCTCCACAACGGCGTCACCCATATTCATATTTTGGTTAAACCCTAGATATTATTATTAAATAATGTCATCGCTGGTGTTGATTGAATCATGCTACTTCGTGTGGTGCTGTACTGCTGGTCCATGTGTCGCGGTATCGACTAATCGAGTACCGGCCGCCGCAGCCGAATTTTGTCCGAAGCAAAAGGCTGAATACTGTGTATTTAGTGTTAGGTGGACGTCAAAGAACCCCCGGGGGGTCCATATATTCGGAACTCTGCATGCGGTATCATTCACAAACTTATGGAGGCCTTGAGACGTGAAACCTCCACAGTTATCATTAATAAGAATGCAACTTGAAGGTATCAGTGTGGTGTTATTCTAGCCATAATGCCTCGCAAAATATTATAATTGTGACTTAGCACATACCTGGCTTCGATGTTCAGGCTGGTGAACGACGTGCTCTCATCGTATAGCGTGGTCGCAGTCGCAAACGTGTACAGGTCTATCAGAATGAATGCCGTGCCAGTGTGCATAGCACCGTGCAGGTCACAGTGCTCCTTTTCCAGCCGAAGCTCGAACTGGGCGACTCCCTTTTCCACCTTCACGATTTTGACCTGCGATAAAGGCAATGAGAACGGTGGTGCTTTGGTTAGAGTTGACCATCCAGATGATAAAAACTGGGGTAAAGGTTGTCTTCACGGCAAAAATACAAGCTAAGCTCCCTTTGTAACTACGAAGTATTTTTAGGTGTCGGGTGCTATAAGAATCACGCAAAGATGTTTGTAGAATGTATTATAAGCGGTGTGTATCTCATTTATTTATCATGTCATCGATACTACATCGGTCAGACGGGTTGCTCTTTGAACGATCGCCTTAGGGAGCATGCAAACCTGATGCGCGGATCAGTGGGCAACCACTTGGCAATCACTGTGTGAATTCTGGGTGCATTACGAAGTTTGATGAATGCCAAGTGATGGCAAGATATAAGGACAAGAGGGTGCGTCAAATATATGAAGCTTTTTTGATTCGCAAAGCAGGAACTGGGTGCTCCGTCAATCAATCTGTTGAATAACGAATACAACAATCTTTCCAGTTAAGTTGGCGTTTCAAGATCCGACGCATGCGCCATAATTTGTCCTTTCTTCTGTGTGTGATCCCTTCGCCCTCTTGAACATATTCCCGCCATCTGTGCTGTAAAATTGGTTGTAAGTGTGCGCCCTGTCCTATCTTCCTTCTGAAACGTTCCCTGCGCACTAAGGAAGTATATTGCCGCGACATCTTGCCTGCATTCAAACAACGCGCCCATCACCACGCGTACAGGGACATACATGCGCGCCGTCTAGTGTTGCACAGAGACGACGATGATGGCACGAGCACCCAGCTGGACCCGAATGATGTGCGCCACGCGCTCGGGACTTCTCTGATTTGATTGATTGATTGATATGTGGGGTTTAACGTCCCAAAACCACCATATGATTATGAGAGACGCCGCAGTGGAGTGCTCCGGAAATTTAGACCACCTGAGGTTCTTTAACGTGCGCCCAAATATGAGCGCACGGGCCTACAACATTTCCGCCTCCATCGGAAATGCAGCCGGTACTCGATCCGGCGACCTGCGGGTCAGCAGCCGAGTACCTTAGCCACTAGACCACCACGGCGGGGCTCGGGACTTCTCTTTCAAAGGAAGAAGAAGGCGGTCATCTCTGGTGTTCGACTGACACGTTCGACGACCATAGTCACTTTGAGTTGTGGGCACAGGTTCGCCCATTGATAAATACGTTTTATTACACCCCAGAGTCCTTCAACATCGCTACAACATTTTTTTCAATAGATTGACGCTGGATGAGCGCGAACTAGCAATCACAGTTCGACACTTTCAGCGTGCTGCTCAAACACAAAAAAGGACGATAGAAAAAGAAAAAAAAAAAACAAGCACATGTATTCACAGGACGAGCGTGAACAAACTGGCACAATTCTTACTTCAAATCGTGTTTGGGTCGCAAACCACCACCCGACGCTCCTATGTGTTTTTTTTTTTCTTCTTCAAAAGTGGGGCGCGTACCCCTCTGCGCCTACTGCCGCGCAGTGTCGTTCGACGCTTTGCTTACCTGGAGTTACTGCACTTGCTAGAGGATCCGTATACAGTAACTCTATGCTTCCCCGGCATACCACATGTCGCTCTATGCTTCTCCGGCATAACACATGTCGAGTGGGCACAAAACTGGGCAACTTTTTGTGTGCGGATCAAGAGCAGCATTCAAACTGAAGCAAAATCGAGCATCGTTGCTTTAAAGCGCGCCCTTCTGGCATTCTAGGAGGTGACACAGCACACGCTAAAGCCCCTCCCAGCTCTGCGAACTGCCAGTGGTAAATGGTGTACACAAATTGCGACCGTTAGCATCCCAATAATGAATCGCGTGTGGCCTCTTTAACGCTGTCCGCTTGTGTAGCGAGGTGTCGTGGGTTGAGTCTGGGGGGCGCGCTTTCGATGTTTTTTCTTTCGATTTATGTTCCTTTCTGGCTTTTATATTTATATACGCCTGCATATACACATCTGAGACATAACGTCAGCGGCACCGTCAAGAACTGCTGAGAGTGTCCATATAGGTGCCATCGCCATGAAAGGACAATAAGAGGGTAGTAAGCTGTCCCTACAGAACAAGTTCACCCTCGGCACCAGCTGACGCTAGTCAATTGGGTGTAACAGCGGTGCCTCGATCACCTATAAAACCCCTTTCCTACACATCTGTGTTACTCGGAAGCCACTGGCACGAGTTTGCCCTTACTAATGCAACATTCCTGGAGATGCAATCGTTTACGTCCTATCGGGAAAACGAAGTCGCACGCAAACTAAGATTCTCCGTTGTAAAATCGAGAAATCACAAATAAGATGCCATACCTTATCGGTGAAGTCCTTAACATACTTCAGTTTCTTCAGGTTGTTGGCAACGATCTGGTGAAAGCGTGGCATGATGCAGCGTTATCTTTGAAAGCATTTGATGATGATGATGATGATGATGAGCCTTCAGCTTTGCTGGCACTTGAGCGCGTTCGAAAATGACCGTGCGCTCGCACTGCGCCGCCGTCCGCGACTTTTAAATATAGTCATAAGAAAGCGTTTGCATAGAGGAACGTAGTCGGTGGGAGCACAAAGCTATGTGAGAGTACAAAGCCGTCCCGTGGGGCCCCCCATTTCACGAGGCCGTGCCGACGAAAATTACGCCTTGAATGAGTTCATGAGCTGTGTTCAGCTCCGCACTCAGTTGGACCCATCGCTTGCGTCATTATTTAGAGAAAAATAGGTAAATATTTAGAGTACCAGCTACTCTACTATGGGAGAGTACAAAGGAGTAGTAGTAGTAGTGTGTAACCAGTCTTACATTTTGACCTCCAAGGTGGTGCCGGTGGGAGATTTCTTCTGTGCGTTGTTGAACAATAAAAAATTCGCAGCGTGCGCATCAACAAAAAGCTGAATTCTCCTGTCTCTCATTGCCCCCTAACCAGCCATTGGCATGTACATTGAGCACTATCTGACAAGAAAGGGTTGCTACGTTATACTCGCTGGGCGTAACCTCCTTGGTTTTAGAAAGTTTTAGCGAGCGTTGGGCCGCAGTGCCATGAACACAGTGAACTAGTATATACCATGAACTCGAGGTGGTTAAAGTTGGGAAGTAGACACGAAGCGCAAGCCGTAAGAAAGTGTGCATGTGCCTCCTCTCGTTCAGTTCTTGGAATGTCCGCTGGATGGCGGTGCTTATATATGGCGAAAATATGATGAAAAGATGCGAGATGGTGGTACTTGGAGTGTTGAATAGATGGACGAATGGACATAGAGATAGAAGCATGGACGGACGCATGGATGGTTGCACGGATGGATGGACGCATGGACGGACGCAGGAGCGGATGGATGGACGAAAGCAGGGACGGATGCACAGATGGACGTGCGGACGCATGAACAGACGCACGCACGGACGGGCGGGTGGACGCATGGGCGGCCACACAGACGCACGCATGGACGGACGGAAGCAAGAACAAATGGATAGACGGATGCTTCGCCCCACTGCCATCATTCACTCCGTGGATTTGCTGCCATTTTTTTTTTCAAGTTTTGCATAGCTTATGTGCGCACAGAAAGATGGACAATGATGATCATGAGTATGTACAGTGCAAGCGGTTATTTACGGCGTGTGTTTAAAGAGAAGTCGTCAACGATTTTGAGTACTTCGTACTCAGCTATGGGAGAGCAGTGAGCCGTCCCGAGTGAAGACAGCGTGTGTTTGGAAAAATTTGTTAACGTTTTAGAGTACCTGGTACTCTACTAAGGGAGAGCAGTGAGCCGTCACGTGGGCTCCGCTCATTAGGTTCTAATGCATGTGCAGTATAAACGGGGGGGGGGGGGGGGCTAGAAAAAAGTGGGTAACGATTTAGAGTACGAGGAACTCTACTGTGGGAGAGCTTAAAGCCGTCCCGTGGGCCTAAACGACGACGACATTTGCTTAATAAGTGCTATACGAGGAGATTGAGCAGCAGTGGGGGTCTTTTACCGTTAGTACCTTTAACAGCAGTGTTAGCAGGACTACCACAACAAAAAATTAGCAATAAATTATTGCAAAGGAAAATCGTGACTGACACGTACTATATATTTAGGCCGACTCCGCTTCGTGTTTTACAAAGGGCCTTTAATGTACTTTTGAAAAATTAGATCAATTCCGAACACAGTCTCTTATTTTTTCATTTACTTTGCACCATCGGTACAACTGTGCCGCTTCTGAAAAAGAATGTATTTTTTGTTTTGTGTATTCCTTCATGAATGGTGATTATCGTCCGAAATCTCGGAAATGGCCGTGTTCCGATTCTGACAGCACGTAGACAGCCTACGCAGACAGCTTAGAAGACAGCACCGGGCCAATGCTGTCAAAAAATGGAACACATCGGGCTGTTACGCGATGAGGCGCCGCCAGACCCGTGGCATGTTGCGAGCTTCGCGTCTGTGCTGTGGGGCGTCGCCACCATCGAAACGGTGACAGCGCACTGCCGGCTACTTTAACGAAATGCCATCTAAGCCTTTTTTTAAATGCGAAGCATTTCTTAGCGAACTTCGGCGACATTGAGCGCATCTATCTATCTATCTATCTATCTATCTATCTATCTATCTATCTATCTATCTATCTATCTATCTATCTATCTATCTATCTATCTATCTGTCTATCTATCTATCTATCTATCTATCTATCTATCTATCTATCTATCTATCTATCTATCTATCTATCTATCTATCTATCTATCTATCTATCTATCTATCTATCTATCTATCTATCTGTCTGTCTGTCTGTCTGTCTGTCTGTCTGTCTGTGTGTCTATCTATCTATCTATCTATCTATCTATCTATCTATCTATCTATCTATCTATCTATCTGTCTATCTATCTAGCCACCTATGACTTATAGCTCTCCTGGCCATTCCGATAATGGTATCGATACCAAACTTGGTATAGCATAACATGACTGTATGAAGAACATATTGACTAGTGGCAACCTGAAAATCATGACATGTATGCCGTGAATGTCATGATTTACATTTCATGATCCTGCAGCTCTTCCAGTAGTTTTGTTCACATGGCATGTTGCAAAACTGGTATGGTATGGCACGATTCTATGGTGAACACAAGGGACGAACCATAACATGAAAATCATTACATGCGTCTCATGTAACAACATGACTACATGCCACGCTCGTGATGCGTTCGCGGCGGTTTCGCTAGCTTCACTTATACAAAATTTGGTATTATAGTACGTCAATGGATGACGAAGGTATGTGACTGGTGGAAACATGATAATCATGAGATGCGTGTCATGTGACAACATGACTACATGCCACAGTCAAGGCGTAAATTCATTTCGACGTGATGCGGTGCGCGTGCTCGCCGGTGTTCATTTAGTCGCGTCACGCTGGCGTTGCCCCGCCAGGTGCCGGTCCTGCCATATAGTCGCAGGTGCACGCCGCCCTGCTTTGTTTTGACGCATGCGCGTTTGAGCGCGTCCGGCGTCCCTCCGTCATGAAAAGAGGGAAACCCAGTGTTGTCTGGGTAACGCATTGGCGCGAAATGCAGCATGTCGCATTTCGCGCTGGTCGCCGACGGACGCTGGTCGCGCCTGTCGTCAGACTATTATGTGCTCGCGTTTTGCTAACATAGGTTATCCAGGTCGCTTTGTGCTCTACGGGGTTTATCGCTGAGGCCGGTGATCCAGCCAGTTTGCAAGTCAACACAGCACCGGCGCCGGACCAATGCGCCATGGACGCAACGAAACTGCTACCACCCGACATCAATGAAAGCATACTGCGCAGACAGTGGCGGACTGACACAGTGACGTCAACAGAAGGCCCTCATCTCGACCGTATAAATACCGGGCGTAACGACGGATCTTTCAGTGGACTTGGTTGCACCAGAAAGGACCGGATGCTAATCCCTCTACTGTTCGTTATCCATGTTAGTGTGCAATACACTTCTTCCATTCGAGATGACTCCCTGACCTTGATGGTGCTGCCGGGTCCACATTTTCTTCTTGAAACTGTCAAAGATTGTGCTGATGTTATCAAGTTGCTGTTACTAACCGCTGGCGATATAGAAACCAATCCGGGGCCAACATCAGACTCGGAGTCTGAATCCAGTTCGACTAACAACCTACTGAAAAAAATTCTGAAACAGCAAAGGGAAACTACCAAATCTTTGAAAGAATTGACTTCCGACCTAAAAAGAGTCAAATCTGCGGTGACCAACGTTCACGAAAGGGTTACGTCTATTGAAAAGGAATTATGTCGCCTGCAAATGCTTGAACAAAAGTTGACGGTATGTGAGGAAGCCTGTAGCAGCGCAAACATCCAACTTCTTGAACTATCGGCCAAAGTAGACGACCTAGAAAATAGGAGCAGACGCAACAATCTCGTAATATACGGTATTAATGAAGAAGTAGATGAAGATTGGAAGTCACTGTAGGCCATAGTTAAGCAAGAAGTATTCCAGAAAGTATTAGGCATAGAAGTAAAGTCATTAGAAAGGATTCATAGAGTGGGGAAATATCATAAAGAACGCCACCGTCCGATTATCCTTCGACTTTATGACTTTGCAGAAAAAACCAGAATTTTGTCCTGCTGCAGAAAACCTAAAGGAACGAAAATAGCGATTTCGGAGGATTTTTCAAAAATAGTGCGTGATAAACGACAGAAACTTTGGCATTCTGCAGCACAGGAAAGGGCCAAAGGCTTAAAAGTGTCGCTAATTTATGACAAATTAAAAGTGGACGGAAAACTGTTCGTCTGGGATTCGCATCACAATCGAAGGGTTAGAATGACAAAATCAGTTACGCCTGCGCAAAGGCAGCCGGAAATTCAAACGAAGAAATGACAGGAGCGTTCTAAAACCCTTCGAATTGTATCACTTAACACACGCAGCGTTTTAAACAAATTAACTCTTTTGGAAAGCCTAGTACTAAACCACAATCCACATATTTAGGCGTGCTTGATTCTGAGGTTGTCCCCTCCTCATACAAATTAATCCGCAAAGACAGAACAACAAGAGGCGGCGGAGTAGTGATAGCTATAAAAAAGAATGTGAAGTTTTCCCGTTTAGAGGATATTGGCAACCATGAAAGTGTGTGGTGCCGGATCAATTTCTATGGAAAAAGCATATTCTTGGGCGCAGTGTATCGTCCACCAAACTCTTCCCCTGAATATTTAGAGATTATGCACGACTATATTGCACAACACACAAATTCACGTTCGAAGATAATTTTATGCGGAGATTTTAATTTGCCAGGAATTAACTAGCATGAATTGGGTCATGATCACCGAGAGGTAGCAAGTGCGGAATCATTGTTGCTAACAGCGTTTAGTTTCTCATTGTCACAACTAGTATCTAGTGCTACGCGTATTGTAGGTTCTTGTTCATCTGTGCTTGATCTCATGTTTGTAAGTAATTCTCTTGAAAACTGTTTTGTAAGTGTTGAAGATGGGATTTCCGACCACAAGATTGCTTCTCTTTCGTGTCCTTTAACACTAGTTCAAAAAACAAAGGAATCCAGAGCTACTTATTTCAGGGACTATGCACGTGCAGATCACGCTGCTATCTTCGCCCATTTAGAATCGTCGTTTCCTGTTTTCGATAAAATTAACAACGTGGACGAACTGTGGACATGCTTTAAAGATATCGTGGGCGATTGTGAAGCTCGTCACGTGCCTTTAAAAAGAAAACGCGTTGACCGCGATTATCCGTGGGTGACGCGGGAGATCATACATTTAAAAAGGAAGATTAAAAGGCGACGCAAGGCCGGAAAATCTGATCAACTACAAGGCCTTATCGCTACACTGAACAACAAAATTCGCAGCGCTAAGTCTCGATTCCATTCTGACACGCTTCCATCATTCATGCAGTCTGAGCCAAAAAAGTTTTGGCGCTACTTGTCTAAGCAGCATTCTGATATTATCCAGCTCACATCGTGCAACAAAATCATCACGCAACCAGACCAGATAGCCGATGAATTAAATGCCTTCTTTCACTCAGTTTTCGCGCATGGGTCCTCTGGAGCATCTTTACCATCATATCCTTTAATTAACCCTATGCCAGAATTGCAGATTAATGAAGAAGGTGTTCAGTGCCTGCTCCGCAACCTTGACACTAAGAAGTCTCCAGGCCCAGACAATATTTCGAACACCTTTCTTAATAATTATGCTGACTGGATAAGCCGATATCTACATAAAATCTACACCACTTCAATAGTTACTCAGACAATCCCTAATGACTGGCGCATGGCAAAGATTATTCCAATACATAAATCCGGTTCTAAACTACAATCCAGTAACTACCGCCCGGTCTCATTAACCAGCACGTGTTGCAAGATATTAAAGCATATAATTTTTAAAGCCATTATAACACATTTAGAAACTAACAACCTACTCTACTATAGGCAACATGGATTTCGATCTGGCTTATCGACAGTCACGCAGCTAGCCGAGATTACCAACGACATTGCAAATGTACTGAATGAAGGAGGACAAATAGATGCCGTTTTTTTAGATTTCGCAAAAGCATTTGACGTCGTTCGCCACCCTGATCTAATAACTAAAATGCATGCAATTGGTATTGAAGATAATATTATTACATGGATAACATCATATCTACACAACCGCAAGCAGTTTGTCGCTGTGAACAACCACACGTCAAACCGCCTGAACGTCCTTTCGGGCGTACCACAAGGATAAGTCTTAGCACCAATTTTGTTTCTTATCTACATCAACGACATTCCTATGGTCATTGACTCACCCGTTCAAATAAGGCTTTTCGCAGATGACTGCGTTGTGTACACAAGGGTCAATCGAACTGAGGACCAGATTAACCTTAATCACTCATTAACAAAAATTCAAGCCTGGTGTTTCCAGTGGGGAATGACATTGAACGCGCGGAAAACCGTTGCCATAACTTTCACGAATAAGAAAAAACCACTCAAATTTGCTTATACAATAGACAATTTAGAAATTACCAAAAGCGATCAAGTTAAATATTTGGGAGTTACATTAACATCCAACCTTAATTGGGATTCACATATAACTGCTATTTGTTCGAAAGCGCAAGGTAAATTGGGCTTCCTAAAGAGAAAACTCCGTAACACTCCCCTTGCAGTAAAGCTAACCGCCTATAAGACCCTGATTAGACCAGCACTAGAATACGCCGATATAACTTGGAGTCCACATCATAAATTTCTCATTAGAAAAATTGAGCGAGTGCAAAACTTAGCACTTCGATTTGTGTTTTCCGATTACTCCAGGTATACCAGTGTTACTAATCTGCGTAAAAGAGCCGAACTTTATTGCCTTTCCGAACGGAGAATACATTCTAAACTTAAATTCCTGTATCTTCTTTATCATGGGAAATATACAATATCCAGATCAGACTTTCTTCTTGAACCTTTCAGGCATTCCACGAGAACTAACCACAATAAGACAATACGACTGCCCACAAGTCATAACAACATTCACAAAAACTCTGTTTTTCCGTCATCAATTGCATATTGGAATCAACTTCCATTAATAGCTGTGAACTGTGACACCATAGAATCCTTTATTGAAAAGATTAAAACTATAAGTTTTGAACAATAGACGCAAATGTATGAATAGGGATTTATTGTGAGCAGTTTTTTTTTCCTTTGACTGGTTTGTCCTTTTAGCATGATTCTGAACGTTGCATTATGGCACTGTTGTTTTGGCTACTTGGAATTCAATAGTTTTTTCTTTCTTCTTCTTGGATTGTGTCGGTGCCTTTCTGTACATGACATCATTGTTTGTATATCCTATGTACCACTCCTGCTGGGACCGAGAAGGTCTGCAGTATACTTAAATAAATAAATAAATAATTAAAAAATAGCGTCGCTGTGCCCAGCGTGCGCGTGCGTCAACGCTACGTTGGAGTATGATGGGCCCTTCATGATGCCCTCGCGGCCGTTTTAATAATAGCTCTACATATACCAAATTTGGTGTTAGGTGACGTCAATGGATGACGAAATATATGACTGGTGGAAGCATGATAATCCTGACACGCGTGTCACGTAAGAACAAGACAACATACCACTCTCATAGCCTGCTCGCGGCCGTTTCGCTAGCTCCGAATATACTAAATTCAGTATCACGTGACGTGAATGGGCGACGAAGGTAAGCGACACATCCGAACATAATAATCACGACACGGAAGTCATGTACGGCATCATTTACCTCCACCTTGTAACGTTGTGCTGATCTTCAAGTGATATATCAACATTTCTCATTCGTGCTTCGCACATCATCGATTCCCACTGTACGTGGAATCTGGCAATTTTTTTTGACGACTTCATAAGACTTCGTAATGGTACGTATAAAAAGCAGCTTCACAATTAATTTTAAGCATTTAGAAGCACGAATAGTGCGAACGCGTGGAAGCCTGGAAAGTGACCTACTTTAGCTGGCAGCGTGAACCCGAAAACAAACAGTCGGGCCGCATTGCTCGTGAAAGGCAAGCGGATACGTTGATATTATTTACGAAAAGTTTGCCGAATACTGTCACCGAGGTGTTACGACATCTTCCTTTACAGAAGTGCAGGAACGTTAGTGGCACACCTTTACTTACTGCAGTGAAGTTTTCGTGGAGAGCGGTGCATATATCAGCCAGCGCTGGACAGCTTCTTTGCTCCGGGCATCTGCGTTGGAGCTATGCGTAGTGCGTACCTTGTTTGCACATGAACGCTGATGCGCGCATATTGTTCACTGCTGTACATGCTAAAACGTTACTACGTGTCCTTTATTTAATCTAAACGTTGATTGATTTGCAATAAAACAATTTATTGCTGCAAGTTTGAGTGATCAGTGTTGTCGTATCACTCGGCCTGTATGAGGCATCACAACTTACTAAAGTAAGTATGCAAGATACTTATGGGCTTGTAGTAAGTGGTTTACTGCAATTTACTATATAAAAACGAAAAAATTGATGCAGGGATCTCCTTCAACGAGCGAGAGACAGTCATGACGCACAAGCAGACGACGACGGTGTCGTCTGCTATGCGAACGGCCAGCCGCCATATCAAAACGCCCTGGTGCTTTGAAATCCATTTCGTTTTATAAGCAGCTATAAATTATACAACTAATATTGTCAGTTTTTATTTGTTCAAAAAAGCTGTTTGGATGCAGAATATATTAAAAAAATTTCCAGTTGTCAGTAAAATAGTCATTTTCTAACTTCTGTACAACTACCGCCAAAATCTAGACGGCGCTATCATCGCTTCCAATTTTTGTTCCCATTTTGGTTTTGTGGACACGTCACTTTTTTAGCGTCACCTCGTGTCGAGAAAAGAAAGCTAAAATAAATAAACGTATATGTTGTATCTTCTGGTATATTCCGTGCTACAATTAAAAAAAATTAAACGTCGCTCACAGTTAGCGTTTGGAGAAACGTCTGCTTGTGTGCAGACGACCATTCCTGCAAGATTCGATCTACCTCAGTAATTCACTGAGCCGCCATCTTGTTTCGACAGCAAAGTAGCCTGCATCGTATTTGTCTACGATGCTGTCTTCTCGGAGCTGTCTATTTTGCCAGCTACGTGATTTGACAACGACACTTGAGAATTGGAATGAGACTTAAGATGACCGCCGTCCATTTAGCTGTCTGTTTAGCCGTCTACGGTCAGTATAGGAACACACCCGGTGTTAACAGCATTCACCGATTCACCCACCACCACCTAAATTAACTGTAAGTTCTCGGTGGTGGTGATTCACCGCGCTTGTTGCGATGAGAGCAGTGAAAAAGTAGAGTGCCTCGATGCGCTCGTTCGCCTCCGCTCCGTTCCAAGTGGTGACAAGTGCGTTGTCTGCTACAGCGGTCGCCACCACTTGGCGCACTTCCGAATGTGCGCATTGTGCTGGAATTTTGTGCTGGAATTGCCTTAACAAACGCGAAATCGTTCACGAATGTTGCTAGTTATGAGTTTGTAGGTACGCATTTCCCCAAGTAAACGAATGTTTCGTGTCTGTAAGTGTTGCAGAACGTATCGATCCTAACTGGTGGCGCGGCCACTGAGCTACTGGCTGCGTCTGAGGGGGGCACACACAGCTGCAGACATATTTACTCACTTTTATGCTTTGCGGCTGGATATGTGCGTGTGTGTTTTATTTAAAGGCATGACAGGCTAGCTTTATTAAGGCAAGTTAGAGATGCGGAACACTGTGTATTGGAAAACAGTAATGAAAACGTATATATTCTCTGGATCGTCGAAACAAAAAGCGTTGCAATAATGCACCTACTATTAAGGCACAGAATACTTGCTTTTAAGTGCGCTTGACGTTATTCCAGCTCGAATTCTCGAAGTTCAACACACAGTAATTAGACGTGCACTATAAATGAGTGCGCAACGCAACTAGCGAAGCAAATGAACCAGTGAAACATAAAATGATCACCGCATATCCATGGAGTGAATATTGATGAGCTGGGTGAAGCGCCCGTCCATCCATTCGTTCGTCCGTGCATACGTATATGCGTCCATACGGCAGTCCATGCATGCATCCGTTGGTGGGTCCGTTATTCCATCCGTCTATCCGTCCGTCCGTCCGCGCGTGCGTCCCTCTGTCCATCCGCCCGTGCATGCGTCCGACCGTCCGTATGTGCGACCGCCTGTCCGTCCGTCCGAGCTTACATCTGTCCGTCCGTGCGTGTGTTCATCTGTCCGTCCGTGCATGCGTCCATGTGTCCATCCGTCCGTGCGTCTGTCTGCCTGTGTCTGTCTGTGCGTTCACCCGCCTGTCTGTCTGGCTGGCTGTTGATATGCTGTGCTGGCTACGCCATAGGGACGCGGGACTGCCCTAAGACCATAAGGGGCTTCGCCCCTACGATGTGTAGTCAGCGCCCGATGATTGAACGGTTAGGTTAGATATAGAATGGTAATAAACTAGAAAGGATTATATCAGAGCATGGCATTCCCGTCCCATTCTTAATTGTGGTCTCGTTCAGGCATGTTCTGTTTTTCTACATGCTAACTCTGCTATTAGCTAACAGGTGTACATGCACCGCTAGAGTATTATTGTTTCTCACGATATCTTTAAGTAACAAAGCTAACAACAGACCTTCTGAAAGATGGCGCAGAAATTGTGCTAGAAAAACTGTCCGCCTTATATTGCCACGAGGAGTCGCCGTAGCGCCAGACGCTACGGCGACTGTATCTCAGATGGTGAACGCGCCTTGCGTTCCAGTGGGACATTCTGTTCCCCGACGGCCGTCGAACGCGCTGTTTGCCACCCGCTAAGCCGGTGCGTCTGTTTTCCTTTAGTGGGCGCAAGTCCGCCAAATAAACGGATCTCCTTCTATTTCTGCTAACCTCCCGGTCTCCTGTCTTCGGGCTACCCTCACTCTTACGTGACATCTGGTGGAGGTGTGGGGTATGCATAAAAACGACCTTAAAACAGCCACTGCAGAGAACGAGGACGCTGAAGACACAGATACTCGAAGCAGTCGCCGCCTCCAAAACCTGCCACCTGAGCTGGGACCGCTACCGGACCGCACGCGACCACGAAAGGACGCTTCCAAAGCCACAATGAGCACCCCGCAATCACCTACCCCTGTCATGCTGCAGCAGCCGCGGGTGCCCCCAACTTTCCATGGTTATGCCGCTGAAGACCCAGAAGGATGGCTCGACCAATTCGAGCGCGTGGCTACCATAAACAGGTGGGATGAAGAAATGAAGCTGCGATACGTTTACTTTTCCCTGGACGGCCCCGCCAAAACGTGGTATGAAAACCATGAGACCACACTGATCACCTGGGAATTTCTGAAGAATGAGTTGCTCAGGACCTTCACCAGCATCATGCGAAAATAAAGGGCCCAGCTGCTGCTAGAATCGAGGACACAACAGCCCAATGAGACCCTAAACGTGTACGTCGAAGAAATGAAACGTCTTTTTAGGCGAGCGGACCAAGACATGACCGAAGACAAAAAGGTCGGATACCTAATGCGAGGGGTGAAGGAGTCGCTTTTCACCGGCCTCATAAGGAACCCTTCTAAAACAGTCGCCGAATTTACTGAAGAAGCGCACACCATAGAAAGGACCCTGGACGCCCGGACTCGGCAATACAACCGCCCGTTTCAGCTCAGCTCGCTCTACTCGGAACCGATTCGAGGGGGGCTAACCACCAATGATCTGCGGGAAGCTATTCAAGAAGTGGTTAAAGAAGAACTACGCCGATTGCTACCTCCTACCCCCCAGCCCCCCCAAGGAGCATCTCTCTTGGACATAGTGCGTGAAGAAGTCCAGCAGGCGCTTGGCTCTTATTCAGCGACGACTCGAACAGAGGCCGAAGCAATAACTTACGCCGCTGCAGTGAACACTAGGCCACCCGACGAAACGAGCCCAGTCTTCGACGGTACGCTGTAGCCCCAAGTAGTCGTCCGCCCTTACCCGCCCACCCTACATACGAGAGACGCCCGAGCCAAAGAAAATGCGACACCTGGAGAACTCCCGACGACCGTCCTCTATGCTTTCACTGCGGTGAGGCCGGCCACATTCTTCGACACTGCCCCTACAGGCGGATGGGACTGCATGGCTTCTCATCTCAGGCACCATGGCCACGCCCTGGAGAACGACCTCCGGCAATCGAAGACTACTTGCGCCATACAGAGTACTTGTCCAGCCGTTCTGCATCACCGCGATCCCCACGCTTCACGTCACCAAACCGCAGCAACAACGAACGAAGAAGGTCCCCAAGCCCCCTTAGGGGAAACTAAAACCAGCAACCTTTGGAGGTGAGGTTGCTTCAAAAGGAAAAGCCGAAGACCCTCCACCGACGACCATATATGACGACAGCACATCATCTACGACGACGACAACGCACAACAACCCAAGCCGTGAGACGAAGCAAAACGAAGCAACAAGACGAAGCCGTGACCCGAACCCAAAACCAACGCGCAACTCCAGCCCACGTGCCACCGATTTTGAAGTATCTATCGACGGCCATCCGGTAACTGCCTTGATTGACACAGGAGCTGACTACTCGGTCTTCAGCGGGCCATTGACAGCACAACTGAAGAATGTTAAGACGGCTTGGGACGGCCCGCAGATCCGCACAGCAAGAGGCCACCTCCTCACCCCATCGGGGCGATGTACTGCAAGGGTGACATTCGATGGTCACACATACCTTGCCACTTTCTTGGTGCTCCCACAGTGCTCCCGTGACGTCATTCTCGGCATAGACTTCTGCACTCAACATCCCGCAGTTATTTACCTGGCGTCCAGATCCATCAAACTCTCCTCGGATGAAGCCATAATTTCATACTCGGCACCACATAATCGCACAGCCCTCCGTGTGCTCGAGAATGACGTGAGCGTCCCACCCCGATCAACGACCCGAATCTCCGTAACCAATAATACTGCCGAAAATGCTCATGGCGTCGTCGAAGGTAACATACAGCTTTTGCTTGGCCGTGATATCTCAATCGCAAGAGGCATTGCGTACTTCCGGAATGGACAGGGCCCAGTGCTGCTAACAAATTTCAGTCAAGAACACCATCACCTGGCCAAAGGCACGACCATTGCATTTCTTGATGAAATCGCGGAAGTCAGTGACACCCTCGCCCTTTCGAATCCAGCGACCATCACCCCACAGACCCACAACTCACAGCTGTCATTCGACATTAACCCTTCCTTGCCTCAATGCAAGCAGCAACTGCTCCAGAACCTCCTTCGACGTTATGACGACTGTTTCGCCACTTCTTCACAGGTCCGACACACTTCTCTGGCAAAGCATCGAATCATAGCACAAGAAGACATCCGCCCTCTCCATCAAAGCCCTTATTGTGTGTCGGCACGTGAACGTCAGGCCATCCGAGAGCAAGTTGAGGAAATGTTACACAACGATGTAATTCAGCCATCGAAAAGCCCATGGGCGGCACCAGTCGTCCTTGTCAAAAAGAAAGACGGAAGTCTTCGGTTTTGCGTCGATTACCGACGGTTGAATAGTGTAACCAAGAAGGACGTGTACCCTTTACCAAGTATCGACGATACCCTAGATCGTCTTAGTGATGCAACGTACTTCTCGTCCATTGATCCGAAGACAGGGTATTGGCAAATTCAGGTTGATGAAAGAGACCGAGAAAAGACCACCTTCATCACGCGGGATGGATTGTATGAGTTTAAAGTGATGCCATTTGGACTTTGTTCCGCTCCGGCAACCTTCCAGCGTCTAATGGACACAGTAGTGGCAGGTCTCAAGTGGCAAATATGTCTCGTATACCTGGACGATGTGGTCGTCTTCGCCTCCAACTTTAGCGACCACCTGAAAAGGCTCCGGACGGTACTGGACGCAATTAAGTCATCAGGGCTGACACTGAAGCAAGAAAAATGCCATTTTGCCTATGAAGAACTACAGTTCCTTGGCCATGTTATAAGCGAAGATGGCGTAAGACCAGATCTCGAGAAGACAGCCGCTATCGCACAGTTTCCTCAGCCGCAAGATAAGAGAGCAGTGCACCGATTCTTAGGACTGTGCGCCTATTACCAGCGCTTCGTCAAGAACTTCTCACACATTGCTGACCCTTTGACGCAGCTCACCAAGTCGGACGCCCCTTTCGAATGGAAAGCCGAGCAACGTGAGGCATTCAAAGAACTTCAACAACGTTTACAGTCGCCACTGGTGCTAGGTCACTTTGATGAAAATGCCGAAACTGTGATACATACAGACGCCAGCAGCATCGGCTTAGTTGCCGTTCTCGTTCAGAAGCACAAGGGCTGCGAGCGCGTCATCGCGTATGCAAGCCGCTCACTGTCGAAAGCGGAAGTAAACTATTCCACGTCTGAGAAGGAGTGTCTTGCGATAGTATGGGCCACCTCGAAATTCCGCCCATACTTGTATGGCAGACCCTTCAAGGTCGTAACGGACAATCATGCGTTGTGCTGGTTGGCCAGTTTGAAAGACCCTTCTGGCCGCCTCGCTCAATGGAGCCTACGGCTTCAGGAGTTTGACGTGAAGGTAGTCTACACATCTGGTCGTAAGCACTCCGACGCAGACTGCCCCTCAAGAGCCCCTGTCGGCGCACCACCAAGCCATGAAGACGACGATGCCTTTCTTAGGCCAATCAGCAGCAGCACCTCTGCAGCAGCGCTCAGACCCGATCCTACAACAGTTGGTCAACTACATCGAAGGAAAGGCCTCCATACCGCCTGCACTGTTCAAGCGTGGGATATCCTCCTTCTGTGTGCAAATTGGGGTGGTAGTTAAAAAGAACTTCGCACCGAATAAGGCAGCTTACCGTCTTGTCGTCCCAAGCAGCCTCAGAGAAGAAATTTTACAAGCGTTACATGACGAACCCACTGCAGGCCACCTTGGTTTTACACGCACACTCCACAGAATTCAAGAACGATACTACTGGTCCCACCTCTCCTCAGATGTTGCGCGGTACGTCAAGTGTTGCCGTGAATGTCAGCGCCGGAAGAGTCCTCCAACAAAACCAGCTGGATTTTTCAAGCCAATCGAACCTCCGTCGAGACCATTCCAACAGATTGGTATGGACCTGCTTGGACCTTTCCCCACGTCACCATCCGGTAAAAAGTGGATCATAGTGGCCACTGATTACCTTACCCGATACGCTGAAGCTAAGGCCCTTCCGAACGGCACAGCCGTAGAAGTTGCCAAATTTTTTGTCGAATCAATTCTCCTTCGTCATGGCGCACCTGAGGTACTAATAACAGACAGGGGAATGGCGTTTACGGCTGATCTTACTCAGGCAATCTTACATTACAGTCATACAGATCACCGAAGAACAAGTGCGTACCATCCGCAGACAAATGGTCTCACAGAACGCTTGAACAAGACCATTGCCGATATGCTCGCTATGTACGTGGACACAGAACACAAGACCTGGGACTTAATTCTGCCTTACGTGGTCTTCGCCTAACACACCGCGCTGCAGGAGACCACTAAAATGACACCATTTAATCTCGTCCATGGGAGGGATGCCGTTACTACCCTGGATGCCATGCTGTCTAATGTCACCGATGAAAACAACCTAGACGTGGCCGCCTACCTTCAGCGCGCAGAAGAAGCCCGGCAGCTTGCTCGTCTGCGCATAAAAAACCAACAGCGAAACGACGCAAGACGCTACAGCCTGCGGAGACGCGATTTAACATACAGGCCAGGTGACAAAGTCTGGGTTTGGACGCCCATTTGCCGCCGAGGATTAAGCGAAAAACTCATGCGCCGTTATTTCGGCCCATACAAAGTCATCCGTCAAGTGGGTGAAGTGGATTATGAAGTGGTCCCTGATGAGGCTAGCTCATCCCAACGACGCCGCGCACGACAAGAACTGGTACACGTCGCCCGTTTGAAGCCCTATCATGCGCGCTAAAGGAGGCTCCCTGTTTGCATCTCTTGTTTTGTTTATGTGTGCGTGATTCGTGCTTATTTGCCATTTACTTTCGCACAGGCTGTCCTTTTGTTTTAGTTTTATTTTAAACAAAGCATCGGATCGATGCTTACGTTGAGGAGGGGAGCAATGCCACGAGGAGTCACCGTAGCGCCAGACGCCACGGCGACTGTATCTCGGATGGTGAACGCGCCTTGCGTTCCAGTGGGACATTATGTTCCCCGACGGCCGTCAAACGCGCTGTTCGCCACCCGCTAAGCCGGCGCGTCTGTTTTCCTTTAGTGGGCGCAAGTCCGCCAAATAAACGGATCTCCTTCTATTTCTACTACTAACCTCCTGGTCTACTGTCTTCGGGCTACCGCCACTCTTACGTGACAATATACTAAGTGCTTCTTGACGGGAAGCGTACCAGAATCATGAAAGAACGCCAACATCATCCTAATTCATAAAAAAGAAGACATCAAGGACTTACAAAACTACAGGATGATATGCTTGGTGTACTTTACAGTGTACAAACTATATACGATAAATAATAGCTAATAAATTAAAGTGACATTACACTTCAATCAAAGAACAAAGCAGGATTTCGTACAGGTTACTCCGCAAAAGAATATATTCATACTCTCAATCAGGTAATTGAGAAATACGTGGAATAATACAACGAACCCCTATACATAGCCTTTATAGATTACGAAAAGGCGTTTGACACATTCGAGGCATCGGCAGTAATGCAGGCACTACGGAATCAGGGCATCAAAGAACCCTACATAAAGATACTGGAAGAAATCTACAGTGGATCCACAGCCACTTTAGTTCTCCATAAAAAATATGCATGTTACAATGCAAATGTCGTAGAAAGACGATAGTCTTGTGTCTGGACAGAGTGAACAAAGCGTTTATTTGATGTTCTACGAGAGAAAATCGGTGAATGGTATTCTGCAGGCACTGTTAGAGTGTTGGAGCGTGTAGCGAAGTCTACACGCTTGAACACTCTAATGCACGCCAGTCTTGGAGGTGATAAGGTGTAGAACGCAAAGCGACGGGCAGGTGCCACCACCGTGTCGTTGTAGCAAAGCGCAGGAACCACTCACCTTTTAAATGCGAAGCATTTCTTAGCGAACTTCGGCGACATTGAGCGTATCTATCTATCTATAGGTAACTATCTATAGGTATAGGCAGGTAACGACCGCAGAGCCGAACCACTAGATTGAAGTAACTAGAAGAATAAGAATGGGGTGGAGCACATTCGGCAAGCACTCTCAAATTATGACAGGTTGATTGCCACTATCCCTCAAGTAGAAGGTATATAACAGCTGTATCTTGCCAGTACTTAGCTACGGAGCACAAACCTGGAGACTTACAAAGGGGGTTCAGCTTAAATTGAGGATTAGGGGACAAGCAGAGGTTAAGGATGTCATGGTTGAAATAAAGAAGAGGAAATGGTCATGGGCCGGGCATGTAGCGCGTAGACAGGATAACTGCTGGTCATTAAGGGTAACTAACTGGATTCCCAGAGAAGGGAAGCGGGTTAGGGGGAGACAAAAGGTTAGGTGGGCAGATGAGATTAAGAAATTTGCGGGTATAAATTGGCAGCAGCAAGCACAGGACCGGGTTAACTGGCGGAACATGGGAGAGGCCTTTGTCCTGCAGTGGACGTAATCAGGCTGATGATGATGGCGATGATCTATCTATCTATCTATCTATCTATCTATCTATCTATCTATCTATCTATCTATCTATCTATCTATCTATCTATCTATCTATCTATCTATCTATCTATCTATCTATCTATCTATCTATCTATCTATCTATCTATCTATCTATCTATCTATCTATCTAGCCGCCTACGAGTTTTAGCTCTCCTGGCCGTTTCGATAATGGTATCGATACCAAACTTGGTATGGCATAACATGACTGTATGAAGAACATATTTCACAAGTCATGGCATCAAAATCATATGTATGTCATGGATGTCATGATATACAATTCACGGTCCTGCAGCTCTTGCCGTGGTTTCATTCGCATGACATGTTGCAAAACTGGCATGGTATGACATGATTGCATGGCGTACACAAGCGACAGACCCTGACATGAAAATCATGAAATGCGTGCCATGTAACAACATGACTACAAGCCACGCTCATGATGCGCTCGTGGCCGTCTCGCTAGCTTCACTTATACAAAATTTGGTATTATAATACGTGAATGGATGACGAAGGTATGTGTGAGTGGTGCAAACACGATTATCATGAGATGCGTGTCAAGTAACAACATGACTACATGCTACGCTCATGATGCGCTCGCGGCCGTTTCGCTAGCTTCACATGTACCAAATTTGGTATTTCGTGATGCCAATGGATGACGAAGGTATTATACTGGTGCAAACATGATAAACATGAGATGCGTATCATGTAACAACATGACTACATGCTACGCTCATGATGCGCTCGTGGCCGTTTCGCTACCTTGACATGTACCAACTCGGTATTACGTGACGCGAATAGACGACGTGGGTAAATGACCCATCTAATCATAATAACCACGACATGCGTGTCATGTAACAGCATGACTACATGTCACACTCATGATGCGCTAGAGGCCATTTCGCTAGCTTCACGTATGCCGAATTAGGTATTACGGGACGTGAATGGATGACCAAGGTATGTGACTAGTGCCAAACATGATAGTCTTGAGATGCATGTCTTGTGAGAACACGACTACATGCCACAGTCAAGGCGCCAATACATTTCGACATGAGGCGACGCGCGTGCTCGCCGGCGTTCACTTAGTCGCGTCACGCCGGCGTTGCTACGCCAGGCGCCGGTTTTGCCATATACTCGCAGGTGTGCGCCGCGCTGCGTTGCTTTGACGCATGCGCGTTTCAGCGCGTCCGGCGTCCCTCCGTCATGAAGAGAGGGAGACGCAGTGCTGTCTGGGTAACGCATCGGCACGAATTTCGTGCCACGAGTCTCTCTCGAGCGTTCACAGAGAGCAGACGTGTTGCCCGGTGCTCCCGATTCTGCGAGAGACGCTACCGCGTCAGCCCGCGAGAGACGCGACCGCGTTCCGCGCAGTGCTCCTCGCGTTCCTGGACTCTCATACCCGTTCGAGTCTTGTCAAGGAGAGTAATCTTTACAGATTATGCCCTTGGATCCCTGCCACCGCCTTCGGTGACCTGAGCCCTGTGACAGCGTCCTCTGCTCCTGCGCGTCGCTGGGGCAGCTGTCATCCCGACTACCATGGCAGAGCAGTCCCCTCCATTCTCGGCTACGCCATTGGAACGCCCGTCGCGTTCCCTGGTTCCCACATCGTCACACAGACGCTCAGCGAGCGTCGCGTGCACCCGCGTGCTGTGGAACCTCATCTCCAGTGCCAAAGCGGTGCGGTTGCATCATGAACAGGCACAGAAACTGTGCAGAGTCGTCAGCGAGAAACCGACATCACTTCGCCTACCGGTGCTTGCTGCCGACGTCGAGACAACTGCAAGGGGCCTGACGTCCTCGGCGGCCTCCAGCCCTACCACTAGCACCACAGCATCTTCGACCGCTGTAGCGGCGCATCATACAGCCCAACTCGAAGATGCCGGGTCAATTCTGTGCGTGAACGTCACCGTTCCGCAGAACGTACCACTGCCGTTAGACGAGGAACCTGATATTGCAGACATGGATACTACGTCAACGCGTAAGCGCTCGCGTCCTAGCGAGTCGGGCAGCGACGATGAGGGTGGCTCGCGGAAGATGCACGCAGTAGCGCCTGAACGTGCCACAGTTGCGTGTCTTACCCCAACGTCAAATGATGCGGTTGCCCACGAAGACGCCGTCACACACGCAACTGACGAAATCAGTCAGTCTGAGTTTCAGACCGTCCTCTCCAAGTCTAAGAAGCGCCGACAGCGAGCCTCGACATCTCAAGGACCCGCTGCCCACACTGGTCCTCGTCCCGCCACTGAATCGACGGCTATGCTTGCCCACGTTGCTCCAGGGACTTCTAATGCGCCCACTGCGACTCAGACCGCTCCTGCAGGGGTACGCGCCACTGAACACACCATGCCGGCTTCTGCTTCATCGTCGCTAGACTCGGGCACTATTCTTTTTCGACCAGCAAACGCCAGCGCCTCCTTTCACCGCACCTCTCGTCTTGCCATTGCGCAAGCTCTCTCTGCGCTGCCCGGAGTCAAGGAGGTGAGAGTAAACACGAAAAAGAACATCGTGGCAGCAGACGCATCTACACCAGAATGGATGAATCGCCTACTAGCAACATCGGAGCTCGCAGGAATACCCGTGACTGCCCGCCTCCCTGCTGACCGTTCACAAAGCAGTGGCGTGGTGCAAGGCGTCGATGGCGACTATACCGACGAAGCCCTCCTGGCCGCCGTGTCTTCCGATGTGCCGGTGATTGCAGCCAGGCGACAAGGGACATCACTAGTCTTGCGGTTCGCCTCTCCCGTGCCTCCCACCCGGGTCCGCCTTTTTCGCATGGTGTTCGAAGTGAGGCCATCCCGACCTCGCCCGCTTCAGTGCCGGCGGTGCGGACGCTATGGGCATATCGCCGTCACTTGCCGAGGACCAGAGCGGTGCCTGCGATGTGGTGGCCACCATGGGAAAGACGCCAACTGCACCAACAAATTAAGATGCCTGCACTGCGGCAGGCCACATTCAGCTGATTCCGCAGACTGTCAGCTCTGGCAAAGAGAGCGGCGCCTGGCCACCATCAAGGCATCAGCTCCCACCTACCTGCCTCACCGCGAGGCTCAAGCAGTCTTGCGGGCAAGCCCTAGTGTAACTGATAGTCCTCAGCTGAAGCAGACCACGGGCAAGAGCTATGCTGCCGCAGTGGGATCACCATCCAAGATGACGGTCAGCTCGACCCATCCAGGCCAGACAGGCGTACAACAACGGGGCCCTTCGGCTGGTCTCAAGCACCCAGACTCTACCACGACTCGTCCACCCGCGAAGGTACCTTCCCAGCCTCGTGTGGACCAGGAAAATGCAAACCTGAGGCTCCTGTTAAGAGCAGTTGCGGACCTGCTGCCTCCTGAAAACCAGCTGCGCTCCATCTGCCTTCAGGCAGGTGGCGCGCACCCTCATAGCAGCCACCATGGCTGACACTCATCCGCATGCTGCAGAGAACCACCGCCGCCGCCGCCCGTGTGTGCTTCAATGGAACGCTCACTCGTTGCGGCGGCGGCATGCAGACCTCTCCTCACATCTCCTGCAGAGCGAGTATGATGTGCTTGCTTTGCAGGAAGTGTACGTAGCAGCGACCGACTTGCGACTTCCCGGATACATCGGTTACCAAAGTATCACGTCGTGTACTCTAGACACGTGCCAGGACGCGCCGTGCATAGCGAGTGCACATCCCCAGGGTCGACCACGTTGTGCAGTGTACGTGCGACGAGAACTACCACATGTGCACATAAACGTGGCTGATGTCACTGGAGGGGCTCTTGAGTGTTGTGCCGTGACGGTGCGGCTTCGCGGTGTGGACACGACAGTGGCCTCTGTGTATGTGCGACCTGGACAGCGGTGGGACGCCTCCATGCTGTTACAGCTCACGGCTAAATTCGGAAGAGACTACCTCATATGTGGGGACATGAATGCTCATCACACCATGTGGGGGAGTAGCACCTGCTCCTCTCGAGGAAGGGATCTGGTGGACGTTATCCATCAACTGGGCCTACAAGTTTTGAACACCGGATCCTTCACTTTCGTCCGCAGAACAGCACGACCGTCATGCTCCGCCATTGACGTCACCTTGGCCAGTGAAGGGGACCGGTACGATTGGGCAGTGGAGCCTGACTCCTGGGGTTCAGACCACCTGCCGATCGTCATCTCACCTGTGGGCGGAAAGATCCCAAGGAGGAGGCTGTGTAGTACGATCGATTGGCGGGCTTTTCGAAGGCAGCTTCGAGACGTCCCAGAGGATCAGGATTTCCTGAATCTGGTAGCAGTGGCAGCGCAGGCGGCAACTATCCAGACCAGGGTGCCAGAGCACCACCCTGTGCCAGACCTCCATCACTTGAACTTACGGGCTGCGAGGCGCAGGGCTGAGAGAAGGTACCTAAAATCCCATGACCCAGCTCAACGTACACTCTTCAATCGTGTGGATGCGGTATGTCGGCGACATGCCAACCGTCGCAGGCGGCAAAGCTGGCAAGGCATCTGCCTCTCCCTGAGTCAGGCAAGAGGTGGCGCAAAAGCATGGCGACTTCTACGATCCCTCGTCACTGGACCAATGGTGCGGCAACCCGTCATTGCGGTGGCCATCTACTTAGGCATTAGTGAAAAAGAACTGGCAGAGCGACTGGCCGATCGCTTCACAGAACTCCCACCAGCCAATCCTTCAGCCCTCATCGCCACGCCTGCTCCCAAGCCACCGCAAGGTCATCACCCTGCCTGGACGGCCAGCCAGATCGCATCTCTGTGTCAGGACCCTATTTTCGAACACGAACTGAACGCTGCTCTAGCCAGAACCAAGCGCCGCAGTTCCCCTGGTGCCGACGGCATCACATACCAGATGCTGCGCAACCTGGATATGGCCTCACGACGACACCTGTTGAGGACTTTTAATGAAATATGGCAGAGCGGCAACCTACCTGAAGCCTGGCTGACCGCTGTTGTGGTGCCGATCCGGAAACCTCGCCGCCCTTGTGCCGCCATTACGTCCTACAGACCCGTTTCTCTCACCTCTGCTGCCTGCAAGCTCATGGAAGCCATAGCACTGGCACGCCTAAATTGGATTGCGGGGGCAAAGGATTTCCTACCAGAACAGCAGACGGGCTTCCGACGCCACCGATGCACAGCAGACTCGATCGCGGACGTCGTCTCTACCTTGGAGGAGGCCAAGCGCAACGGCGAAGTGGCCCTCCTCGTCCTGCTGGATGTACAGAGCGCTTTTGACAGCTTGCCTCACATAGCGATAGAGAGTGCTTTGGACACACTCGGCATCGTGAGCTGCCTACGTACCTTTATCAGTGCCTTTCTGGCAAAACGCACCCTCCGGGTTAGAGTACGACGCGCGCTCAGCGATCCACGGCCAGTGACAGCAGGCGTTCCACAAGGTTCCGTCCTGAGCCCCTTTCTGTTCAACCTGGTGCTAGCGGGGCTGCCGACCGCGATGCCCGCAGACAAGCGTTACCCCACGCAGTGCTCCTTGTACGCAGACGATGTGGCACTGTGGGTTAAGGGGCCTAGGCAAAACTTCACGGCCATAAGGCGTTCCCTGCAGCGCTCCTTGGATGCCGTCGTCTCTTTCTTCAAGGCAATCGGACTGAACGTTTCGCCCACGAAGACGGAGGCACTGCTGGTTCACCCCAGAGCCACTGCGCGGAGGGCCGTCCGAAGGCTTGTGCTAGGTGACCGACCTATCCCGTGGAGCGATGCAGTGACGTACCTGGGGCTAAGGATCGACCACCGCCTTACCTGGATACCAGCCGTTAAGCTCGCCGTCCTCAAGGCCACCAGGGTCGAGACTGCCGTAAGCAAACTGCTCAGCAGGGGCCAAGGGTGCACCTCACGGCTGGCTCTAAGACTCTACGAAGGGGCTGCAACGACAGCGCAAACTTATGCACTGCCCTTGGTGCAGCTAGCGCCACACCGCAAGGAGCAACTGGAGCGGCAACATCGCATGGCAATTCGGCGCTTCATGGGACTTCCCCGTCAGTCACCCATAGCTGCAACCCTGGCGGAGGCCCAGACCTGGCCTCTGTCACTCTTGATGCTACGACAGGCGCTGCATCACGTGGATCGCCTTCACAGGGCCCTCGGGGGCGCTGCCCTCCTTCGGAGACTGCGGAGCCGACCAGCGTCACGGATGGCACAGATCTGCGCTCTCTATGAAAAGCTGGTCCCCGATCCCCCCAGTCCAATCCAACCCCCTCCACCACACCAGCAGCCTCTGGACGTACAATTAACTCTGGACAACCTCAGAAAAAGGCGCACACCGGCATGCGAGCTCCATCAGGCAGCCGTGGCGAAACTTCATGAAAGACTTAAGGGGCAGCTCCTGGTATTCACGGACGGGTCCGTTCGGGACAGCCCCCATTCGGCCGCGGCTGCCTGCGTCATACCATCGACTGGGACAACCATCCGCTGCCGACTTCCCTTTCACGCCAGCTCCACTGCAGCTGAATTGGCCGGCCTTCACTTGGCAGCCGACCACCTTGCTGCCACGTTACCCCAGTTGCCTGTGGCGATTCTGTGCGACTCCCGACCAGCCCTACAAGCGCTGCTCCAACCAGACCAAGCAGGCATAACTGTGGCGTTGCTGCACGCAAAACTGACCGCCATCAAAGAGAGTGGTGTGCGCCTGTCCCTCCACTGGCTTCCCTCGCACGTTGGAATAGCTGGCAACGAGGAGGCTGACGCCGCCGCTAAGGCAGCACACCACTGCGACACGCCAGTCACTAAGGCGGTAACCCAGTCGGATTACTCACGGCAGCGACTGCGGAAGCTCTTACCAACGGCCCACCCTGACACACGGGTGGCAAGCGGCAAACCTCCACCATCCCTTCCGGAGATCGGCCTGGACAGATGCGAGCGGCGGTTGTTGCTTCGCCTGCGTACTGGCAGCGTCTGGCCTGCGGCACGCATGTATTCCGCGGGTCGCTCTTCATCGCCAGCGTGCCGAAGGTGCGGTGATGACGAAACGCTGCAGCATATTGTTTGCTCCTGCCCTGACCTGGCCACTGAGCGTTGCGCACTGGTAAGCCGCTATCGTCTGCTTGGACTACCTGCCGAAACAATGGAAGACATACTTTTTCCCGCGCGCTCGAAGACGAAAGCCCTTCGAGCCTTCCTCGAGTTCTGTGCTTGCGCGGACCTCGCCGCCTTATAGACGGACTCTTTTCACTCGCACTACTGACTGTACTGACAAGACGTTCTCTTGCCATGACATTCACTTTTTCTTTCCTTCCTCTCTTCTTCCTATCATCTTTACTTCCCCTTCCCCGATCCCTAAAGGCGCTGAGCCGTGCCCCCGCGACGGGAGGCAGAAAATAGCGTCCTTTTTGTCTCTTCCTCTTTCATTAATCTCTCTCTCTCTCTCGTGCCACTTGCCGTCGGGCCACGCCAATGGACGCAGCGCTGGTCGCGCCTGGCGTCCGACTATAGAGTTATCACTTTTTGCTAAGTAGTGTCTCTGTGCCCAGCGTGCACGCGAGTCAACGCTACTTTAGAGTATAATAGGCTCTTCATAATGCGCTCGCGGCCGTTTTGTTAGCTCCACCTATACCGATTTTGGTGTTTCGTGAAGTCAATGGATGACGAAATATAGGACTGGTGCAAACATGCTAATCCTGACACGCGTGTCATGTAAGAACATGACAACATAACACGCTCATAGCGTGCTCGCGGCCGTTTCGCTAGCCCCACATATACTAAAAATTTGGTATTACGTGATGTGACTCTATGACGAAGGTAAACGACACATCCAAACATGACAATCTTGACATGGAAATCAAGTACAGCAAAATTTACCTCCACCTCGTAACGTTGTGCTGACTTTAAAGTGACATATAAACCTTCCTTATCCGTGCTTCGCGTATCACCGATTGCCACTGTACCTGGGAACTGCCAATTTTTCGAGCATCGCGTTGCACTGTCAGTGCAGCGCGATAAATGCTACACTACCTAGAGTTACTTGTGGGTGCCTCTTTTAAAATAAAGGCAGACATACAAAACATCGACGTGTTGTTATAGCGCCTCAGATGTGTGCAATATTTACTTTTTATTGCCAATCGCACATCTATGGACGCTAAATCTTTAGCAATATTGGTGGGTGCTGCGAATGGCGTTGGCTGTCTGGTGCCGTTATAGGTATCGTTAAGGGCGGAAAAACAGACAAATGTACAGACAGACAGTCAGTCAGTCAGTCAGTCAGACAGACAGACAGACAGACAGACAGACAGACAGACAGACAGACAGACAGACAGACAGACAGACAGACCAAATTTTTTTCTGTTGAAGGTCCCCAAGAAAAACTATCGCCTTTAAAAAGTGACAGATTCCCAATAAAGAAGGGTGTAAGGCAGAAAAACACAATTTCTACAATGCCGTTCACCACTTGTTTACAGGAGGGTTTCATGACCGTAGATTGGAGAGAGTTAGGGGTAAAAGTTGATAGAAAACTGGACACGGAAAGTAGAAAAGTAGGTCTGAAAATAAATATGCGTGAAACTAAAGTAATTTGCAACAGTCTCGGCACAAAACAGCACTTTCTGATAGGTGGAGGGACGCTGGAAGTTGTAAAGGAATATGTCTACTTAGAACAGGTATAGTAACCGTGGAGCTAAACCATGATAGCGAAGTAACTAGAAGAGTAAGGATGGGATGGATCTCAATCGGCAAGCATTCTCAAATCATGAATGTTAATCTACCACGAGCCCTCAAGAGGAAGGAGTATAACAGCCGCATCCTGCCGGTACACACCCACGGAGCATAAACGTGGATGCCTAGAAACAAGGTTCAGCATATATTGAGGACAACGCAGTGAGAGATGGAAATGAAAATGACAGGTGTAATCTTGAAAAACAAAAAGAAAGCAGAGTCGTTCAGGGAACAAAGCGGGGTTAAGGATATAAGAGTTGAAATCAAGAAGAATAAATGGACATGGAACGGGCACGTAGCACGTGGGCAGGAAGACCGCTAGTCATCAAGAGTAACTGACTCGATTCCCAAAGAAGGCATACACGTGAAGGGCAGACAGAAATTTGGGTGGGTCGATGAGATTGAAAAGCTTCTAGGAAGACGTTTGGCGTTTGGTTTCCCATATATTTCTTTTTTAAAGTGCGAAGGCACTTTATCAGCGACCCTGAATCTGCCGTCCGCGGCGCGCCTCCTCCTCTTCCACCCAAAAATAAGTGGGCAGTGCCAGTACTGTGAAGAAGTGGCCAACACTTACCATATGGTCTGGGCCTGCCAATTGAACCCAAAATTAACCCCCTTCCCGACCCCACCAAAGAGGGCTGGGAGACGACCCTACTCAATAGCTCCACACTAGAGGAACAGCGAACTCTAGTCCAGCGGGCTCGGGTAGCGGCATCGACTAATGGCGTCCCGGACTAGGGATGTCAACCAGCCCAGTGGGAATAAGGGCTATCTGGCACAGCCAGCATCAATGAAAGTTTTTCCTCCTCCTCCTCCTCCTCCTCCTCCTCCTCCTCCTCCTCCTCTCTCCTAGCAACGGCGCAGCGCGGAGAGGAGCGTCTGTAGCAACGGTGCAGCGACGTCACACACCTCGTTATTGCGACGTCACACACCCCGTCACACACCTCGACGTCACACACCTCGGCTACGAGACTACCTGAATGCCTGACTTAGCACACTTGATGATCCTGCCGCCCGGTTCTTGGTCGATCCCCCTTTGTGGGCGAGTGCCAGCAAAGCTGAAGGCGAGTGCCAGCAAAGCTGAAGCAAAGCTGAAGACGCGGGCGTGTGTACGGAGGACCACGGAGCCGGGCGAGGTCCAGGGTGGCCGAGGATCTAGGTGCCAGGGGAGTTCTGGCTGAATAGATGATCGCCGAGCATTGCCGAGCCGTACCAAGCGACGCGCCAGACTCGGACGTGGGCCGCGAGCTCATGAGCTGCAGTGTGCACCCGAGGGTACCTGGCGGTGCCCTGGCCAGGAAGAAACGTGGGAAAAAGAGCTCGAGGGTTGAGGCCACGAAGGCAGACGAAGCGGTGCGCCGCTCGAGAGGACGAGTTCCTGACAGCGTTCCTGAGCCGGACGTGGGACCCGTACGTGTCGGCCAGGTCGAGCTCCGGTGTGTCTGTTCGGGGTCGAGTCCGTAGGCCTGTACAAGGTCCAAGGACGGGGCCTATTGAATGGCTCCTGCCTGGGTGCAGTGGCCGGGAGCAGCTTCGTGGGCGAGGCCTACCGGGTGTGGTCCTCGTTAGCGGTGGCCTGATCCTGGACCTCAGGAGCTGCGACCCTGACTGCTGGGTTGGCCGCGACGTCCGACTCAACGGCGCTGCACACGGTAGCGCATCCGTGTGCCGTCAGCCGTTCCAGCCGTGCCACATTTGCCCTCGCGCACGTCGACGACCGCATCATGTCGGGACGACGGGGACCCAAACTCTAAGACTGCGGTTTCTTCTTGCGAACTGAGAACTATACGCGCTGGACACTGAGTTAGCGTAGCCGCGAGCTCTCCGTCTAATAGAGGTCTGACTCTCGTGCAGGTTGCGTGATGCTTGGCGTGTAGGGTTGGATATATAGTTTTATTTTCACCTGTCACTTCCTTCTCTAGTGTGCAATATAATGCTTCTTTTATTCGCAGCAATTGCTGATGTTAATCCTTTCTCGTCCGCTATTAACAAACATAGTGACGAACGGCCTTAACCATTACATCATCCTTATCAGTGATATCAGTCAGAATATTCCACCCCATATAAGAGTATTTTTTTTCAAAAGAGCCTGCAGTCCGCATGTTTTGCTTTATTTCTTTGCAACCCATTTATAGCAATTGTAAGTTATAATGAAATTTTCATAGCCCTTGACTATTGTTATAAGTGGATTCGACTGTATTGTATCGTCATGATTGTCCTAATTTTTAGGTTTAAAATGGCACATATACTGAGCGTCCAGGTTTGATGTTCAAACATGCGCTTCCAATAAGGCTGCCACATTCCATGGCCCGTTCAATGATGCCGGAAGCAGAGTTTTTTTGTTAGAAGACTGCTTGTGTATCAAGTCACCTACGTGTCATTGAACATAGAAGGAAGAAAGTCATATTGCACAGGTAGCCGGTTGGGCTAAAAAAAGTATTAGATCGATTGCAATGTGAAAATTGTTAATTGGTTGCAAGTAATCAGTAGCATGTATATGGTTACCTGCAAGTCAACCACTAACATGTTTTCAGGAGATTTTGCAATGTGGTTTAGGTGACATGCAGTCCTCTTAAATGTTGCAAAAACAAGACATGTGATACAGAGAGTCAAAAACATTGCTGGCGGCAACTTGTCTTTTCTTTCTGTAGAACCATGTCATTGTTCAAAGAAGTTCAATGAAATACGGGAGATTAATGTTTTATGGATCTTCGTTTCGACCCAACATATTCAGCATTGATGTTTTCATAATTAAATATAGCACACACCCAGTGTTGCCACTCTCACTAACATGTCCTCCATTAAGATGGAGTTATTCATAGTTTTTCTTTGCTTTATCAAGAAGGCAGGCATATAGTAATAAAATTATGAAGAAAAGCGGTCCAATCTAATTAATTATAAGCATTGTGAAATATATTCCTAAAATCATATACGTATCTTCTCAATGCTACGTCACTCTTTCTGAATGGGCTGGTTTCTATCGTTGACTAATTGAAAGCTGGGCCACTTGGTAATGGTTCTTAAACATGAAACATCAGGCAACCCCAATGCGGACAAAGAAAACAAAAGAACAAACCACAGTGCTGTGGTTTTTCCTTTGCTTTTCTTTGTCTACCTCATAGCTTCATCTTGTTTCAATATGATCAAGCTTTCTATTGAAATTGTCACCATCAAGTTCACTGACTCTTAGAAGGGAAGCAGTGTAGCAGACACATGCTTGACAGTCTGCATTCCAACTTTGTCGCTTTGGTATTAATTCTTGCACACTTTGTAACTTTTAAATACTTTGTATAATAGCTCATTCTTAAAAGGTTTACCTGTGCTAATACAAACAAGAACATCGCAAAATTTCTTTTTACTGTTTCTGTGCGTAATAATGTAGTTAAACCTTTAAAGAATGAACATTAACCAGAAGAGGTTAATGGTCAAGAATGACCATTAAACTCTTCTGCTTCATTAGCTCAGTCATTCCTTTTCTCTGGACTTCTACTTTTGTGTGTTACTTTGCATCAGTTACTGTGGTTGGAAGGTTAAAGTGTGGGAGCATCAGTGTGTGTGCTTTTTGTTTGGTATATGAGGCCAAATAGCGCTAGCGTGAGTGCAGCGCAGTTCATCCAAGGTGCTCTGCAGCAACCACTTTGAGAAACGGGACAGCTTTGCGAGTTTCGGACTGAACAGTGCGGTGTGAATGGTAAGCCAGACCTGAGCATCGCAGTTCTGGCCCTGTCAAACTGGTCTCAATTGGGCTACCAGCATTTCGTAGCTCCTGTGGGCCTGTAATCATCATGTCCGTTCCCGGCCGAACCAGGACGGCACCGACTGAGGAATGGGATTGCGTCTCTTCTTGTTGCTGCTGTGGAAGGTGACGCCAGGATACTCTGTGACTTTTACCCCTTCCCTCATCGGCCAAGCCCAAGATTTCCCCATATTTTGATTCAGCCACGGCAAGCTTACACTTAGGGTCAGACTTGAGAACACAATCATGCCTGGTGCACCTAGAACAGCCACGGCAGCCGAACTGTGAGTGCTGCAATATCTCATAGCTGTTCATGGTGTAAGTGCTATGACCTTGAATGTTTACCTTTGTGTATTTGTGCACTGTCATCTCTGTTTACATGCGTATAAAAGACTTCCTCTTCACCTCTCACTGTTTCTTCCCAATGTTTGGTTGACCTGCATTGCACGTTTGCATGCAGTTACACATTTTGTCTTGTTGAGCATATAGAAATTATCAAGCGGGACCTACCCGTGTTCATCATTCAATTTCTGCATTCACCCTGAACAGTGGAGATACACTGCATGTCTATATTAGATAATTTTACCTCCGTTACAAACATTTAGCTAAAATAGCTTAATCAATGCTTGCTAAGGTTCAAGTAACCTTAATCGAGCTTTAACTGTGCCAGAAAAGGCACTCAAATACTAGCATGTATTAGCATTTGGGGCATGTCCACTTCTTTTTACAATCACTGCCACACTTCATGAATAGTGCATGATGAATATTACTGTACGTATGGTCAAATATGAAATTGTAATGCTTATTTATTTCACTCTTCAAATTTTTTTTATCATTGCAATCATCATTTCTTTTGCACTCTTTTTGAGAACTTGAACATTGTGTGAAATCCTTGGATGAGGATCTTCTTGGTGGTCTTGTCGAGAATATTCATTTCAACGACAGCAGTCTTTCTGCTGTCGTTGAAAGTGACCCAGCTTTGTGCTAGGTCGCTCGGGAAACGATTAAGATCGCATTCCCGATTCTGGCTGGAGCCAAAAACCTGCTATAAACACCAGAGTTGGTGACAACTCACAAAATTACGGAGAGTAGCACAAGTTCATTCATTCTTATCTGATTGTGTCCATGAACTTGGTACATGGGAACTTTTGTTACTGAATGAACAAAAACAAAACAGCATGGAACTTGAAAGAACAGTGGTACAGCAACAGCACTTAAAAAGGAACAAGAATAAAGCAAACACTATTAGAAATGTGGAACTGCAAACATTAAAAAAAGTTGTAACGTCAGAGCGACAAATTCTATTCTCATGAAAAACGCTGAAATTACACAAATGTTGGTGTTAATATTCTCACGTGTATAGTAAAGAACGGAGACAGCTAGAACTGTTATTTGAGACTAAATAGGAGCTCAGGCCTAGCCAGTGAAAACAGCTACAATGTCCGGCCGAGCCTCTCGTGCTTAGCACTGACGATGTGTTTGCCGAGCTTTGCATGACCCACTACTTCTTCATTACACATGTTGTGTTAGGAAGTTTCGAGGACATATATATATATATAACTTTGCATAAGGTAATGGGTCCCTACAATCATATTGTGTTACATTCCTCATAAATGTGTGTTCTGGCAGCAGTACAGAAAACAGAGCATGCGTGGGCATGCGTGCACCGAAGTACAGTACGTAGACACACATGCCCATATACACTCAAAGTTCGATATAACTAAGTTGCATCTTTCACGAAAATAACTTCGTTATATCCAAAGTTTTGTTGTGAAGATTTGTTCCTAACACTATATATATATTATGCAAGGCTATCTTTCATTTACTTCTTTATAATCAATATTTCGTTACATCGAGGTTGGAGTGTATGGCTATGCTACTGGTGGGATATGTTTGTCACGCAATAGACGTAAAATCTCTGGGCAGAAAATCCGGTGTGTACATGAGTTGAAATGCTTTACCCACTGTGGTGTAATGGCAGTTTTGCACTGCTAAGCTCTACGATGGAGGTTAGATTGCTGACCGTTGCATTTCAGGAGGAGTGAAATAAAAAACTTGTGTCATTACATTTAGGTGCACAATAAAATCTCTAGTAGGGAGAAATTAAGGTTGCCACTAAGGTGTGCCTATTTACTATACAATGGTTTTGGGATATGTCATGGTAGAACCTAAATGAACTGCCATTTATACAGTGCTTGGATAAGTTCTTTCAATAAAAGCCTACACACAATAAAACATGGGGAATATATTTTAGGATGAAGTACCGGTAAGATGAAAAATTTGGTTGAAGACAACCCTGGAGCTTATATTGTAACTGTGACATGATGCGAAAGCGTAATGGTGACGCCAACGTAATATAATTAAGCTGTCGTATGCAATGTTTCAGGCTGGAGTGATCCAGGTCCCGCCTGGACCAATGGCTTTAGGTCCGGTGAGAGCCATTCATAGAATACTTTGGATTGCACAGCATCATAACATCCTCCACATAGCACTTTTCACACAATTTCATGCAATTCTAGTTTTATGGTGTACATTTGACCTTGAGTATATCAAATAAAACTTGCTGCCCGCAGAGTTGGTTTGTACCTGCAACGAAAAAATAGTTGCATGCAAACTGAACAAGGCATAGACGAGCATAAGCTTTCAACTGAGAGTTCAAAGTTTGCGCTCGTTGGTGTCTTCTGTGTCTTTGAAAAAGTGCATCGTGAAAAAGGTCAAGAACAAGCATGGAACCAGGTATATTGAGTGCATTGATGATGTTTTTTATTAGATCCCTCTCAAATGTGGTGAATTTAATGTAGGTCAGATGGGTCATTGTGCTGACGATGGGATATCTAAGAGAGCATGTCAATAATACAAAACGCGCAGAATATGGTTGGCTAGCCATCCACTGTCTGCTTGCACGTGTTCATCGGTTTTCGAGAAAATGCAACGCAGTGATCAAACAGCTTGATTGCTTCACACCAAAATTGTTGAAGCGTATCGAATTGTACATTCGGGTGACTACTGTGTCAGCACTTCGTCAATAGCACTGTTTTCCAAGGAACTGAATTATCTACGTAAGAGATTTTCTTGTAATCTGACTTGGGCTATAGGTGGTCTGCTGTGTCCCATCACATGACATTATAAAAATAGTTAATCTTCTGTATTTATAAGGTGGTGAATTGTTCGCATTGTGGAGGGTCACTGTTGTGTGGGTTACCTTTGTGTGCGTCTTGTCATTTTCGCGCTTTTTCTGAGCGTGACGTGACAGTTTGTATGCAGCAGTTAAAGGTCCTTTGACAGCGAAAGTTTTGTTTGGGATTTTTTTTTTTCGCTGATGTTTGTAGCTTTGCGTATGGTAGTGCTGAAGTTGTATCATAAATGCTCTAACGCATATCGTGTAATTTATGCTAGCGTTGTTAATTCGGAATGATTTTGCGTCAGTTCGAAACAACCACCTAAATACGTACTATATTCGCAGGATCCAATCCCGGCTGCGGCGGCTGCATTTTTGACGGAGGAGAAAAACGTTGTTAGCCCGAGGGCTCAGATTGGGGTACACGTTAAAGAACCCCAGGTGGTCAAAATTTGCTGAACCCTCCACTATGGCGTCTCTAATATTATTTTAATGGTTTTGGGACGTTAAAGCCTACATATTAATCAATAATTTTTGCGTCTCTCTCATAATATTTTAATGGTTTTGGGACGTTAAAACCTACATATCAATATAATTTTGGTTCACGCGAAGTTGAGGGGGTGACTACGAGAGCTCACAGATGTAAGCGGCTAGATATATAGATACGTAGAATAATGCCAAAAGGTCTTGCAGTACGCAAAGAAATGCTTCGCATTTAACAAAACATATTTATTCAGGTGAAACCGCTGCTCAAGCATGCTAGGTCAGATACAGTATAGGGAAGCCGCATGTCGGTGGAAGCGAAATAAATTACTGAATCTGAACTTCCAATCCAGCCATAGTAAACTGGCTGTGTTGGAGCCCAACTCGTTATACCGAGTACAACTACGTCAACCGAATGGTGAGGGCTATGACACTTTTCTGTTCACTGTTTTGAATTCTATCGAAGCATGTATGTTCAGACACAACCATGCAGTTATGACTGCTGGATACAACACATTCCACAAGACACTGCTTCACTTCATACGTAACACCGGCCTAATGGCGCTCATTTATACACATATACGCACAAAATATTACGCCTGAAGGGTCAGTATATGTCGCAAAAAGTATGTTCACCGTTATGTGTCTGTGTACTGGCATGTCTCTTGAGCCTTACACGTGACAGTGTTGCTTGGACAACGATGGGTCGATGCCGGAGGCATTAGAATGCTATGTGAGGTGCAGGAACCTAGTTGGGTGCCCCGCTGCGGTGGTCTAGTGGCTGAGGTACTCGGCTGCTGAACCGCAGGTCGCAAGATCGAATCCCATCTGTGGCGGCTGCATTTTCGATGGAGGCGAAAATGCTGTAGGCCCGTGGACTCTCATTCGAGTGCACGTTGAAGAACCCTAGGTGGCCGAATATCCGGAGCCCTTCACTACGGCGTCTCTCGTATTCATATGGCAGTTTTGGGACGTTAAATCGCACAAATCAATCAACACGTCTCTTGACATGCCATAAAAGTCTTCCTCTTGGTCTGTTTTCCAAACGTCTGATTGACCTCATCACGCATCACTGCCCACGTACGACTTGTCGGGCGTCTCCGCTACTGTTGTACATGCAAGCTCCGAATCCATCGTGTACTGTGCGTCCGCAGGAGGGGAGAGATAGAGAAAGACGCTTTAATGAAAAGCTAGATATCTTAGGCTGGATATTTCTCGGACCTGCTTCTCTAGCTGCATACTACACACAGTACAGTGAATACGCTGATAATTTTATTAATCGAAGCGTTTAACTCTGAATATTTCTAGCACTAATAATTCAAGGTTTATCTGTTTTAGAATAGGCGTTTTAATAACTGTATCTATCTGTTATTGCAACATTGATTGGCTCATATAGTTAAGTTTTACTGGGTTAATGATTCGATTTTGCAGTGTAACATTTATCGCACTCTAAATTTTTTATCAGCGGAAATACAAGTATTTCGCCGCACTCTCCTCGAGAACTTGAACATGGTGTGATTTCCTTGGACAAGGATCTGCTTGGTGGTCTTGTCGACAATGTCCATTTCAACGACAATGGTCTTTCTCCTCGGGTAGGTCACTCGGGTATTTATTAATATCACGTTTCCAATCGTTGCCGGTGCCAGAAACTTACAAAGAACATCTGAATCACTGACAAGACTCGAAATTAGCGAGAATGGCACCAATTAATTCATTTACATCTCAAAGTGCCCATTAACCGCCCTGGGCCTCGTTAAGGGCACACTTTTCTTACAAAAAATAAACTATATGAAACCTGTAGGCAGAAAAATACAAAAATGCAGTGACAAAAGAAAAGAAATTGAAGAGAAATGGTATGACAAACCTACTACTAAAAAATGGCAGCATATCTACAGGGTGAAGCATCCGTCTCTTCATGTGTCCATCTGTGTGACCGTCCGGGCGTCCATCCGCCCGTCCATGTGTGCGTCTGTTCGTGCGTCCGCCCGTCTATTCCTGCATTCGTCCATGCATCCGCCCCTGCGTCCGTCCACGCAGCCACCCGTGCCTCCGTACATCCATCTGTCTGTGTGGCCGTTCGTCCACCTAGTCAACACTCCAAGTACCACCATCTCGCATCTTTTCATCATATATTCCGCATATAGAAGCACCGTCATCCAGCGGACATTCCAAAATTCCAAGGACTACACGAGAGGTGGCACACGCACACTTTCTTACCGCTTGTTCTTCGTGTCTACTTCCCACCTTTAACATCCTCGAGTTCGTGGTATATACTAGTTCACTGTATTCATGGCACTGCGGCCCAACGCTCGCTAAACCTTTCTGAAACCTAGGAGGTTACGCCCAGCGAGTATAACGTAGCAACCCTTTCTTGTCAGATAGTGCTCAATGTACATGCCAGTGGCTGCTAATGAGGAATGAGAGACAGGAGGATTCGGCTTTTAGTTAACGCGCATGCTGAGAATTTTTTATTGTTCAACAACTCACAGGAGAAATCTCCCATTGGCACCACTTTGCAGGTCAAAGTGTAAGATATATTACTACGAGGGACGAACGGGTGCGCTTTAAGGAGCTTGTCCCCTAAATCTGCCAAGATGGCAACGCGAGGTATTTTGTGATTATTTTGTTACGTGCAAATTTAATTCAAATAAAAATGCTAGGATAGCGCCTGTTTTGACGTGAATATGCCCAGAAATTATGCAAATATCAACGCATATATTTCTTCCCGCAGTTACATTTACATTTTCAAGTGTCAGTTTGTGTGGTACATTTTCCAGAAAAATGTGACAGAATATAGCATGAAGTGTCATCATATCGAAGGCTCCCATTACAACAGTTCCATTCAGGTGTCATCACCACGAAAGCACACACACACACAGATGTTATTGATGTTAGACACAATGTGAAAGCCATCTTGTTTATGTTGCGAAGGCTGCACAGAGGTGCGAATCAAGCATAAATATGGAATGCGCCTGCCGGCTTTGTCAGGCAGATCCTCTAAAAGGATACGTTTATCGGGCTAAGTGGCATGAACGGACGCTACGGTGTAAGGGGACTGCGTCGCTCGTGTATAACAACTGCGAACTTTGATCACTGGCCGAGGTCTCGATACAGATCAGTGGACAAATCGTACTCTTGTAGGTGCTGTGCTTTCATCGTTCGCCTTGCTGTGAAGTCACATACAGCTCGAAAAACATTCTGCTAGCCGAAGTGGCCGTGCTTTCTTAACTTGCGTTTGTATAGAGTAACGCCTGATCGGATCCTAAAGGAATTAATGTTAGACAAAGCAAGGTTATAAGCTATTATTTATTGCTGTCTCATTGCTTCGCCATTGCGGTGAAACTTTTTGCACGTGTCACTTCAGCATGGTATATGATGCCTGGCACCAGGCAGTGAATACCTTTCGAAGGCTTAATTTGGGCCCTTTATGTGGCGGACCCTAGTCCGGCCCTGGTAGCCGTCAAACGATTCTTATAGCAGTGTCCTATACGTGGGCCTCACAATAAGCTTCACGCAGCACCCTTAAGGCAATCTCGTGCAATGTTGGTTTTCTAGGGCACATTTCACCCTGTTTGTAGCTTTGCATTGACGGTCAGCTGCGGTAGATCAATGCCTACGGTGCACTGAAGTGGGTCCGATGGTCGCGGGTTAAATTTTGGCCACGGCTGTGCATTTCAGTGGAGGCGAAAAGGTTGAGGACTGTGTGCTGTGCAATGTCGGTGCATGTTGAAGAACGCCAGATGGACAAAACTTCCGAGGCCTCCCACAACGGTGTCTTTCATAATCAGGTCACAGTTTGTAGACGTAAAACCTCAGATAATAATAATAATCATTATAACAATAATTTCGAAGTTTCCCATTGATGACTATCTTTCCATTCGGTCAAACCACAGCTTTTGCCTTGAAGTTCTCTATCGCTATCAATGGGAAACTTCAAAAATTACTTTCTTGCTTAAAACAAAAATATAATGAGAAAACTTGTCACATAAAAAGTATTGTTCATTTGCTTTTGAGCTGGGTCCAAAGGTGATATTTAACTGGACCACCTCATGGTGCCAATCGCGTCCCAATATGGACAAAAAATGTCGATGTTATTAAATTTGTGATTTTTTCCCGTAAATTTTGACAACTTGAGCAGTCAAAATGTATTTTTTCTACGAGGTACACCTTCTGTTGAGTAAGTATTCATTGTTCAGATATTCATACGAAGTGCAGTATTGCAAAAGAAAAAAATGCAGACATAACACATTTTGGCTGAATTCTTGGAGGCGCATGATGCTGAAAAATTGCATTAATATTACTGAGCTTCAAACACCTTGCACAATCACCTTTACTTATGCACACTAAATTTTGGGCAGAAAGAAAGAGTGGTAGCTTTATTATAAATGTTTTCCCAATCAACACCCAGACGACATTCTAGAAAGTTCAAAAAGCACTGACGTGACCAAAATTTTTTTCTGTGCAAAATATTCTAGCAATTTACTCTCCTCAATGCAGTAATTTAGTGCGATTTCTTTCTAATACATTTGAGATGGTCGCCAGATTGGCTGGGACGTTTGGCATAGAATGACCTAACTATAAACTCCAGAGCTGCACGTATGGCGGAGAGTTCTGCCGTTGTCGATGACGTCAAATGCGATGTCTTGAATTTTATTGTGATGAACTTCACGGAAATAATTACTGCCGCTTCTGAGCTTACTGAACAGAGCCATCTGTGTCAATTTGAAGGCGACTGTTGTGCTTCTCGTGCGGGAACAGCAGTGTGGCCTGTTTCAGGGCTAGATGCGATGACTGTTTCTTCTTTCAATTGCCAGGAATGGTAAGAACAGCTTTGAGCGGGTGTAAGCACCACAATGGCAACAACAGTCGTACCGCATACGCGAAGTGTGATGGAAGCACTGCACAATGCTGAGCTACAGTTGCGCTGAACGCTAAGTGGATCTCGATCTGAAGCTTCGTCTTCCCTTAATAATATCTCGAGGTGAGGAGATTCTACCACCTGTGGCTTGGCGTGGCCTTCACGAATGCATACCCGTTTCTTATTGGAGTGGCCTGCACTTCTGCGTGCAATTGCTGCAGCTGCGAAGAAACAAGCACCCATCCTCTGTGCGAGTGTACCCGTATCAACGCGCCAAGACAAGAAGTTACCGAAGCTCAGACTGGATGATTGGCCTTTGTCAGAACAAAGGATTCTGGGTCATTGGCCGGGTCCATCCTTAGCCCAGAAGGCTTTGAAAGCTTTATTACGTTTCTTTTTTTTTTGCGGACACTTGCTTCAGAGACCGACTTTAGTGTCATATTTTCTTTTTTTATTTTCCTCTTTCGCTATATTTTGTCATCTCTCTCTTTGTAACATCTGTTTTCCATCTTCTTTTATTCACCTTACCCTCTCTCCCCAGAACAGTGTAGCCAGCCTGTCTAAGAGCTGAATAACCTCCCTGTTCTTCCACTTCTTTCTTTCCTCCTCCTTCGCACTGTGACCACTGCCCAAGCAAACTAGGTCGAATGTAAGTCGTGCCAGCCTAATGTCGATGGTGGCTACATCGATCCCTCAGTTTTCGATCATGTTATAGTGAACTTGTGGCTGGCGGGTAGCTTAGCAACGCAACCACGCCTGATGCATCAAAAACAGCTACATCAGCCATACTTTAGGTGCGCATGTAGCAGCACTTTACTCTTCCAGGTAAAATTTCTACAACCTTATAAATTATTCATGTGCCTTTCTGACCTGTATCTTGCCTGTATAAATGCGTATAAACGCCTTCCACTTAGCGTCTCGGAGTTTATTCTAAACGTCTGGCTGACATTCGGCCACAGTTGCACATTTTGTCTCACTGAAAATGCATGATTCGTAGGGCGCCTCCACTCTCATTTCCCACCCAAGCTCTGAATGCATCATGTGCAGTGGTAATACACTGCACGTCTGTAGCGGATATGTTTTTCCACCAATACAAGTACAACACTTGGAAGTTTTCTAGAATAGCTTATTTGAGCATTAACTGCCATTGAACAGGCTCTTGAACACCAGTATCCATTTGTATTTTTGCAGCAGCTAGCACTTAATACACTGAACTTTCACTTGAATAATATCCCGGCTTGGCTATACAACCATTATTTATCACACTTTGTAAATTTTGTATGATCACGCCAAATATTTCAGGGCATTTTGCTCTAGAACAAGAACATGGTGTGAGATCCTTGCACAAGGATCTGCTTGGTGGCCTTGTCGAGAAATTGCATTTCAGCGAAAGCAGTCTTTCCGCTTGGATCCGCCGCGCGGGAGTTGATTAAGATCTCGTTTCCAAGCATCGCTGGAGCCAGAAACCTACGAAAAACACCGAAAGCAGTGGGGCATTAGAAATGACCTAGAACGTTGCAAATTCATACTTTGCTTCTTCTTGGAAGTGCCCACGGGCAACTACTTTTCTTGTTCAAGAAACGAAAACGAAAAGTCAAACCCTTTATGAACACGGCATAGGAATGCAGCGTAAAAAACAAAGTTTATATAGCACAGAAGTTGGAGCAAGTGACATTTTCGCTGCTATGGCGAAGCGATGAATGCGATAGCATAACATAGAGAAGGTATCCGGAAGCAAGGCTGACAGCTAACTCCTTTAGTGTACGACCTTGCGTAATACTGCAAAAAACTAAGTTACATAAGGCAACGAGGTCGCGGTAGGGAGTGAATGTCATGGGTTTCACGTGTCGAAATCGCAAGATTATTGTGAGGAAGGCCGTGGGGGATGACAGCGGAAATTTCGACCATCTGGTTGTCTTTAACGTGCGCTGTCATCGCACATTACATGGTCTTCTAGCATCGCACCTTCATCGGAACGTGACCGCCGCTGTCGTAATAGAACTCGAGAGTTTCGAGTCACCATCCGAGCTCCGCAACTATGCAGTGCACGAACCGAGGTGAACCTGTAGTGAGCGAAGCGACCTTCGTGCCGTCTATCGCTTCATCCTAAAGAGAGCAGGCGCAAAGGTGTGGCTCAGCCACTGATCCCTGTCAAGATAACGAGCGCGCGACCGATTCCGGCCGGTCAAATTACCCAATTTTATCCGAAGTCAGCTAGCGCCTCTAGCGGACCCGTCGTGCACTTTTCGCGCGGCGAAAGATGGCTGGCGTGTTTCATTTGCGCCTGAGAGCACTCGTCCAAGCCCTCGCGCGCTTTCTCATTCGCACATTGAACAAAGGACGTTCAGGGCGATGCCATGACAATTTGAACTCTATACCGAACCCCACGGCGACACCGAGAGCAGAAATGGCCCTCGAGCGCCCGCACGTTTACTACCACAGGAAAACAAGTTCCACCTTAGATTCGAGTTTGACGAGCGACTACTACGTTGATACCAACTTTGGTTGTGAATATTGTTTGCTTTGCTGGGCACAACTTCGCAGGAGAGTATAACGCTTACTTGTTTCACTCCATGCTGCCTTCTGCACCGTCGTAACCTTGTGACGAATATTATAGCTTAATTGTATATGTCACAGTTTACATCACTGTAGCTTTTTTTTTTCTGTGTGTGAATGTTGTCTCTAAAAAGGGCATCACTCTCCGCCGTGACCGTGTAGCGGCTGTGGTGCTCGGTTGCTGCTCCGAACTTCCCGGGTTCAATCGCGCCCGCATCGGTCGCATTTTGACGGAGGCGACAAGGCCCGTGTGCAGCTGCGCTATGTCAGTGCAAGTTAAAGAACACCAGATGGTCGAAATTTACGGAGCTCTCCACAACGGCGTCACCCATATTCATATTTTGGTTAAACCGGCATAAATATTATTATTATTAAAAAATGTCATCACTGGTGTTGATTGAATCATGCTACTTCGTGTGGTGCTGTACTGCTGGTCCATGTGTCGTGGTATCGGCTCATCGAGTACCGGCCGCCGCAGCCGCATTTTGTCCGAGGCAAAAGGTTGAATACTGTGTATTTAGTGTTAGGTGGACGTCAAATAACCCCCCGGGGGGGGGGGCGTCCATGTATCCGGAACTCTCCATACGGTGTCTTTCACAAACTTATGCAGGCCTTGAGACGTGAAACCTCGACAGTTATCATTAATAAGAATGCAACTTGAACGTATCAGTGTGGTGTGTTTCCAGCCATAAAGCCCCGCAAAATATTATAATTGTGACTTAGCACATACCTGGCCTCGATGTTCAGGCTGGTGAACGACGTGCTCTCATCGTATAGCGTGGTCGCAGTCGCAAACGTGTACAGGTCTATCAGAATGAATGCCGTGCCAGTGTGCATAGCACCGTGCAGGTCGCAGTGCTCCTTTTCCAGCCGAAGCTCGAACTGGGCGACTCCCTTTTCCACCTTCACAATTTTGACCTGCGATAAAGGCAATGAGAACGGTGCTGCTTTGGTTGGAGTTGACCATCCAGATGATAAAAACTGGGGTAAAGGTTGTCTTCACGGCAAAAAAACAAGCTGAGCTCCCTTTGTAAAAGAGTTAGCTACGAGGTGTCTTTGGGTATCAGGTGCTATAAGAATCACGCAAAGATGTTTGTAGAATGCATTATAGGCGTCATGTATCTGATTTATTTATCATGTGGTCGATACTACATCGGTCAGACGGGTTGCTCTTTGAACGATCGCCTTAGAGAGCATACAAACCTGATGCGCGGATCAGTGGGCAACCAGTTGGCAATCACTGTGTGAATTCTGGGTGCATTACGAAGTTTGATGAATGCCAAGTGATGACAAGATATAAGGACAAGAGAGTGCGTGAAATATGTGAAGCTTTTTTGACTCGCAAAGCAGGAACTGGGTGCTCCGTTAGTCAATCTGTTGAATAACGAATACAACAATATTTCCAGTTAAGTAGCCGTTTCAAGATCCGACGCAATCGCCATCATTTGTCCTTTCTTCTGTGTGTGATCCCTTCGCCATCTTGACCGTATACATATTCCCTCCATCTGTGCAATAAAATTGCTTGTAAGTGTGCAATCTCTCTGTTCTATTTTCCTTCCAAAACGTTCCCTGCGCACCAAGGAAGTATATTGCCGCGACATCTTGCCTGCATTCAAACAACGCGCCCATCACCGCGTGCAGAGGGACATACATGCGCGCCGTCTAGTGTTGCACAGAGACGACGATGATGGCACGAGCACCCAGCTGGACCCGGCTGATGTGCGCCACGCGCTCGGGACTTCTCTGATTTGTGTGATTGATTGATTGATATGTGGGGTTTAACGTCCCAAAACCACCATATGATTATGAGAGACGCCGCAGTGGAGTGCTCCGGAAATTTAGACCACCTGGGGCTCTTTAACGTGCACCCAAATCTGAGCGCTTGGGCCTACAACATTTCCGCCTCCATCGGAAATGCAGCCGCCGCAGCCGGAACTCGATCCGGCGACCTGCGGGGCAGCAGCCGAGTACCTTAGCCACTAGACCACCACGGCGGGGCTCGGGACTTCTCTTGAAAAGGATGAAGAAGACGGACATCTTTGGTGTTCGACAGACACGTTCGACGACCATAGTGACTTTGAGTCGTGGGCACAGGTTCGCCCTTTGATAAATACGTTTTATTACACGCCAGGGTCCTTCAACATCGCTACAATATTTATTTCAATAGATTCACGCTGGAGGAGCGCGAACTAGCAATCACAGTTCGACACTTTCAGCGCGCTGCTCAAACACAAGGAAGGACGCTAGAGAAAAAAAAAACACATGTATTCACAGGACGAGCGCGAACTAACTGGCACAATTCTTACTTCAAATCGTGTTTGGGTCGCGCACCACCACCCGACGCTCCTACATTTTTTTTTCTTCAAAAGTGAGGCACGTACACCTCTACGCCTACTGCCGCGCAGTGTCGTTCGACGCTTTGCTTACCTGGAGTTACTGCATTTGCTAAAGGAGCCGTATACAGTAACTCTATGCTTCCCCGGCATACCACATGTCGAGCGGGCACAAAACTGTGCAACCTTTAGTGTGTGAATCAAGAGGAGCATTCAAACTGAAGCAAAATCGAGCATCGTTGCTTTAAAGCGCGCCCTTCTGGCATTCTAGGAGGTGACATAGCACACGCTGAAGCCCTTCTCAGCTCTGCGAACTGCCAGTGGTAAATGGTGTACACAAATCGCGACCATTAGCATTCCAAGAATGAATCTCGTGTGGCCTCTTTAACGCTGCCCGCTTGTGTAGCGAGGGGTCCTGGGTTGAGGTGGGGGGAGGGGCGCTTTCGATGTTTTTTCTTTCGATTTATGTTCCTTTCTGGCTTTTATTTAAGTACACTTGCATATACACATCTGAGACATAACGTCAGCGACACCGTCAAGAACTGCTGAGAGTGTCCATAGAAGTGCTATCGCCATAAAAGGACAATAAGAGGGTAGTAAGCTGTCCCTACAGAACAAGTTCGCATTGCCCTCGGCACCAGCTGACGCTAGTCAATGGGTGTAACAGCGGTGCTTCGATCAGCGATAAAACACCTTTCCTACACATCTGTGTTACTCGGAAGCCACTGGCACGAGTTCGCCCTACTAATGGAACATTCCTGGAGATGCAATCGTTTACGTCCTATCGGGAAAACGAGTCGCCCGCAAACTGAGATTCTCCGTTGTAAAATCGAGAAATCACAAATAAGATGCCATACCTTATCGGTGAAGTCCTTAACATACTTCAGTTTCTTCAGGTTGTTGGCAACGATCTGGTGAAAGCGTGGCATGATGCAGCGTTATCTTTGAAAGCATTTGATGATGATGATGATGATGATGATGAGCCTTCAGCTTTGCTGGCACTTGAGCGCGTTCGAAAATGACCGTGCGCTCGCACTGCGCCGCCGTCCGCGACTTTTAAATATAGTCACAAGAAAGCGTTTGCATAGAGGAACGTAGTCGGTGGGAGCACAAAGCTGTGTGAGAGTACAAAGCCCCCCATTTCACGAGGCCGTGCCGACGAAAATTACGCCTTGAATGAGCTCACGAGCTGTGTTCAGCCCCGCACTCAGTTGGACCCATCGCTTGCGTAATTATTTAGAGAAAAATAGGTAAATATTTAGAGTACCAGCTACTCTACTATCGGAGAGTACGAAGTAGTAGTAGTAGTAGTAGTGTGTAACCAGTCTTACAATTTGACCTCCAAGGTGGTGCCGTTGGGAGATTTCTTCTGTGCGTTGTTGAACAATAAAAAAATTCGCAGCGTGCGCATCAACAAAAAGCTGAATTCTCCTGTCTCTCAATGCCCCCTAACCAGCCATTGGCATGTACATTGAGCACTATCTGACAAGAAAGGATTGCTACGTTATACTCGCTGGGCGTAACCTCCTTGGTTTTAGAAAGGTTTAGCGAGCGTTGTGCCGCAGTGCTATGAACACAGTGAACTAGTATATACCATGAACTCGAGGTGGTTAAATTTGGAAGTAGACACGAAGCGCAAGCCGTAAGAAAGTGTGCATGTGCCTCCTCTCGTTCAGTTCTTGGGATGTCCGCTGGATGGCGGTGCTTCTATATGGCGAAAATATTATGAAAAGATGCGAGATGATAGTACTTGGAATGTTGAATAGATGGACGAACGGACATACAGACAGAAGCATGGACGGACGCATGGATGGTTGCACGGATGGATGGACGCATGGACGGACGCAGAAGCGGATGCATGGACGAAAGCAGGGACGGATGCACAGATGGACGTGCGGACGCACGAACAGACGCACGCACGGACGGGCGGGTGGACGCATGGGCGGCCACACAGACGCACGCATGGACGGACGGAAGCAAGAACAAATGGATAGACGGATGCTTCGCCCCACTGCCATCATTCTCTCCGTGGATTTGCTGCCATTTTTTTTTTCAAGTTTTGCATAGCTTATGTGCGCACAGAAAGATGGACAATGATGATCATGAGTATGTACAGTGCAAGCTGTTATTTACGGCGTGTGTTTAGAGAGAAGTCGTCAACGATTTTGAGTACTTCGTACTCAGCTATGGGAGAGCAGTGAGCCGTCCCGAGTGAAGACAGCGTGTGTTTGGAAAAATTTGTTAACGATTTAGAGTACCTGGTACTCTACTAAGGGAGAGAGAGCAGTGAGCCGTCACGTGGGCTCCGCTCATTAGGTTCTAATGCATGTGCAGTATGAACGGGGAGGAGGGGGGGGGGGGGTTAGAAAATAGTGGGTAACGATTTAGAGTACGAGGTACTCTACTATGGGAGAGCTTAAAGCCGTCCCGTGGGCCTATACGACGACGACATTTGCCTAATAAGTGCTATACGAGGAGATTGAGCAGCAGTGAGGGTCTTTTACCGTTAGTACCTTTAACAGCAGTGTTAGCAGGACTACCACAACAAAAAATTAGCAATAAATTATTGCAAAGGAAAATCGTGACTGACACATACTATATATTTAGGCCGACTCCGCTTCGTGTTTTACAAAGGGCCTTTAATGTACTTTTGAAAAATTAGATCAATTCCGAACACAGTCTCTTACTTTTTCATTTACTTTGCACCGTCGGTACAACTGTGCCGCTTCTGAAAAAAGAATGTATTTTTTGTTTTGTGTATTCCTTCATGAATGGTGATTATCGTCCGAAATCTCGAAAATGGCCGTGTTCCGATTCTGACAGCACGTAGACAGCCTACGCAGACAGCTTAGAGTCAAAAAATGGAACACATCGGACTGTAACGCGATGAGGCGCCGCCAGACACGTGGCATGTTGCGAGCTTCGCGTCTGCGCTGTGGGGCGTCGCCACCATCGAAACGGTGACAGCGCACTGCCGGCGACGTTTAACGAAATGCCATCTCAGCCTTTTTTTAAATGCGAAGCATTTCTTAGCAAACTACGGCGACATTGAGCGCATCTATCTATCTATCTATCTATCTATCTATCTATCTATCTATCTATCTATCTATCTATCTATCTATCTATCTATCTATCTATCTATCTATCTATCTATCTATCTATCTATCTATCCATCCATCCATCTATCTATCTATCTATCTATCTATCTATCTATCTATCTATCTATCTATCTATCTATCTATCTATCTATCTATCTATCTATCTATCTATCTATCTAGCCACCTAAGACTTATAGCTCTCCTGGCCATTTCAATAATGGTATCGATACCAAACTTGGTATAGCATAACATGACTGTATGAAGAACATATGGACTAGTGGCAAGCTGAAAATCACGACATGTATGCCGTGAATGTCATGATTTACATTTCATGATCCTGCAGCTCTTCCGGTAGTTTAGTTCACATGGCATGTTGCAAAACTGGTATGGTATGGCACGATTCTATGGTGAAACAAGGGACGAACCCTAACATGAAAATCATGAGATGCGTGTCATGTGAGAACATGACTACATGCCACGCTCGTGATGCGCTCGCGGCCGTTTCGCTAGCTTCACTTATACAAAATTTGGTATTATAGTACGTGAATGGATGATGAAGGTATGTGACTGGTACAAACATGATTATCATGTGAGATGCGAGTCATGTAACAACATGACTACATGCCACGCTCGTGATGCGCTCACGGCCGTTTCGCTAGCTTCACGTATGCCAAATTAGATATTACAGGACGTCAATGGATGACGAAGGTATGTGACTAGTACAAACATGATAATCATAAGATGCGTGTCATGTGAGAACATGACTACATGCCACAGTCAAGGCGCCAATTCATTCCGACGTGATGCGGTGCGCGTGCTCGCCGGTGTTCATTTAGTCGCGTCACGCTGGCGTTGCCCCGCCAGGTGCCGGTCCTGCCATATAGTCGCAGGCGCACGCCGCGCTGCTTTGTTCTGACGCATGCGCGTTTGAGAGCGTCCGGCGTCCCTCCGTCACGAAAAGAGGGATACCCAGTGTTGTCTGGGTAACGCATTGGCGCGAAATGCAGTATGTCGCATTTCGCGCTGGTCGCCGACGGACGCTGGTCGCGCCTGGCGTCAGACTATTGTGTGCCTGCGTTTTGCTAACATAGCGTCGCTTGTGCCCAGCGTGCGCGTGCGTCAACGCTACGTTGGAGTATAATGGGCCCTTCATGATGCGCTCGCGGCCGTTTTGATAGCTCCACATATACCAAATTTGGTGTTAGGTGACGTCAATGGATGACGAAATATATGACTGGTGGAAGCATGATAATCCTGACACGCGTGTCACATAAGAACAAGACAACATACCACTCTCATAGCCTGCTCGCGGCCGTTTCGCTAGCTCCAAATATACTAAATTCAGTATCACGTGACGTGTATGGGTGACGAAGGTAAGCGACACATCCGAACATGATAATCATGACACGGAAGTCATGTATGTCATCATTTCCTCCACCTTGTAACGTTGTGCTGATCTTCAAGTGGTATATCAACATTTCTCATTCGTGCTTCGCACATCATCGATTCCCACTGTACGTGGAATCTGCCAATTTTTTTGACGACTTCATAAGACTTCGTAGTGGTACGTATAAAAAGCAGCTTCACAATTAATTTTAAGCATTTAGAAGCACGAATAGTGCGAACGCGTGGAAGCCTGGAAAGTGACCTACCTTAGCTGGCAGCGTGAACCCTAAAACAAACAGTCGGGCCGCATTGCTCGTCAAAGGCAAGCGGATACGTTGATATTATTTACGGAAAGTTTGCCGAATACTGTCACCGAGGTTTCACGACATCTTCCTTTACAGAAGTGCAGGAACGTTAGTGGTACACCTTTACTTACTGCAGTGAAGTTTTCGTGCGTGGAGTGCAGTGCATATATCAGCCAGCGCTGGACAGCTTCTGTGCTCCGGGCATCTGCGTTGGAGCTATGCGTAGTGCGTACCTTGTTTGCACATGAACGCTGATGCACGCATATTGTTCACTGCTGTACATGCTAAAACGTTACTACGTGTCCTTTATTTAATCTAAACGTTGATTGAACGTTATTTAATCTAAACGTTGAGTAAGTTTGAGTGATCAGCGTTGTCGTTTCACTCGGCCTGTATGGGGCATCACAACTTACTAAAGTAAGTATGTAAGATACTTATGGGCTTGTACTAAGTGGTTTACTGCAATTTACTATATAAAAACAGATAAAATTGATGCAAGGATCTTCTTCAACGAGCGGGAGACAGTCATGACGCACAAGCAGACGACGACGGTGTCGTCTGCTATGCGAACGCCCAGCCGCCATATCAAAACGCCCTGGTGTTTTGAAACCCATTTCGTTTTATAAGCAGCTATAAACTATACAACTAATATTGTCAGTTTTTATTTGTTCAAAAAAGCTGTTTGGATGCAGAATATATTAAAAAAATTTCCAGTTGTCAGTAAAATAGTCATTTTCTAACTTCTGTACAACTGCCACCGGAGTCTAGACGGTGCTATCTTCGCTTCCAATTTTTGTCCCCATTTTGGTTTTGTGGACACGTCACTTCCTTGGCGTCACCTCGTGTCGAGAAGAGAAAGCTAAAATAAATAAACGTAGATGTTGTATATTCTGGCATATTTCGTGCTAAAATTAAAAAAAAAACATTCAAAGTTGCTCACACCGAGCGTTTGGAGAAACGTCTGCTTGTGTGCAGACGACCATTTCTGCAAGATTCGATCTATCTCAGCCGCGGAGGAAGGAAAGATAAGGAGAGGCCCTGACGTCACTCGTTGTGAAGCCGCGATGAAGCCGGCAGTCGGCCATATTGACTAGGCAAATTCTCCTCTCTTTTTTTACATATGAATGCGAAGCAGAAGGCGCGACTCCCTCTCCGGCTCGGAAAGCACGTGGGCTGCGCAGCGCGTGTGTCGTGACGATCCAAAACTAATGGGACTGGGCTCATAACTCTGAGCCAGCGGGACACCTTCAGCGAAATCGCTTCGTCCGAGTAATACCAGGGAGTAACAGCTCGCCGACAACGAAGCAACTACGAGAGAACGCGCGCTAGATGCACTGACAACGGCGAGTGCTTTCACGTCATTAATTCAGCAACTGTACAGACAACACGATCGGTCGTGCGCCTTCTACGGTTGCATTCCGCCACGCGGCCAACGCAGCGTCCTGCCACTGTGTCCGTGTTCCGCGTGAAACTCACCGGTGTCAGCATTCTGCGACCGTGGTGACCTTGAGCACGGTGCTAGTGACAGTTGAACGTGATTGCTGTTACGTTGAGATTACATGCAATGCTGGTGGAGAGTGTACCAAGCGGAACAGAAAAGGTGTTTTAATACGCACATGCTAGTTGTTACTGTACACACACAACACGAAACTACGTATGTGCACATTGTCCTCATGGCGTCTTGCTGAGCTCAACAGCGTCGTCCGTTGTCACAAGCAGGAGCGCTGATCAACCGTCACTGACCTGCAAGGCGTTCGTCGTCATTCAGCTTCGTCATGGTGCCCAACGCAATTTCGCTGAACACTAACTGCTTCATCAACGTCATCCGCCGCACGACACATGGATATGCACTTGTTCTACGCACTGTTGAAACCCCGTGATGGACAAAGGGATTTGTAAACGTTGCTAAGAGTAATGTAACAGCCAGGAGAACAGTGCGTAACCAATAACTCGGCGCAGAGCAGAGATATTGTCCGCCACGGCTCAGCACGAGACCTGGGGAGGCACACATTCCGCCGCCAGCCGCGGCCGCTCACTGCTAGACCAGCTCCACTGCGCAACACGTAACCATAGCAACGCCGCCATTGTGCCTAGTGAATATGGCCGCCATGATGTCATTTCCGCCACATTTTTTGCGCCCTGTGCCGGCTGGGAATGCTCTCTCCTTACTTTTCCTTCCTCCGTAATCTCAGATTTCGCTGAGTCACCATCTTGTTTCGCAGCAAAGTAGCCTGCATCGCATTTGTCTACGATGCTGTCTTCTCGGAGCTGTCTATTTTGCCAGCTACGTGATTTGACAACGACACGTGAGAGTTGGAATGGGACTTTAGATGACCGCCGTCCATTTAGCTGTCTGTTTAGCCGTCTATGGTGAGTATAGGAACACACGCGGTGTTAACGGCATTCACAGATTCGCCCACCACCACCTAAATTAACTGTAAGTTCTCGGTGGTGGTGATTCATCGCGCTTGTTGCGATGAGAGCAGTGAAAAAGTAGAGTGCCTCGATGCGCTCGTTCGCCTCCGCTCCGTTCAAAGTGGTGACAAGTGCGTTGTCTGCTACAGCGGTCGCCACCACTTGGCCCACTTCCGAATGCGCGCATTGTGCTGGAACTTTGTGCCGGAATTGCCTTAACAAACGCAAAAAATTTCACGAATGTTGCTAGTTATGAGTTTGTGGGTACGCATTTCCCCAAGTAAACGAATGTTTCGTGTCTGTAAGTGTTGCAGAACGTATCGATCCTAACTGGTGGCGCGGCCACTGAGCTACTGGCTGCGTCTGAGTGGGGCACAGCTGCAGACATATTTACTCACTTTTATGCTTTGCGGCTGGATATGTTCGTGTGTGTTTTATTTAAAGGCATGACAGGCTAGCTTTATTAAGGCAAGTTAGAGATGCGGAACACTGTGTATTGGAAAACAGTAATGGAAACGTATATATTCTCTGGATCGTCGAAACTAAAAGCGTTGCAATAATGCACCTACCATTAAGGCACAGAATACATGCTTCTAAGTGCGCTTGACGTTATTCCAGCTCGAATTCTCGAAGTTCAACACACAGTAATTAGACGCGCACTATAAATGAGTGCGCAACGCAACTAGTGAAGCAAATGAACCAGTGAAAGATAAAATAATCACAGCATATCCATGGAGTGAATATTGATGAGCTTGGGGAAGCGCCCGTCCATCTGTCAGTCCGTCCGTGCATACGTATATGCGTCCGTACGGCAGTCCATGCATGCATCCGTTGGTGGGTCCGTTTTTCCATCCGTGTATCCGTTCGTCCATCCGCGCGTGCGTCCCTCTGTCCATCCGCCCGTGCATGCGTCCGACCGTCTGTATGTGCGACCGTCTGTCCGTCCGTCCAAGCATACATCTGTTCGTCCGTGCGTGTGTTCATCTGTCCGTCTGTGCATGCGTCTATGTGTCCATCCGTCCGTGTGTCTGTCTGCCTGTGTCTGTCTATGCATTCACCCGCCTGTCTGTCTGGCTGTTGATATGCTGTGCTGGCTACGCCATAGGGACGCGGGACTGCTCTAAGACCATAAGGGGCTTCGCCCCTACGATGTGTAGGCAGCGCCCGATGATTGAACGGATAGGTCAGATATAGAATGGTAATAAATTAGAAAGGATTATATCAGAGCATGACATTTCCGTCCCATTCTTAATTGTGGTCTCGTTCAGGCATGTTATGATTTTCTACATGCTAACTCCGCTATTAGCTAACAGGTGTACATGCACCTCTGGGCTATTATTGTTTCTCACGATATCATTAAGTAACAACGCTAACAACAGACCTCCTGAAAGATTGCGTAGAAGATGTGTTAGAAAAACTGTCCACCTTATATACGAAGTGCTTCTTGACGGGAAACGTACCAGAATCATGGAAGAACGCCAACATCACCTTAATTCATAAAAAAGGAGACGTCAAGGACTTCCAAAATTACAGGCTGATCAGCTTGGTGTCTTACAATGTACAAAATATTTACAAAAAATACTAGCTAATAAATTAAGGTGACATTACACTTCAATCAACCAAAGAACCAAGCAGGATTTCGTACAGATTACTCCGCAATTAACTATATTCGTACTCTCAATCAGGTAATAAAGAAATACGCGGAATGATACAACGAACCCCTATGCATCGCCTTTACAGATTACGAGAAGGCGTTTGACACAGTCGAGGCATCAGCAGTAATGCAGGCACTACGGAATCAGGGCATCGAAGAACCCTACATAAAGATACTGCAAGAAATCTACAGTGTATCCACAGCCACTTTAGTTCTCCATAAAAAATCTGCATGTTACACCGCAAATGTCGTCGAAAGACAATAGTCTTGCGTCTGGAGAGAGTGAACAAAACGTTTATTCGATGTTCTACGCAAGAAAATCGGTGAATGGTATTCTGGAGGCGCTGTTAGAGTGTTCGAGCGTGTAGCGGAGGTGAACGACCACATCGAGGCACGTTAGACGCGAACGCCATCTGGCAGATATCTTCGAAAACGAAGGAGTGCGCGCCCGCGGAGAAAGATGCGCGCCAGTCTTGAAGGTGATAAGGTGTAGAACACAAAGCGATGGGCAGGTGCCACCACCGTGTCGTCGTAGCAAAGTGCTGGAACCACTTACCTTTTAAATGCGAAGCATTTCTTAGCGAACTTCGGTGACTGTGAGCGTGTCTATCTATCTATCTATCTATCTATCTATCTATCTATCTATCTATCTATCTATCTATCTATCTATCTATCTATCTATCTATCTATCTATCTATCTATCTATCTATCTATCTATCTATCTATCTATCTATCTATCTATCTATCTAGCCGCCTACGACTTTTAGCTCTCCTGGCCGTTTCAATATTGGTATCGATACCAAACTTGGTGTGGCATAACATGACTGTATGAAGAACATATTTCACTAGTCATGACATGAAAATCGTAATATGTATGTCATGAATGTCATGATTTACATTTCATGGTCCTACAGCTGTTGCGGTGGTTTTATTCACATGGCATGTTGCAAAACTGGCATAGTATCACATGATTGCATGGCGTACACAAGCGACAGACCCTGACATGAAAATCATGACACGCGTGTCATGTAACAACCTGACTACAAGCCACGCTCATGACGCGCTCGCGGCCGTATCGCTCGCGTCACATATATCAAATTTGGTAGTACAGCACGTGAATGCATGACGAAGGTATGTCACTGGTGCAAACATGAAAATCATGACACGCGTGTCATGTAACAACCTGACTACAAGCAACGCTCATGATGCGCTCGCGGCCGTATCGCTCGCGTCACATATATCAAATTTGGTAGTACAGCACGTGAATGCATGACGAAGGTATGTGACTGGTGCAAACATGACAATCATGACACGCGTGTCATGTAACAACCTGACTACAAGCCACGCTCATGATGCGCTCGCGGCCGTATCGCTCGCGTCACATATATCAAATTTGGTAGTACAGCACGTGAATGCATGACGAAGGTATGTGACTGGTGCAAACATGACAATCATGACACGCGTGTCATGTAACAACCGGACTACAAGCCACGCTCATGACGCGCTCGCGGCCGTATCGCTCGCGTCACATATATCAAATTTGGTAGTACAGCACGTGAATGCATGACGAAGGTATGTGACTGGTGCAAACATGACAATCATGACACGCGTGTCATGTAACAACCTGACTACAAGCCACGCTCATGATGCGCTCGCGGCCGTATCGCTCGCGTCACATATATCAAATTTGTTAGTACAGCACGTGAATGCATGACGAAGGTATGTGACTGGTGCAAACATGAAAATCATGACACGCGTGTCATGTAACAACCTGACTACAAGCCACGCTCATGACGCGCTCGCGGCCGTATCGCTCGCGTCACATATATTAAATTTGGTAGTACAGCACGTGAATGCATGACGAAGGTATGTGACTGGTGCAAACATGAAAATCATGACACGCGTGTCATGTAACAACCTGACTACAAGCCACGCTCATGATGCGCTCGCGGCCGTATCGCTCGCGTCACATATATCAAATTTGGTAGTACAGCACGTGAATGCATGACGAAGGTATGTGACTGGTGCAAACATAATAATCATGAGATGTGAATCATCTAACAACATGACTACAAGCCACGCTCATGATGCGCTCGCGGCCGTATCGCTCGCGTCACATATATCAAATTTGTTAGTACAGCACGTGAATGCATGACGAAGGTATGTGACTGGTGCAAACATGAAAATCATGACACGCGTGTCATGTAACAACCTGACTACAAGCCACGCTCATGACGCGCTCGCGGCCGTTTCGCTCGCGTCACATATATTAAATTTGGTAGTACAGCACGTGAATGCATGACGAAGGTATGTGACTGGTGCAAACATGAAAATCATGACACGCGTGTCATGTAACAACCTGACTACAAGCCACGCTCATGACGCGCTCGCGGCCGTATCGCTCGCGTCACATATATTAAATTTGGTAGTACAGCACGTGAATACATGACGAAGGTATGTGACTGGTGCAAACATGAAAATCATGACACGCGTGTCATGTAACAACCTGACTACAAGCCACGCTCATCACGCGCTCGCGGCCGTATCGCTCGCGTCACATATATTAAATTTGGTAGTACAGCACGTGAATGCATGACGAAGGTATGTGACTGGTGCAAACATGAAAATCATGACACGCGTGTCATGTAACAACCTGACTACAAGCCACGCTCATGACGCGCTCGCGGCCGTATCGCTCGCGTCACATATATCAAATTTGTTAGTACAGCACGTGAATGCATGACGAAGGTATGTGACTGGTGCAAACATGAAAATCATGACACGCGTGTCATGTAACAACCTGACTACAAGCCACGCTCATGATGCGCTCGCGGCCGTATCGCTCGCGTCACATATATCAAATTTGGTAGTACAGCACGTGAATGCATGACGAAGGTATGTGACTGGTGCAAACATGAAAATCATGACACGCGTGTCATGTAACAACCTGACTACAAGCCACGCTCATGACGCGCTCGCGGCCGTATCGCTCGCGTCACATATATTAAATTTGGTAGTACAGCACGTGTATGCATGACGAAGGTATGTGACTGGTGCAAACATGAAAATCATGACACGCGTGTCATGTAACAACCTGACTACAAGCCACGCTCATGATGCGCTCGCGGCCGTATCGCTCGCGTCACATATATCAAATTTGGTAGTACAGCACGTGAATGCATGACGAAGGTATGTGACTGGTGCAAACATAATAATCATGAGATGTGAATCATCTAACAACATGACTACATGCCACGCTCATGATGCGCTGGTGGCCGTTTCGCTAGCTTTACTTCTACCAAATTTGATATTACGAGACGTGAATATATGATGAAGGTATGATACTCGTGCAAACATGGCAATCATGACATGCGTGTCATGTAACAACATGACTACATGCAACACTCATGATGCGCTAGAGGCCGTTTCGCTAGCTTCACGTATGCCAAATTAGGTATTACAGGGCGTCAATGGATGACCAAGGTATGTGACTAGTGCAAAACATGATAGTCTTAGAATGCATGTCTTGTGAGAACACGACTACATGCCACAGTCAAGGCGCCAATAAATTTCGATTTGATGGAAACATATTTATTTATTTAATTACATGAAATTTCCTGCGGAGAAGCTCCGAGTAGTCGGACATGCTTGGCTTGCGGTGGGGGTGCCCTTAGTCCAGGGCTCCGCTTGCAGCAGCCGCTCTGCAGGCCCGGTTGATCAGACTCAATTGATCTTCCAGGTTCTCGCTGGCCAGCAGCTCCTCCCATCGCTCCGCTGTTGGATTTTGTACTGGTTGTAAGGCTGTAATGGCCTGACACTCCCACGTGACGTGGTACAGAGTGGCTTTAGCTGAACACCATGGGCAGAGAGGAGAGTATGCCGAGGGGTGCATTTTACTCAGGATGTGCAAATTTGGAAACGTGCCGGTTTGAATTTGCCTCCAGCTGACCGATTTCTCTTTATTTAGTGTTCGGTGTGGTAGCGAATAAGCTTTCCTAAGTCCTCTGTAATGGTTTAGGATGGCCGAATAGTCGCAAGGGACCGGAACGAGTTCCTCAGGGGCGGAGTTGGAAGGTGCTCGGCTCGCATACCCTCGAACTACCCTATCCGCTGCCTGATTCCCCTCCAGTCCCATGTGGCCCGGAGTCCATATAATCCGATGCCAAATTCTGAGTGGATGTGTAATGGAATGCTCGCCAGTGTCTGTAACGCTCATGATGACGCTGAGAGCGGGTTGGCTGATGCGCCCTTGCAGGTAGTTGCGGCAAGCTGCTTGAGAGTCCGTGAGAACTGTCAGCGACCTTCGTTGTCTGTAGCCGAGGGCGAGAGCGAGCGCGATGGCAGTTTCTTCAGCATCGGTGATGTTGCGGCACCGCACGGAAGCGCTGGTACGTTCTGTGAGTGTGTGGTCCACGACTGTGGCTACAGCCTTATTGTTTGCATGGTCGTAGTTGGCGGCGTCAACACAGCACGTAGTGTTTTTGTGTGCATAAGTTCGCTCGAGGGCTTCCACTCTGGCTTCCCTCCGGCCCACGATGCTCGGTGCATGCCTCGCGCCGTAGCACGAAGGAAATTACCTGCAAACCTGAAAAAATTCCACTTGCTATGGGTACCTGGCAACTGCGGGATTTATCCAAATAAGATGGCAGACACGTTAGCCAAAGCATCTTTAAGCCGACCACTCTTACCTATTTTACCTGTTTTCGCCTATGTAACGGCACTCAGACATAGAAATGCTCGTTCGCACAAGAAAGTCAAAAAATTATCATGGGATAAAGTTAGAGACTTCGTACATCTAAGATTTTGCTGGAATGAACAGTGGTGTGTACCTCGGCAATTAGAAATTACAATCACCAGAATACGATGCAGGATTCCGCACCTTAATTATTACCTACATAAAGCAGGACTCACAGCATCTCCGTTATGTGTCTTTTGCAAGGAATTAAAATCAATAGATCATTTCTTTTTATTCTGTCACCGATATTCATATCAAAGGAAAAGATACCTGAATGCACCAATCGAGAAGCTAGGTTTCAAAATAAACGTGGCCGTAATTTTATCCTTCGGAGGGATTACATTAGATTATAGCCAGAGGGAGGTTCTCTCTTCTGTGTGTGCGTACATAATGACAACAAAAAGATTACCTTGTTAGTCTATTGTTATTATTATTTCCGGCTACGGGACTACCTGAATGCCTGACTCATAACTAACTCACTTGATGATCCTGACGCCTGGTTCTTGGCCGATCCCCCTTTGTGGACGGGTGCCAGCAAAGCTAGAGGCTCATCATCATCATCATCATCATGAAGGTCGGCACTGAGCTTGCACGAGCTTGGGCAGCCAAAAAGAATAATGAAATGGCAGTGCACGGAACCAATGTATATCCGACGGCCACAACGACACGTTCCACATACGTTCACCTGTTACCCTCTGTGCGCAACAAGCCTTTTGTTATACGTGCGACAGGCCAAGTTTACAAGGCACATCGGTCAAATCAGTCGATCTATCAATGGCCCCTAATAATTACCTTGCGATAAAGAAATGAGGAGGGTCATATCAGCCTTTATCATTGTCATGTAGTTGTGAAGTCAACAAAGAGAGTGGTCAACATGTCCAGGATGAAACTGTTTATTTGGCCACACTTGCGGCCGGTAAACCGAAAATCAGGTTACAGCAATACGCACGGGCACTGAAAGTGGCGAGCTGAGTGAGCGTCGCCCGTCGATCAACAATGACGTGCGTCGACACTTATACATGTGCCGTCGAATATTCCATCGCTATTGCCAGTGGCCATCTGAGTTCCAGAAAACATGGTAATGTCCTCGTTGTGCACATAATCTAGATGAAACGGTGTATTACAATGGTGGAGCTCCTAGAACACTGAGTCACGATTCGCGCTGACCGTCACTGACAGTATTTACGGGCCTAGACCGAATTGAGGAAGAACGAAAGTAAGAAATGGACGCGGCATTATCATAGTTCATCAGATTTATCTGAAATCATGAGCACTTATCAAGCGAGTGTTTATCGCATATTTTTGGATCTAAACTAAAGAAACGGGGCCCTAGCCTATATCCAGGGGAACTATAACCATACTATTTTAAAATTTACTTCGTCTAAGGCGGCGTTCACACTGAGCATTCCGGCCGCCGAAAGTGCTCCGAATCCGATTCGGCGGCGGCGAGATCCGCCGAAAGGGCCCTCTCCGCGCAGATCGCTCTCGGACCGATTTTCGCGGCGTCTGCCGCCGAATCGGTCATCGCAAACCAATAGGAGCGCTAGTCAAAGAATTTTGAAAAATGGCGGCCAAGCCCTGCTCACTTGTTATGCCGCAGTGCACTTAACTGAATGTTGAAACCAACGGGAGTTTAACCTACTCTGTGCCTACTTCGCGTCCGTATTTCGAGGAAGAGGTGACCGAGCTTGCTGTTGGCGTGACCGAGCTTGTTGCGGTCTTGCAGAGCAAAACGAACCCACCAACGCCGCTGGCGTCGGTGGTTTTTCTGCTCTTCGTGCATTACAAGACAGCCACTTGCCAGCAAAGTAAGCAGTACTGTCTTTTCTTGCTTCTTGCGTACGAGAATCGTCGAAGTATACACCACCGGATAGCGTAGTGGCGTTTGCGAGCCGCGACAACAACCGGGTGACAGCGCATCCATCCCACGTTCGCCCCGTAGTAGATGGCATATTCGGCGGCGCGGGGTGCGTCCAGTGCGAACGACGCTGTGTTTCGGCGGCAGGCGAATTTCGGTCGCTGTAGAAAGCGGATGTTTCAGTGTGAACTAGGCATCAAAGTCTGGTTCGGCGGGAATATTTCGCAGGAGTTCCCACGAAGGGGCTGATTTTAACGCCGGGCTTATATAATACGCGCAAACAAAGCCACAACTTGTGATGAACTGAATGTGTTTTCGCAAAGCTTGAATAGTAACTGTGTGCATTGTTTACAGTTCACGCTCCGCACACAACCTTATGGAAGTTGCATTTATATTCTTACACAAAGGGTAGTTTAAGGAACGCTTATTACCCGGCTTTCTCACATGTCCCTAGCCCACCTAGTCTACATGATTACCCCTCGGACGTTGGCTCTCGCAACAGACTAACATTCCTGATGCTGTTGACGTCCCTGCGTGTTCCACGTCAGGGACGTCCTCATCATCTAGCCATGGCGCCATCGACGTCGTGGACGCCTTCGAAGGCGCAGGCCTTCGACGTTGCCGTCCCTGCGGGGACTAGTCCGGAGACCGTCGTCGACGCGACGGCCTCAATAGTTGGCCTCTCAGAAGTACACTGCGTTCAGCACATGGGAGGCATGAACTTCCAAGTAACTGTCAAGAGCATGGCTTCCATGACTCTCATCGTCGACGCTGGCTACCTGACCATCGGTGGCGAGCGTATCCCTGTCGTTCCCGTCGGCCCGCAGGTAACTAACGTCGCCTGCCTGTTTTTACCAGCCTTCGTCTCCAACGAGGTACTCGTCCAGGCTTTGTCCCCATACGGCAATGTATTGACTGTGACCGCTGGCGTCATGAGCACAAGACGCGGAGTTCTCACAGGCACACGCTATGTCCGGATGGAAATGAGTCCCACAAATCGCGTCCCCAACTATCTTCGCGTTTCTGGTCATCGAGTCACCTTCGACTACCGCGGTCTGCAACGTGTTTGTCGTCGGTGTGGCTCTAGTGGTCATTATCGAGCACAGTGCACAGCACCATTCTGTGGTCGCTGTGGTGTGCATGGACATGAAAGCGAAGGTTGCGACCGCCCCTGCCGACGTTGTGGAGATAACCACCCTACCACCGTCTGCCCTGTGCGTCGTTCATATTCTGATGCTACTGCGGGGACCTTTCCTGCCCTACCGTCCGTGTCACCAACGGCAACAGATGAACGAGAACCCGAAGCTGTATTAGAAGAACGCCAGAATCCGATTCTGAGCACTCCATTAAAAGATGAGGAAGTGTGCAGCTTGGCCAACCCGAGCGCGCCACGTCTGCAAATCTCAGCAATAGAAACAGCCACCGCGATCGACCTCACGTCTGTCCCAGACAAACATGTCGTGCCATGTTCGACGTCGGCGCAAGCCGAGAAAGAAGCGCTGGTAGGCACCGAGGCACCGGAATCATCGTTAAACCGGGCAGCTGAGTGCCCAGAAGAAGCTGACGTTGCGAGATCTACGGGCACTGGTGTCTCGCCTGGAAAAGAATTAAAACCGAATGAGCAAAGCGCTTTGGATCATTCCGAAAGCCAGGCTCGTGACTCCCTTGAACAAGTAGCAAGATGCCATGGGAGTTCTTTACTGACGCGTCTCGACAAGCAATCCGTGATCAAGGTCGTTAGAGGCGGCGACAACGTTAACGCTGCAGCCCCACCACCATCTGATTCGTCAGACAGCAGCTTCAGCCTCGAAGTCGACAGTAGCATCGGACTCCCTTCTAGCCCAGACAGTTGTGACGTGGAAATGCAAGCCCCGCGAGAGGTCAAGCGTGCCCACAAGTCTGGCACCAGCTCGGACGGCACCCACGACAGCCGCTCCGAATTCCAGCAAGCGAAGAAACCTCGACCCTCTTCTAGAGGGTCGAATTGTGCTGTGTAGTGTACGTACTCCAGTTCCCCCGGACAAATCCCCGGGGTATACCGAATCGAAAAACACGACCAGGTCAGTCACACATCTTTTTTCAATATGGCTGACACCCTGAAAATTCTTTCTTTAAATGTTCAAGGGTTCCGTAACCCAGTAAAACAAGCCGAGGTTATCAGCATAGCCCGCGCAGAACATTGTGATATTCTGTGTTTACAAGAAACAAATTTTTTCACCATTGGCCACGTTCGTGCATTCAAACGCGCATTTAATTTAGACTGTTATTTTTCCTTCGCGACATCTCGCTTCTCTGGAGTTGGAATTATTATTTTTAACCGCGCTCTTCTGCGAAATCATCATGTTTTCTATGACGCGTTCGGACGGGTATTGGCTTTTGACTGCGTCCTATCATCCTTCAAGCTGCGTGTTTTGTGTATTTATGGGCCAGCTCAAGCAGCGGTGTCTAACAATTTTTTCCGTGACCTGGACGTGTATTTTCTAGATGGTCGTCATGTTATACTCACTGGAGACTTTAATTGTGTATTAGACACGCGAGCTGACGTGCAAGGTCCAGGATGGGGTCGCTCTGATTGGAACGCGCGAGAGCTGCGTCGCCTAGTGCAACATTTCTCTTTGATAGATACGTACAGACTAGTGCATGGACCACAGTATGCCTGGACTTGGCGGCGTAGCACGTCGTCTAGTCGTTTGGATCGTTTCTATGTGCCGAGTGCGCTAGCTTCTTACGTATCGCACTCTGATGTAGTAACATTACCATCATCGCCTGTTTATATATCAGACCACCGACCAGTGACGCTCGAGGCTCACTTTCCCTTTTCATCATCAGTGAAACCTTGGCGTCTTGACATCCGCATTCTGCACGACGCGCCTACACGCTCCAGTTTATCTAGAAGCTTGCGGGCCTCTCTCTTGGGATGCGGTCCGGAGGTGTGGGACGCACTCAAGACACAGTGGCGTTTACACTGCTCAGTAGCAGGGCGGGCCCTCAGACGCCGTACGTCCGAAGAACTAGCGGACACTGCCACAAAGCTGCGTATTGCTCTTCGGGTTGATCGACTAACTCCCTTGATGCGCGCATGGCAGCGAGAGTTAAGGGGTCGTTTTCAACGACTTATTGCAGCTTCGTCATTGACGGCGGCTGCTTGGCGTTGCAGACGTAATCCATGTGCTCACCCTGAGGTTCTACGCTTTGCGAAAAGCTCGCTTCTCAACCCGTCGAGTCGAATAGGAACTCCGGCGGCCAGATTCTTACACACTGCGTTGCCGCCGACACGTGATCAATCAATTTTCCTAGCTTACTTTGCCAACATGGCTCGTACGACAATGTCATCACATCGCGGTACCACCGAGACAGCCACAATGTTAAGTAGGCTACCTCGAATTTCATCTGAAGTCGCTGAACAACTGTGCACAAGTCCGTCAGCTGACGAAGTGAAAGAGGCACTGTTTTCCATGAAGCGTGGCTCGGCCCCCGGGCCCGATGGGTTGCCTGTTGAGTTTTATTTAACGTTTTGGGACGACATTGGTGCTCTTTTCACCTCTGTTATTTGCCGCTGTTTCGAGAACTTTGATTTTCCTGATAGCTTTCGCGATGGTCGAATTGTTTTAATACCCAAACATGACCCATCGTCAGTTCGCCCAGAGGAGTGGCGACCAATAACGCTCCTCAACGTTGATTATAAAACTTTCGCGGCAATTATCACTCGGCGTTTGAGAAGCTTGATGCCCTCCTTAATAGGTCATCATCAGGCGTGCTCTATTCCTGGAAGAGAAATCCACAGTCTTTCCTTTGTTACGCGCGATATAGTTGCGTACACGTTAACAAGATCAGCTCAGGGACTCTTAGTTTCACTTGACCAAGAAAAGGCATTCGATCGCCTCGAACATAGCTTTATATTTAGCGTAATGGAAGCATTTGGCTTCTCACAAAACTTCGTTGAGCTTCTCAGAAACGCATACCGAAATATACGCAGCACGTTGTTTCTTGATGGTTTAGAGAGTGCTCCATTTCCGGTTACCCGTGGTGTTCGCCAGGGGTGTCCTTTATCCCCTGCCCTTTTTGTACTCAGCCTCGAACCATTCCTTCAATCGCTAATCGCTGACCCTTACGTTAGAGGCCTTCCTCTTCCAGGTAGTGGTACCGTGACAGTGACAGCATTTGCTGATGACATCACGTTGTATTTGAAGAATGAGGACAGTTTATCCCGTAGCCTACGACTTTTTACGACGTATGGCATGATTTCAGGTGCCGCTTTAAATTTTTCCAAATGTCGATATTTATTCATTGGTTCCCCAGACGCATGTCTAAGTTCCTTTTTCGGTCTTCAGAAAAGTGACTCTATTCGTATTCTGGGGCTTGATTATACTTCCTACGGCATATCAGGCTCCTTGTGGAATTCAGTAGTCGAAGATGTAAAACGACACGTCCGGGAAGCACAAGAGTATGATTTACCGATGCTCGAAAGAAGGTATTTAGCACAGACGGTGTTTTGCGGCCGTGCATGGTACATATCTCACGTCTTACAGCCCCCATTACGAATCACCAGGTCGTTGCAATCCCTCATTGGCTCCTTTTTCTGGTCGGGTGGAACAGAGCTGGTTTGCCGAGCAGCTCTTGGGCAACCGAGAAACTGCGGTGGATTCGCATTCCCATCCGTCTCTGTTCGCTGCCGGCTGCTTGCCCTACGATTCTTACTTCGGTTGTTGCATGGTGATCAGTGCCCCGCGCGTGATCTTGCCTGTTATTTCTTGGGCACCAAACTACGCTATTTACTACCTGATGCACGGCTTAATTCTGCACCGCAAACACTTAACGTGCCTGCATTTTACTCAACGGCAGTAGCATTTTATCGACACGCGCAGCAGGTTTGTCCCGATGTGGACATTCTTGAAAGCCGCATCGTAGATACAACGGCGGCTCTTCTGCTTCCTCTGGTTCCTCCAGCCCGTCTAGCACGATTGAGACATGTCTCGTGGAGCGCGATAACGGCATCGTTTTTGCCTGGTCACCTCCGTGACTTTATGTGGCGTCTTGGATGGGGAGTACTCCCAACACGGGACAGATTGGAGAGGTGGCGCATGGTCCCATCTTCCACTTGTCCTAACTGCCCGTTACAGGAGTCTAACCAGCATATGCTGAAGCAATGTGTCATCGCAAAGGTGTTTTGGAGGTCAGTTAACGCTAGTTTTCGTGGCCTAGGTGTTAATCGCTTTGTAACATCTGGTCGCTGCTCGCGTAGTCGCTTTGCACGCCTTCTAATAGCTGCGGGAGCCTTTTGTTTATGGCGTAATAGGTGCGAAGCTGTTGCGGCAGGTCATCGTCGTCGTGCTCTTTTTCCGATTCTGGAACGCCTCTTCTGTGAACTCTTATCGTTTCTGTCGGAGGAATTGTTCTTCCTTGGGGAGGAAGAATTTCTGCGACAATGGTCGTGCCGCTTTCTGTCCGTAGTTGACAGACGCGTTCGATTAGTCTTCCACTTGGCCTGGTTCCTATAGCCAGGTCACCTGTTAATGTCTGATTGGTGCATGTAATCAGTATGTGTTTACTATTTTATGTGTTTGTGTATATCCCCTATTGGTGTGAGCTCTTGCATATATGCACTTCATTCTAACGCTGTTAGTAATGTAACTTTTATGAATATTGATACCTGTTGTACATATTTTCTAACATCTTCACCAAGTCTTGTAAATTCTGCACATATATCATCATGTACATTGTCCATATTGTGATTAGTGCATTTATGTAGTGTATGTATAGTTATTAGTACTATGAACGATGGACATCCTACGGACTTGGACACTTGTTTAAATGTGTAATGTATGTTGTGCTTTGTCTTTTGTTTGTTATTGTGCCTGTTATACAGACGCTTGTCCCTTAGCTTTGTTGCGTCCCAGGAGAGAATAAACTTTTTCTAAACACAAGCGCATTCTTAGCCAACGGGACGGCTTGACGCTCTCCCATAGTAAGAGTACCTCGTACTCTAAATAGTTCCCCCCCCCCCTTTTCTAAAGAAACATTGGAACGTTGTCTGCCTGTTAATTGTGTGGCAGCGAGGCGGCACAGTGTTCTCCCATAGTTGTGTGCAAATAACTCGAAATCGTTAAACATTTCTTTCTAAACACAGTCTCCAATGGAGTATCAAGTACTCTATATCGCTAACCACGTTTTGTAAACATATTTGGCCTGGGTTCTTCTTGATACACTGGGACCGCTTTTTCTCTCCCATATGGGAATGCCAAGTACTGTGATTCCTTAACGATGTTTTCTAAATCCATCCAGCATCTTCGGGGACAGCTCAAAGCAATCACACGGTAGAGTACGGGGTACCCTAAATCGTTGAACATTTCCTTTAAACACGTACGCGGATCACGTGCATTGACCTGTTATCGGGACGGCTCACTGCTCTCCCATAGTTGAGTACGAACGGCTCGAAATTGTTAAACACTTTTTCTCAAGACGGAGTCCTAAGAGTCACTCTTGTTGGCGGGTGCTCTCCTGTAATTGCGTACTCTGCAGTTCAAACGAAGGCCAATTTTCAAGGGAAGGTTATCCTGACTTACCTCCGCGCCTACTGTTCCAAAAAGACCCTCTTCAAACACATATGGCGCAGGTCGAAGCCGCTAAACAAATACAAATTTTTTTCAAGGTCGTGGCATTGAACTCACGCATTACCGGCAATAATCGGAGTTCATTTACCACTTGCACACGTTGCAATGATTACCCATTTGAAACCAAATAAAGTTCACGAAAGCACTCAACAGATAAACGAAAAAAAACAACTAGAAAGGAGACATAATGCACTTCCAAGCTGTTTACTCCAAGTGTTTGAAAAAAAATATTAACCACCATTTAGTCTGGTATTTAAAATAATATGATATATTCGACCCTTGCCAATTTGGCTTCCATACAGCAAGGTCCAGTATTTATAATTTGTCCTTCTCGAGTCATATATACGTGACGCATTTGTACACAGCCAATGCTGTCTTTCCGTTCTTTCTAACTGCGAAGCATTTCTTAGCGAACTTCGGTGACTATGAGCGTGTCTATCTATCTATCTATCTATCTATCTATCTATCTATCTATCTATCTATCTATCTATCTATCTATCTATCTATCTATCTATCTATCTATCTATCTATCTATCTATCTATCTATCTATCTATCTATCTATCTATCTATCTATCTATCTATCTATCTATCTATCTATCTATCTATCTATCTATCTATCTATCTATCTATCTATTTATTTATCTATCTAGCCGCCTACGACTTTTAGCTCTCCTGGCCGTTTCAATATTGGTATCGATACCAAACTTGGTGTGGCATAACATGACTGTATGAAGAACATATTTCACTAGTCATGACATGAAAATCGTAATATGTATGTCATGAATGTCATGATTTACATTTCATGGTCCTACAGCTGTTGCGGTGGTTTCATTCACATGGCATGTTGCAAAACTAGCATGGTATGACATGATTGCATGGCGTACACAAGCGACAGACCCTGACATGAAAATCATGACACGCGTGTCATGTAACAACCTGACTACAAGCCACGCTCATGACGCGCTCGCGGCCGTATCGCTCGCGTCACATATATCAAATTTGGTAGTACAGCACGTGAATGCATGACGAAGGTATGTGACTGGTGCAAACATAATAATCATGAGATGTGAATCATCTAACAACATGACTACATGCAACACTCATGATGCGCTAGAGGCCGTTTCGCTAGCTTCACGTATGCCAAATTAGGTATTACAGGACGTCAATGGATGACCAAGGTATGTGACTAGTGCAAAACATGATAGTCTTGGAATGCATGTTTTGTGAGAACACGACTACATGCCACAGTCAAGGCGCCAATACGTTTCGACGTGAGGCGACGCGCGTGCTCGCCGGCGTCCATTTAGTCGCGTCACGCCGGCGTTGCGACGCCAGGCGCCGGTTTTGCTATATACTCGCAGGTGTGCGCCACGCTGCGTTGCTTTGACGCATGCGCGTTTCAGCGCGTCCGGCGTCCCTCCGTCACGAAAAGAGGGAGACGCAGTGCTGTCTGGGTAACGCATCGGCACGAATTTCGTGCCGGTTGCCGTCGGGCCACGCCAACGGATGCAGCGCTGGTCGCGCCTGGCGTCCGACTATAGAGTTATCACTTTTTGCTAACGTTGTGTCTCTGTGCCCAGCGTGCACGCGAGTCAACGCTACATTGGAGTATAATAGGCTCGTCATGATGCGCTCGTGGCCGTTTTGTTAGCTCCGCCTATACCGATTTTGGTGTTACGTGATGTCAATGGATGACGAATTATATGACTGGTGCAAACATGCTAATCGTCACACGTGTGTCATGTAAGAACATGACAACATAACACGCTCATAGCGTGCTCGCGGCCGTTTCGCTAGCTCCACATATACTAAACATTTGGTATTACGTGACGTGACTAGATGACGAAGGTAAACGACACATCCAAACATTACAATCATGACATGGAAGTCATGTACGGCAAAGTTTATCTCCACCTCGTAACGCTGTGCTGATTTTAAAGTGACATATAAACATTTCTTATTCGTGCTTCGCTCATCACCATTCGTGCTTCGCTCATTCCCACTGTACCTGGGATCTGCCAATTTTTTGAGCATCGCGCTGCACTGTCAGTGCAGCGCGATAAATGGTACACTCCCTAGAGTTACTAGTGTGTGCCTTTTTTTAAAATAAAGGCAGACATACAAAACATCGACGTGTTGTTATAGCGCCTCAGATATGCGTAAAGATTTCTTTTTATTGCCAATCGCACAACTATGATCGCTAAAGCTTTAGCAATATTGGTGGGCGCTGCGGATGGCGTTGGCCGTTTGGTGCCGTTTGAGGTATCGCTAAGGGCGGACAAACAGACAAATGTACAGACAGACCAAAAATTTTTTTTTGTCGAAGGTCCCCAAGAAAGACTATCGGCTTTAAAAAGCGATAGATTCCCAATAATGAAGGGTGTAAGGCAGAAAAAAACAGAATCTCTACAATGCTGTTCACCGCTTGTTTACAGGAGGGTTTCATGACCGTAGATTGGAGAGAGTTAGGGGTAAAAGTTGATAGAGAACTGGACACGGAAAGTAGAAAAGTAGGTCTGCAAATAAATATGTGCAAAACTAAAGAAATGTGCAACAGTCTCGGCATAAAACAGCACTTTCTGATAGGTGGAGGGACGCTGGAAGTTGTAAAGGAATATGTCTACTTAGAACATGTATAGCAACCGTGGAGCTGAACCATGACAGCGAAGTAACTATAAGAGTAAGGATGGGGTGGATCTCATTCGGCAAGCAATCTCAAATCTTGAATGGTAATCTACCACGAGCCCTCAAGAGGAAGGAGTATACCAGCCACATCCTGCCGGTACTTACCCACGGAGCATAAACGTGGATGCCTACAAACAAGGTTCAGCATATATTGAGGACAACGCAGTGAGAGATGGAAAGGAAAATGACAGGTGTAATCTTGAGAGACAAAAAGAAAGCAGAGTCGTTCAGGGAACAAAGCGAGGTTAAGGATATAAGAGTTGAAATCAAGAAGAATAAATGGACATGGAACGGGCACGTAGCACGTGGGCAGGAAGACCGTTAGTCATCAAGGGTAACTTACTCGATTCCCAGAGAAGGCATACACGTGAAGGGCAGACAGAAATTTGGGTGGGTCGATGAGATTGAAAAGCTTCTAGGAAGACGTTTGGCGTTTGGTTTCCCATATATTTATTTAAAGTGCGAATGCACTTTATAAGCGACCTTGAATCCGCCGTCCGCGGTGCGCCTCCTCCTCTCCCCTAGCAACGGCACAGAGTGGAGAGGAGCGTCTGTAGCAACGGTGCAGCGACGTCACACACCTCGCGATTGCGCACGCTCCGCCCTCCGCTCCGTGGATGCGCTCGCAGCCACGACTTGCTCGAGATCGGCAAGTCGTCCTAGGGATGGATCCATCGCAGGCATCAACCTCGACTGCGATACCTCCAACAACAAGTACAACGCAATCGAATGCGAGCATTGAACGCGTCGTTGAAGATGTCGCGCCGGTTGAAGACAAGGCAGCGCGGCGAAGGGCCCGTGATGCCGAGCACAAGCGGGCGAAGCGGGCCGTGGACATAAACATCATTATAGTGCGAATTTACTCTCACATATACGCGTAAACTCACCAAGATTTCCCGAGAGGGCCTAGTGGTTCCTGGAAATCGCAATGTGATCACACGAGGGAGTTTACGTTAACTCATTGGCGAATGCCAACGGATTTTAACTTTACTCCCCATTATAGCATCACCCGGTGCAATCGCACTTAACCATGTTCACGCTCGGGGAAATGCTTGGGAGTTTTTTTTAAGTGTGAATACACTTTATAAGCGACCCCAAACCATCCACCGCCATCGGCGGCGTCCGCAGTCTTCTCTCTATCTTGAAAATAAAGAGGACTTGGCGGGCCGCAGCGCGATGTTCTACCGAATAAGCCACGGACGCGACCAACACCACCTAGATTTTTTAAGGCCCCTCCACGGCTCCATGACGTCACCGCACTACGACGGCTCTGGAGGTTCGGCTTGCGCGTGCGCACAGCTTTCCGACGCAGTTCCGCGTGCGCCTGAAGGCTTTCGAAGCTGAGGAAGGGCCAGTGACGTTTTTTTTTTTTCAGTCGGCTCCAATAAACGTTTTACTTGGTCGCAGAATCGTGGTTTAATTGCACAGAGTTTAAATGAATGTTTCTTCTGGTTTCCTTGATCGTATAACGAGTAACATTCAGGCATATCATTACTGATTTTGTATCGATGCGCAGGTGTACGAAAACACGTTCGTAATAATTTTTAAGGACCACGCACGCGATTTTGACAAGTCATGTTTTATTTTAGGAAAAAGAAACAGCCAGCAAAAGGTTGTCAAACTGCTACAACAATAACTCATATGAAATACGTGAAGGCTGCCACAAATTTCGTGAAGGCTGCCAAAACACTTCATTAAGTGCACAGGATCAATCAGGAAAAAAAGAGGACGGTCAGGGTCAGCAGGGTGTGGATACACACTCTGAAGTTTGCACCGTGCCCCAAAAAGTGACATTGTTTTGCGGTTGATTGAGTTATTGTCAGTTATTACAGCAATGATACGCAACCCAACATTTTCCAACTGAGTAATGATACTACGCAGAAGAGTGTGCAGCTCCTCCGCATTGATGCGCTCTACTGGCAGTATGTGCACAACATTCTTCTGACTTGAAAGTAGGCTTTGCATCATAAAAACATGCGCTGTTTTTGCTGCATTAGGGCTATTGCTAGCCGCACCAACAATCGTTCCTCCCTTATAGTCAAAATAAGGCTGCAGGTGAATTTCATCCATCATGAGAACAACAATTTTTTCGTGCTCTTTCATAGTAGTGACCAGCTTCTTTGCATACGAAAGAAAAGAAGCGCCTTGCTGCTCAGCTTCTGGGCTTACATTGTATGAATTACACACACGACGTATAGTGGATGGATGGGGCAGCCTAACATTACCGGTACTGCGCAAGAATCTATAGGCATGCGGAGAAATTGTCAATAAAATGCTCGAAAGTACCAGGAACTCTGGAGAATACCGAGATTGCTTGCTATGCCTGACGAGAAGAAGAGAAACTTGCTCTTTCAAAAAACGGATGGCATTGAGTCGTTCAACATCTGCCAGTTCACAGTTTGAGGCATCTTCAAGCAGAGAAAATGCCAACTTGAGCAAACCCTCAATTTTGTCTTCATGCTTACAGGAAAGTTCTCCATGTAAGGACTCTACAGAATCTAGCAGGCGTGTCAAACAACGAATGTCGTTCACTTTGTGAGGGATGGCACCAATGCCATCAATCGTAGTAAGCTGCACATCTTGGCAATGAACTTTCACCGTGAGATCCTCTAAGACCGTTATTGACAGCAAAACACGAGGGGCGTCTTCAAGAGCAAGATTCAGAAAATGAATGCACCGCTGCCGTCAGATGGCGCTACCGCACCGGTTGCTCCCGCCATCGTAGTGTGGTGACGTCACGCGTCAAAGGAGAATTCGTGGAGGGGCCTTACAAAATCTAGGTGGTGTTGACGCGACGCTGATATCGGTGTCAGTAACGCGCCTTATACCCCCTCCCCCTTCGCTCTCTCCTCCGCTCTCCTCGCTCGCTGCAGCTGCGCGCGCACCCCTCTCTCTGGCGCGCCCGCCTTCTCTCTCAGTCTCCCGTCGAGAGCGGGTCGTGCGATGTCCCGGAGGACACGCTACCATCAACAACGAATGCAGTACAACCGAATGCCAGCACTGCACCCGTCGTTGGAGGTGACGGTACCGCGGTGGTTTTGCCGACGTTGGAAGACAAGGCGGCGCTGCGAAGGGCTCGTGAGACCGAACGTAAGCGGGCGAAGCGTGCAGCAGATGCCGAACTGCACGCTCGCGAGGCCGAGGACAAGCGGGCGAAGTGTGCAGCAGATGGTGAACGGCGCGCTCACGAGGCCGAGATGAGGCGTCAGCATCGAGCCGCGAACGCGGCCCAAGAAGTGGAACGACAACGCAAGCGTCAGGCGGAGAAGGGCGATGAAGGCCGGCGTCAAGACGCCGCTCGCAATCGTCAACGGCGAGTGGACGCTCCCGAAGCCGTTCGAGCCAGTGAACGTGCCGCGCGGGAGAGGGTGCGAGCCCTGGACTTTGCTCGTCCGGACGCGCGTTTCAAACGCGACTTTGTGGATCGCAGCTTCGGGCACAGCTGCGCCGTGTGTGACCGGCTGTGGTTCGATAACAACCTGAGCTGCATTTCCAGCGTGAGGAACGAGACCAACAGGTTGAACGCGTTGCGGGTTCTTCGGAACGAGTTCGGAAGACGGTCGGGCGAACACCGATGCGACGACATGGATGCGCAAGACCCGCGGCTGGCTCCCTTCGGTGTGTTCCGTGTGTGTGCGTCTTGCCGAGAGTCCCTGCTGGCCGGGCGGGTTCTGCCGTTGAGCAAGAGCCACGGCTACGCGTACCCGCCTCGTCGCGCAGACCTCCCCGATCTGAAACCGGTGGAAGAGCGCCTCATTTCGCCTCGACTCCCCTTCATGAGCATCAGGCGGCTGACGCGGGGCAACGGTAAGTACGGCATTAAGGGACAGATCGTGAACGTGCCCATCGACGTTCCGAGCGTGGTGGAGTGTCCCCGCAGGGGCGCCTGCGCAAGTAGGCGTTTGGTGTGTAGCGACACCACGGACCCGAGCTAACGAGGGAGTTTCTACTCCCTCTCACGCCTAGCCGTGCTTGGCTTTGCTGTGTCCGGGGAAAAGGGGATCCTGGGGGTTGAGCCGACGCAGGGTGATTGGACCGTTAAGCCCCCCCCCCCCCCGGCAGAAGCAACGCACCCCTTTGGTCCCAGCTTCACGTAGACGGCACCCCTGGGCTGACCCACCCAGGGGAAATCGGCAGTCGCCTTTTCCTATCTCTCTCTCCCTACATCTTCGTCTTTATCTCTTACTATTTATGTGTCCTGTTTTCTACTCTCTTCCGTTTACTTCCAAACTTCCTGGCGGCTAGGGTTAACCCTGTGCAAATAGCCTACCTTGGTCTAGGCGCATTGGGTTATAGTAGCGTTGTACGGCTGGTGTCTGCAGGTTTCAGCATCCACAAACTTGTAGCGTCCCCTTGTTGGGCTCCGTGGAGGGTGGCCGCCAACGCTTCTGAAGAAAATTAAACTGGAATGCATAAAGCGTTTCCCTTACTAAGTGATCGTACCGCCTTAAAGCGCGTACGCACCGAAGACTTAAGCTTTTTCAACCCATCAAGTGGAAACTTCCCCCATTTTCACGTTATACATAGTGAGATAAGCAACAAGCAAACCAGAACAGTATCCCCCTTTGTAGTAGCCAGATGTCTCAAAGAAACTCTTGGAGCCGGGTACAAAGTTACCAAAATGGACAGAGGAGACCTCCTCCTTGAAGTTCGAGAAAAAGAACAGTTTGAAAAGCTACAGAATCTTTCAACTTTTGGTGACACTCCCATCACTGTAACGCCACACAGATCTATGAACACAACCCGTGGAGTAGTATCTGTTGCTGATTCGCTCGGCTTGACAGAAGAGGAACTTCTGGAGGGGTGGAAGAGTCAGAATGTGACCAACGTATAAAGAATCGTCATTAGAAGAGACAACAAGGTAACACCAACGAAACACCTAATACTCACGTTCGCTTCCAGTAATCTGCCAGAAAGTATTCAAACAGGGTACACGAAGACGTCAGTCAGACCATACATACCTAACCCACGTCGTTGTTTCAAATGCCAGAAGTATGGCCACGGATCACAAAGCTGTCGTGGTCACCAAACTTGTGCACAATGTGGAGTGTCAGGCCACAATTCTGACAATTGCGAAGAACCATCACACTGTGTGAACTGAGACGGAAATCATGCCGCATACTCACGGTCTTGCTCATTTTGGAAAAAAGAAAAAGAAATTATCACATTGAAAATTAGAGAGAACATCACGTTCAAAGAAGCAAGACGAAGAGTGTCACCATTTTACGGCGCTACATATGCTGATGCGGCGCGTCAGGGGGCAACGCCGCACCAGCCCTCGTCACCGCTTCGGCCAGCGCAGAGCGAGCCGTCGGCTGTGGCGCCTGCACCCAAGGCGGCAGTAGTTCAGTCTACTCCGCCTCCAAGCAAATTGAGGCCGGAGACTCCGGGGTCCTCTGGTCTCAAGGCCTAACCTCACCAGGCGAGGCCTAAAATCCAAACCTCTAGCTCGCATGTGCGGGCATCCAGTGCTTCTGAGGAGGCAATGGATACAACGGTACCCTTGGTACCGAAAGAGCGGCACGCCTCCTTGGAGTGCGCCAAGAAAAGCAAAAAACCAATAACGGGGCAGGACGACCGTCCTGCCACCTGAATTTACGAGCTCACTCCAACACAGGATACTCTTTGTACACACAGCAGCATCTCTCTCGTTTAAACATGCAGACAGAAATATTACAGTGGAACATCCGAGGCCTTCTTCGAAACCTCGATGACTTACAAGAACTCCTCCATGAACACAATCCAAGAGTGCTGTGTGTACAAGAGACACACTTAAAACGAACAAACACAAACTTGTTACGTAACTACGTAATCTTCCGAAAGGATAGAAATGATGCCATGCCACCATCCGGTGGTGTAGCGGTTATAGTTAGTCAAGGTATAGCATGTACACAATTACCCCTTAAAACTTCCCTCGAGGCGGTGGCTGTCCGAGCAGTTATTCTAAACAAACCTGTCACTGTCTGCTCCCTGTACATACCTCCGCACCACCGTCTTGAAAAACTTCAATTCCAGTCTTTAATAGACGTACTAACTGAACCTTATCTGGTCCTTGGGGACCTGAACGCACATAATGGTCTGTGGGGTGACTCTCGCTGGGATGCACGAGGTCGTCTCATTGAACAATTCCTCATTTCATCAGGTGCTTGTCTGTTGAATAGGAAAGAGGCAACATACTATAACCTTGCCGACAAAACTTACTCTTTCATAGACCTCAGTATCGCATCTCCTTCACTTGTACCATTACTTCAGTGGAAAGTCATAAGTAATCCATACGGAAGTGACCATTTTCCTTTAGTTTTGAGTACACCAATAATATATGAATGTCCTCCACACCTTCCCAAATGGCTGGTAAACAAAGCCGACTTGAAACAATTTCAAAAGCTTACTCTCTTAAATTGGACTGACATATGCGGATTAGGCATAGATGAAGCTGTGCAGTACTTTACGGCCTTTCTTACTGACGCAGCAGCCAAGTGCAATCCACAAACATCTGGACAGCCCGGCAAACGACACGTCCCGTGAAGGAACACTGAGTGTCAGAATGCGCGAAAGGAACAGAACAGGGCATGGAGGTTGCTGCGGAACTCGCCGACAGCGGAAAACCTTGAGAGCTTTAAGAAAATAAAATCTCGAGGCAGGAGAACGCGTCGGCAGGCCAGAAGAGAAAGTTGGCACAAGTTTTTATCAGGGATAAATTCATATACACAAGAGGCCAAAGTCTGGAACATGGTTCCAAGGGTAGCAGGAAGAAAAGTACACTCACTCCCACTCGTACACTCAGGGTGATACCTTGGAAGATCAGGCAAACTTCCTCGGTGCACACTTTGAATGGGTATCCAGTTCGTCCCACTATACTGACACTTTCCAAATATACAGAGCAAGAATAGAAATGCAGAAACTCGAACACAAATCCACTAGATACGAGGCATATAACCAAGCTTTCAGTCTAGCTGAGCTCCGAACATCTCTAAACTCCTGCAGTAGTTCTGCCCCAGGTTCTGACCGCGTGATGTATGAAATGTTAAAAAAGCTACCAATCGAAACGTGAAAAACCTTACTTTGTTTGTACAATGCTATTTGGTTCTCTAGCACTATCCCTACCTCTTGGAAAGAGGCTATCATTATTCCCATTTTAAAAGAGGGCAAGGACCCTTCTTTAGCTTCGAGTTATAGGCCTATTGCGCTTACAAGCTGCTTGTGCAAAGTCTTCGAGAAAAATGATAAACTGCCGACTTGTACATTTCCTTGAAACAAACAATTTGCTAGACCCATTTCAGTGCGGGTTTCGAGAAAGCAGATCCACCACAGACCACCTTGTTCGTATCGAGGCACAGATCAGAGACGCTTTCGTCCATAAACAATATTTTCTCTCTGTGTTTCTCGATATCGAAAAGGCTTATGATACAACATGGCGCTTTGGAATTCTAAGAAACCTGTCTCACCTTGGCGTGCGCGGTAGGATGTTTTCCATAATATAGAGTTACTTGTCCGATTGGACATTCCGTGTCCGTGTGGGCAGTGTTCTCTCCCAAACATTTGTCCAGGAAACAGGCGTGCTGCAAGGTGGTGTGCTTAGTTGTACACTTTTTATTATGAAAATGAATTCCTTGCACCTGTCCATCCCCGGCATTATGTTCTATTGTACATATGTCGACGACGTTCAGCTCGGCTTCAAGTCATGCAACTTGGCAACGTGTGAGCGGCAGGTTCAGTTAGGTTTAAACAAGGTCTCCAAATGGGCAGAGGAAAACGGATTCCGACCGAACCCACAAAAAAGCACGTGTGTCTTGTTCTCGCGAAAGAGAGGCATGCACTGAGAACCCGACATTGAACTGAACGGTCAACACCTGTCTGTAAATGCGGAGCATAAATTATTACGCCTAATCTTGGACAACAAGTTGACCTTCGTACCGCACATCAAGTATTTAAAAACAAAATGTTTAAAAGCCATGAATGTTTTAAAAGTGTTGTCACGTACTACGTGGGGTAGTGACAGGCAATGCCTCACAAATTTGTATAGGAGCCTCATTCGCACACCCTTAGATTATGGGGCCGTTGTTTATCAGTCTGCGACTCAAAGTGCTTTGAAGATGCTGGACCCCGTGCACCATTTGGGCATCCGCCTTTCTACGGGTGCTTTTCGCACCAGCCCCTTAGAAAGCCTTTACGTTGAGTCAAATGAGTGGTCGCTTCATCTGCAGAGAACTTACATATCCTTTGTTTATTTTCTTAAGGTGAAAGCAGACAAGAAGCACCCCTCATACTCTACTATTATTGATTTGTCGAGCTCCATTCTGTTTTAAAACAGGCCTTCGATGAGGCAGCCCTTCTCAGTTCACTTGAAGGGTCTAGCTGAGGACACTGGAGTGTCACTTGAACACAGTTTCATGGCTCCTGTAGCATACCCGCCACCGTGGCAGTGGCAGACTATAGACTGCGATGTGTCTTTCCTAGAATTTACAAAACATGTGCCTATTGCCCATATCCGAACATACTTCCTGGAACTTCAACACAAATACACACGTCCTGAGTTCTTTACAGATGCCTCTAAGTCCAACTCCTCTGTGTCCTACGCTGCTTTTGGCCCCGCCTTTTCGGATGCTGGCCCTCTACATCCAGGCACAAGTATCTTCACAGCGGAAGCTTATGCGATACTTGTCGCAGCTAAACACATCAAACAACTACAAATACAAAAAGCAGTAATTTTTACAGACTCCCTCAGTGTGGTAACGGCTCTGCACAGTCTTAAAAAACAAAAAAAAACCTGTCCTCGTCTCACTTTACTCTATTTTATGCACACTCTACATACTCAACCAACATGTTGTAGTGTTCTGGGTGCCAGGGCACCGCGAGATTCAAGGCAACGTGATGGCGGATCAGCTTGCTGCATCCGTCCAAGAAATCAGTGCCACGACACCCATATCGATCTCTCCCCTTGATCTTAAGCCGTCTCTCAAACGAAAGCTCAGGAACTACTGGCAGAGCAAGTGGGATAGACACACACAAAAAAAGCTACACGTTATCAAGCCACACCTTGGCCATTGGCCACCAGTATCAAAATCACGTCTAACAGAGGTAACACTAACAAGACTCAGGATAGGACGCACATACACGACACACACACATCTTTTGTCTGGTGGCGATCCACCATTGTGTGGCAAATGTGGTGAGGCATTGACAGTTCTTCACGTTTTAATCCAATGTAAACAATTAGACACTCTAAGAAGACAACACTTTCGATTACCCTACCGACAACATATACCATTACACCACGCAATGTTTGTCGGTAGTGAACCACTTTTTAGTCATAAATCATTGTTAGCGTTTTTAAAAGATATTAATAATTTTTATATCATATACCCGGGCATCCCATAGCACGACCTCTCCAGGGAGGTTTTCGCTGTGGTGGCTACACAGGAAAGCACTTGCCTCACGGCCCTTGGACGCAAGGGTATGAACGAGTGAGGCACTTGGGCTAATGTCATACATATCCACCATCGTCTTTTATTATCACCAACTTTTGTCATCTATTCACACCACACACACCTTTCACGGCATGGTCATGATTTTATTACTTGTATGTTCTTACGCGCCTTACCGCGAGTTATTTTATGGCCCTTATACAGCCGCTAATCACAATCATTGTCCACATTGTTTGTCTCTTCAACTGGCGCTCTTTGGCCATCAAATGGCCCTTGCGCCAATAAACACTATTTATCATCAGCGTGGTGGAGTGTCTTCCGCGGCTGGTTCCCGAGGACGTTGCGATAGACGTGCACGTGAAGCGGAGGCTGGTGAATCCGGCTACGTACAGGCGCGGACTGGTTAAGCGCGGTAACATCTTGGCGTGGTTGAAGCACCTGGAGCATGCGCCCGAATTAATAAATACCCCTCACAGCATCACCCCGTGCATTCGCACTTAACCATGTTCACCCTCGGGGAAATGCTTGGGAGTTTTTTTCATCTCTGCTATGGCATGGACGTCCACAGACGCTGTCGTTCTTGCTGGCGTCTTCTTCTCTCGTGCTGGCTCGAACACGCCGAGCAGCTGCGGCACGACTTCTTCGTCTTCCCCGAGACGCTGACGGCTTCTCACAAGTTCGCAGGTATAACGTAGCAACGGAAAGCACAAGACAGGGTCGATTGGCGGATCACGGGAGAGGCATTTGCCCTGCAGTGGGCGTAGTAAGGCTGATGATGATGATGATGATGATGATGATGATGATGAATATGCACCAATGTCGTTCGAACCTGTTTTCTATTAGCTTATGTATAACGTAGCATATGCAAATTTGGTTTTGTACAACTGCAGGGAGGCGACCGTATGGTCGTATAGCCTCAATAGGTGATTTTCAAGCAAACCCATAACCCTTGCGGGTGTGGGAAACACAATGGGGAAAGTCTGTACGTTGAAGGTGCTTGCTTTTCCGCTGCCCTCTCCTTGTTGGTGCCGTGGGATCCAAAAAAAGAAACATTCAATAAAATAATGTGGCCGCTTTTGACTACAAATAAATCGTAAGTGACACACATGTCTAAGGGCATTTACATATATCTCTACGCACAAAATGCGGAAGAAGTCGTTGTAAATTGGTGCATATTATGGAGTCAGTGATAGTATATTACTGAGAGGATGTATGTGGCATGTAGAAGTTCAGTGGCATGCGAGTTATTTAGGGCCGACACCTGCAGTCAAAACGTAAAATCAGGAGCAATGTGAGCATGAACTGCGAATTTTTTATTTGTAGTCCTTGTTCCGCAAGAAAATACAGCTCGTAGTGAATTGTTGCCGTTAATTATAGACGCGACAATTTCATAATCACATCTTAATGCATAAAACAAAACAAAAAGAGATGTCCGTGACAGCGAAAATACTATTTCGAAGCACATCCCAAAAAGAACATCAAACTGCCTTGAAACCATTCGAGGTTGCCAATTCGCTCAACTGTCGATCGTGTAAAGGTGCAACAAGTACGCGCACCGACACAGTCAAAACTACGCACATAACATGCATTAGTTTAATCTGTGACTGTGTTACTAGCAATATAAACGCCGTTCCGAAAATCGTCTACAAGTGCCCGACGTAGCAAAGGAAAGGTAATAAAAAATAGCAACAAAGCTTGCAATATGAACGCTGCAAACTCGAGAGGCATTATCCGGGCTGCCACTTTTCACTCTTTATTCTCACTGTAAAGTTTTCTTTTAGGATGGCTTGGGAAAGAAAACACCTTCAGTTCATTCTTTGAATGATTCGCGCACTGTGTGGCACGCAGCATGCAGTCATCTTGCGAAACTTGCGACGAATCACACGTGCGACAACGCAGCGTGGCGTGTGGCAAAACATGGCGGACGCACGCGGTTAGGTGGCGTCGATCCTTTCAAACAATGACCGCACTCTGAACGGGGGCGCACGCATCGAGTCACGCTATGAAAAAGCTTATCCCCAGGGTCCTGTGCGAGTGTGAGCTTATATTTCTTTGTGTTTCCATATGCGGACGCTTCCCAATCACCCTTTGTCCAATAACCTTTATTCACACTTCTGGCAGTTCCTGTTCGTCTATGGTACCCGTGTAAGATAACACGTGATGTTGTAATTTTCTGCGTACTGTACTCGCGGTATGTTTCTGCTTTGCTGCCAAGGTGGCACGACCAAGTCAGGCATTTACTTAGCCTTTAGTCGTGTCCCCCAAGGCAATATTGTTCAGTTTTGCCTTGAATAAAGCAAACCAAACCAAAACCAAACCTCCAAATTGTCACGCGAGTTGCGAAAGTTGTACGCTATTCCGTTGAATTACGGATGGCGGAAGCACACACACACACAAAAAGGGTGCGTCGAAATAAATTTTTTATGTATCTCGGTTAATTTTTTATAACTATCCCTTAGCTACAAAAAAAATTTTTTACACGAATAGTTGAAAATTCGGGCAGGAATATTCGCAACTATGCCAAGGCCTGATAGACCTGGACCAGACAGATTGGCTATGTTCAAATGTCATGTTAGACTTTCGCGCCCAAAACTCAGCGCTTGAATGTTAAAGTGATGTCACAAATGTCTAATTCCGTGTAGTTAGGCCACATTGCCTGAATGAATTTTTGTTAACTTGCTATCTAAATACCACCATGCTTAACTTTTAGGGCCCCTTAGAAAGCAATGTAGATTAGTTTTAGCGCCCAAGAATTGGAGGCTCGAGAAGACGTCGTCAAATTCTATGGTGTCATGATGAGCTGGTTCGGTAAAGTGAAAATACTTCCCCAGCAGAATTTTCTTTTGCGCGATTAATGGCCTACCACTTGCATTTGCCGACTAAATATGGGGCTTTCACTGACTATTGCGATTGGATATTTCGATGTACTAACGAAGCAAAAATTGTTGTTTTTCCACTGCAGTTTCTATTTAAGATGCGTTCCGGTTTATTGGCATAAGTTTTCGTAGTATTGTTATTTACATAAAAAACAGCGCCAATAACGAGAGACTAGAAAAAGAAGGAGACAGACAGCGGCACTGAACTTACAACAAGATTTATTTGCCAGAACCGCACAATATATACTTGGTCAGTATCTAACAAAAAAGAAAATACAAAACAAACAAAACAGAATCCACCTTACAACCACATTTATTTTCTTTTGTATTTTCTTTTTTTGTTAGATACTGACCAAGTATATATTGTGCGGTTCTGGCAAATAAATCTTGTTGTAAGTTCAGTGCCGCTGTCTGTCTCCTTCTTTTTCTAGTCTCTCGTTATTGGCGCTGTTTTTTATGTGAATCATGTCGTACCAACTCGCCCAAGCAACCACGTTAGCTACTTTCATTGTTATTTACTTTCTTTTGTACAGGTACGAAAGGTGAAAGTGGCGCTTACGTGTAAAATCATCTTTCGTACAGCGAACATGTTGAATCACGAGTCCTGCTGATGCAACCGAGATTCTGGGCAGTTTCTGTGGCAAGTCCCTAGCGAATGACCATATTAGGGACAACACTAGGCACAATCATTCACTCACGTTGTTGAGAAGTAGGTAAACAACTTCGTGCAAAGGGCAGATAGCGAGGAGTGTAGAGGCGGGGCGAGTCAGATTATGGAAGGGCCTAATAGGTCTCTTCGTGGAGGCATATCGTCACAAAGTAAGGGCGAATTGAGGGCAGGGGGCAGAGTAAGCCACTCATTTTAGAATGCGGGTGGGGGGGGGGGGGGAGGTTCGCGTGAAGTATTTTGAGAGGGAGGGTCCTTTATTTTAAATACGAAGCATTTCTCAGCGAACTTCGGTGACTTTGGCCGTATCTATCTATCTATCTATCTATCTATCTATCTATCTATCTATCTATCTATCTATCTATCTATCTATCTATCTATCTATCTATCTATCTATCTATCTATCTATCTATCTATCTATCTATCTATGTAGCCGCCTACAACTTCCAGATCTACTGGCTGTTTCGATTATGGGATCTATACCAAAATTGTTATGGTGCAATATATGACTGCATGACGAGTATAAGTGACTAGTCATAACATGAAAATAATGACATATGTCATGAATGTCATGATTTATATGTCATATGGTATTGCGGCTCTTGCGGTGGTTTCGTTCACATGACATTGCAAAACGGTTATGGTATCAGATGACTGCATGGAAGACGTAAGATTGATTGATTGATTGGTTGATTGATATGAAGGCTTGAACACTCCAAAACCACCACATTATTATGAGAGACCCCGTAGTGGGGGGCTCCAGAAATTTCGACCACCTGGTGTTTTTTAACGTGCACTCAAATCGAAGCACACTGGTGTCAACCAAATCGGAGCACACGGGCCTACAGCATTTTCGCCTCCATCGCAAATGCAGCTGCCGCAGCAGGGATTTCATCCCGCGATCTGCAGGTCAGCAGCCGAGTACCTCAGCCACTAGACCACCGCGATGAGGCCATCAAACTTAAGCGCCGGGCTTAACGTAAATCTTGGCATGCGTGTCATGTAAGTCATGACTTTCCGCCACTGTGATGGTGCGCTCACGGTCGTTTCGCTGGCTCCACTTATACCAAATCCGGTATTACGTGACTTGAATATATTACGAAGGTATATTACTGGTTCAAACATGATAAGCATGACATGGGTGTGATGTAAGAACATGACTACATACCACCCTCATGACGCGCTCACGGCCCTTTCGCTCGCTCCACGTATACCAACTTTGGTATTACGTTACGTGGATGGACTACGAATGCAAATAACACGTACAAACATGATAAACATGACATGCGTGTCATGTAAAACATGACTATATGCTACGCTCATGGCATGCTCGTGGCCGTTTCGCTAGCTTAACATATACCAAATTTGGTGTTACGTGACGTGAATGGACTACGAAAACAAATGTCGGGTGCAGTCAGAATAATCATGACGTGAACGTCATGCACGGCATAATTTATGTACATGCCTCGTAACGTTGTGCTGATCTTAAAGTGACATATCAACCTCCCTCATTCCTGCTTCGGATATCATCTATTTGCATTGTACGTAGGATCTGATATTTTTGTTTTTGTTTTTATTAGCACAAGAACCCCATCATAGAATAAATAGTGCTAATTCGTGTTCACAGCAGTTTGTTTCATTTTCACTATTTAGTGGTACGAGGAGGGTGACAAGTGAAAAGGGGGGAGGGTGCTTATGCAGGTCTTGGAAAGGTTAGGCGGCGACCACTCTCCCCCCCCTCCCCCTTATCCCCCCCTTGATCCACCTCTGATAGGGGGGGAGGGGCTGTCACTCTCCCTTCACCTGTCACTTCGCCTGTCACTCTCCCTGGTTTCGTTATGGCAGCTGCACAAATCTGAAAAGCTCAGTGACTTTTTGTAGTAGTCCGCTATAGCGTGCTCTTAAGAGCACGCTACAGGACGTCTCTTTGGTAATACACGCCGTGCTTCTCCGTCGTCTCGTTCAACAAGCTATCAAAAATAACTAGGGGACCCTTAAGCTTCGCCTTTAAGAGTTGAACGATAAGAAAAAATCCGGCCCCGAGTGCATACTTATTACACTTCAACCGCTAAGTGCATACACACACACACACACACACACACACACACACACACGTACGCGTGCACGCACACACACACACACACACACACACACACACACACACGTACGCACGCACACACATGCACACACACACGCTCGCACACACACATGCACACACACACACACACGTACGCACGCACGCACACACACACACACGCACGCACACACACATGCACACACACGTACGCACACACACACATGCACACACACATGCACACACACACACGCACACACACACATGCACACACACACACACACACGTACGCACACACACACACACACACACACACACGTACGCATACACACACACACACACACACGCACGCACACACACATGCACACACACACGTACGCACGCACGCACACACACACACACGCACGCACACACACATGCACACACACACACACACGTACGCACGCACACACACACACACACACGCACACACACATGCACACACACACACACACGTACGCACGCACACACACACGTACGCACGCACACACACACACACACACGCACACACACACGTACGCACGCACGCACACACACACACACGCACGCACACGCGCACGCACACACACATGCACACACACACACATACATACATACACACACGTACGCACGCACGCACACACACACGCACGCACACACACATGCACACACACACACACATACATACATACATACATACATACATACATACATACATACATACATACATACATACATACATACATACATACATACATACATACATACATACATACATACATACACCCACACACACACACAAACACACACGTGCGTGCGTGAGCACGACGTATCTATAGTAATGGTACAGGTTTTCGATCTGCTTAACAGCACTTTTAAACAAGTTTATGAAAATATTTTGCAGTGATATAGTTACATGGTCCTGTATTATGAAATGCACGTAGGCGTGACACTTGTGTTCGTAAATGGTCACATTCTGTCGTCCGTCTTTCGTTAGTTATCTGGCAAATGTTCGACTTGTTCTTCTGGAGACGTTTTCCGGCCAACCGCAAGAAGCATCGCCTTATGGTTGGTGTAATGGACACTGCAGTACTTAATTTCTTTAATGAATGAAAGAATAAAAAGCTAAATCTATGCAAGTGTTGTGGTTTGTTGAAATGGCATTTCCCTGGAGAGGCATAGCGAGTCTCACAATGCCTCACTGATGGCGGCACATTCTCTAGCGTTTGCTGTTTGTTCGATCAACGCTTCTGGAAAGGCATGATATGTTTTCTGCTAGATGAACATTGTTGCCCATTTTTAGAGCTGTTTGAAAGTTCCTGTGTGTTTTTAGCGGCGATGGCTGCACTATCCCGGCCTTTTCGGACGTAGTTTGATGGCCTCCCAAATGCGCCTACAAATCACCGAATGGGCTCGTTTTCGTCGTTACACCTCTCGAACAAAATGCGTTAAGGAGACTCGTTTCACTACATGGCATTTGTGTAATGTTTTTTCCCCCGAAGCATTTGCAAGCAACATCGTGGCTTTGTGGTAGAACAACTGATTGTCACGCGAACGGCCAGGGTTTGATCCTATATGGGACCGAAAATTTAATTCTTTTTATCGTTTGATCTTTTTCTCAATTTTTCGCTCACGGACGATTTTTCGCTCACAACTTACGGTGCCGACGCCAACGGCGGAACGTTTGTGACACGAGCTTTCTAACGCTATCGTTAATATAACATCACGAGGGCATGACTCCTGGACTAACATGTCTCGTGTTTCATGCAAATGCACTCCGGCAGTTCACATTGTCGGCAGCTCTGCAGAATTTACAGAATGAAAGTTCCTACCCACACTGCGGGAATAATCGATTCAGATTTCAATAGCAGTGCACAGGAAAGGCGTTTTTCTTATGCTCAACCTATTGCTTTTGCGGATTTTCCCACCAAGTCGACTTACCGAGCTTCGTGGAAATGCTGCCGTTCCTTCAAGCGAACAGCACAGACACGCTGGCCCCCCGGTCATCGCTTCGGTGTTTTTGCGCAGCCATTATGGCGCATGGGCCTATCAAGTCAGCTGCCGGTGGGTAGTGACGGTGGACAGTATAGGCGGCAGAATCCTGCGGCTCGCTTGGAGTGCACAAGAAGGGCGTACTTCCGACGCTCAACCTACTGGTTCTGCAGGTGAGGCAAGTCTCATTTGTTTCTATGGCGTAGAAGTGCACGGTAGCTGAACATAGCGTCTTTGATGTTGTTGTGCATGCCATTTTGGAGATGGTAAGTAATGGCTCTGGAAAAAATACTGCAGATTCTAAAAGCTCACGTGACTTGTTCAAGGCGTTTGAGAACTTCAAATGCGATTTCGGGCAAGAAATGAAGGGTCTTAAAGAGGGTGTGTTATTTTATTCTGATGTCTGCAATGACGGTTTAGATGTCGCAGAGGCTTTCAGGACATTAAGGCAGGAAATAAAGAAACTGTTTACTGAAAACGGGAAACTAAGGGCATTGAATGAGCGTCTGTCGAAAAAGTGTGACGAGCTAGAACAGTGTAAGTGTTGAAATAACCTGGTTGTAAAAGGCGTACCCCCTGGTAGCGATGCCCTCAGTATTCTTCAAAAGATTGGGGAAATCATGGGCAAGACCGTTGACGCATCGGATATTGACATTTGTCACTTGGTTCGCACGCCAATACCTACGATTCAAAACATGGTTGCTAGGTTCGTCGGGCGTGGAAAGAGGAATGATCTTCTGGCAAAATGCACAAAAAGGACATTAGACACTTCAATGCTTGGCCTTAGTCCAGGAGCTGCTATTTTTGTAAATGAACACCTAACTCAAGTCAACAAGGTGCTCCTTTCAGCCACCATTCAAAGAAAAAAGAAAGAAGCAGTAGAAGTATGTCTGGACTACAGATGGTATATAGAGTGCTTGCATGTTAGGGCGATTTGATAAATGGGACCTGTCAAAATGACCTAAAAAAAATGTGCCGAGTTTGTTGAGTTTAGCTAGCGTGTACCAGTTTTGTTTTTAGTTCTTCCCTGTTAGTGTCTTCAGGGGAAGCTCGTAAAACAAACAATTTTCTTGGTTTTAAATGCTGTTGTGCACAATATAAAAACGTGCTTTCTGCTTTACATGTATATTCCAGGAATATTAGAAAATATATGACATAAGCGTTTTTCTAGATACCGCGGCAATATTTTATGTATGCTTATGTTCTCTGAAACGTAGTTAACCGATCAAAGTAATGTCCCAAGTTGTCCTTGATATCGATCTGAGCACCTGTATCGTGCGGACAGAAAAGGAGGTGCAGTCGTAATTTATTTACATGAAAAATATGAATGAAAATCCAAGACGTTCGGTACTCACAGCAGATTTTGAATGTCTGGCTATAAAGGTGGATAAACTTGTAGCGATTGTCGTTTATAGGCCACCTCAAGTGCACAAAACACGTTTTTTTAAGGATCGATAAACTTCCTCTTATCTGCCCTCTTACTTGAGAACACTTCTAAGGTTATCATGGTGGACATTATTACTAATCTTGCTGCAAACGACATGGCCGTCGCACGTTTTGAGACGCTGCTTTCTGCGTTTTGGTTGTGTAAATAGTGTACGTTTCCTTACCATGCAGAGTGAGCAGGGACAGTGCAACGTTACTCGATATATGCGTTACCAATTCGATCCCATCAAATAACATAAGCGGTATGTGTAAAGTGATCTTAGTAATCCCTTGCCGCTGTTTTGTTCCATACCCTTGTCATCGAAACATCAAAAGCAACAAGGAAAGCCTTCGTCCGACGGAACATAAATAGAGAAAGTAAAAGCTTACTCTTTGCGCTCGTCAAAACAGCAGATTAGATAGAGTGATATATAAAAGATGAAAGATGAGACATATTATGGGTTTCTGAATTATTTACGGTACTATTACAACAAGGCATTTCATAGAGGAGAAATATATTTTCGAAAGAGAAAAAAACTGTCGGGAAGCTTGGATAGACTGCTCATTTTACAAACGAAGTAAAAAAAATAACAATTTAAGCTTGCGACAACCCGAAGCATTTGCAGAGTATAAAAAAATACCGCAACGCAATTAAATCAGACTTTAAAAAGGCTAAACGAGAATACTACCAGCAAAAAATTAAGAAAATAGGTGATAAGCCAAGAAGGGTCTGGGAAATGGTTGATGCCAAAGAAAGCAAGATATGATATCACAGAAATGCAAGAAGAAAACATCACAGCACGTCCACGCAATCAATGATAATGAGTGGGGTAAAGCGCCCATCAATCCGCTCGTGCTTCCGTTCATGCGTCCATCCGTCCGTACGTGCACTCGATTGTGCACCCGTCCATGCGTCCGTGCGTCAGTTCATTCGTACGTGCGCCTGTTCGTACGTCCGTTCGTACGTCCGCTCGTACATCCGTCCGTGCGCCCGTCTGGTTCCGTCTCTCTGTCTGTCCGTCTGCTTGTATGTCTATCCGTCCATGCGTCCTTCCATTCATCAAGTGAACACTTCAAGTACCGCCATCTCGCTTCTTTTTATCATATATTGATCATATACAAGTACCGCCATCCAGTGGACAATCCAGGGACTAAACGAGAGTATGTACCACATTTCTGCTGTAAGCGCTTTGTTAACACCGATAGCGTGATTACGACGCCAGGCTACGGTTTTTGTAACATGTGGACATGAACATATGTGCCCGAGGGGCGGGTATGTGCCACTGGTATGCGGGTGTGTGCCACAGGTTACGTGCTACGACAACGGGACGCACAAGCCACGCCGTGAGAATCTTCGCCCCTAAAACGTTACGCTGCGTGGCGAGAACCTAGCCAATGCCATAAATCGTCACTTCGTCAAAGCGGGCGCGTACAACGGCTCTTCTGAAAGCGAAGATGACTCGTGCTTCGAAGAAAGTACAGCCATGTAGTATTCAATCTTTACGCTTCCTACTCACAGTGCTGATATAGGTAGCGTAATAAATAAACTAAAGAAACAATGTGGCGCCAGGTCTAGACGAAATCACCGCAGCTGAAGTTGATGTCTGCAAATATCCGAGGTTCTAGCTTGCATAATAAATCATCTTGTACTCACAGCAGGCGTATTTCCGGCACAGTTAAAAGTTTCGAGGGTAGCCCCAATTTGGGAAGGAGATGGCATTAATATGTCAAATCAAAGACCCGTTTCAGTACTTTCGACATTGTTAAAAATTTTCGAAGGCATTATTCACGGCTGGTTGGTAACATTTTTTGTTCAATAAGTATATGCCATCATCGCAATATGTCAGTATGGCTTTCAGAAAAGCAAGTCTTCTGAACAAGCGTTAAAGATAAATAAACGTCAAACATAGAAAATGAAGAATTTAGCTTGGTCTAGTTTTGAACTAAAAAAGCTTTTGATTCAATTAATTTTGAAATATTTTTACGGAAACTATAACTGTAGCGCATGCGTGGGATCATCATTAAGCTTTTACAAAACTATTTCTATAACTGGTACCAGCTGGTGTAAACGAAAACAGCTTCTTCAAGCCAGTTTCGGTGTACTCAAGGAATTCCGCAGGGTCCTATATCTGATGCTTTGCTCTTCTTGCTTTATTTTATGGACATTGTATGTACACCCGCCTCACCACAGCCTATTACGTATGCAGACGAAAGAAACGTATTTTTTCGATCAAATCACTTAGAAGCGCTAGGAAAAATGCAAATGAGCATATGACGTCACTCTCAAAGTGGCTGAAACAAAACAAGCTGCAGTTAAATGCCAAGAAGACGCATATTATGTTTTGCCTAACAAATTTACATGTTAAATACGGCATAAAGAAAAGCATTAAGCATTGACGGAAACACCACAAAACGTGAAAAACTGCACACATTTCTTGGGGAATGGTTAAGTGAAAACTGAACGCGGAACGTCCATTTTAATACGAGTAAATTAGTTAGACAGCTTTCAAGAATGGGAGGATGCCTGCACAGAATCGATTTACTCATTATTCAGTGGTTAAAGAAAAAGTTGTATAATGCCCATTCTATTCGAGACTTTGTTACGGCATACTGGTATGGGGTGTGGCAAAAAATGTTATAACATAGTTGTAATGTTACAAAAGAAAAGAAAGTACTTCGCTAATATAAAAATTACCAGTCTAGAATAGACCATTTGCGCACTTCCATGAACATTAAATGTTAAAGGTAAACCAAATGTAATATCTTAAACTGCTTCAAAAGATACGCAAAAACAAGTTGCATAAACAAAAAAAAAAACGACCAACGCTATCCTGCTAGAAGAAACTTACAGCGTTTACAAAGAACTAGGCCAAATTATGAAAAGCAAACGCTGCAATACCAATAAACGCAGTTTGACGTTAGTCTAGGGACATTTAAAGAATAAGGTAAAGAAATTCGGATGAGGACAAGATATCATCACTAATCTATATTGTGCAGAAAGAGTAGGTATAACCAGGCTGTGTCATAATCATTAGTGTTCAAAAAGTGTGTTGTTTCACTGTGGTACACGATGAATCCCGTTTCGTTCCTGTACTTGATGTATAGACAAGGCACAAAAAGAACGAAAAGACAGGAAAACCACTGCTCTCGCTACTAAATTAGTTCGAAGGGAAAATGGTTATTATACATAATCGATGTATAACACCACGCAAAATACATCAATCATCATCATCATCATAATGATCATCATCATCATCATCTTTACTATATGCTCACTGCAGAACAAATGCCTCTCCAATGTTCCGCCAGTCTACTCTGTCCTGTGCTTGCTGCTGCCTCTTTGTGCCAGCAAACTTCCCAATCTCATTTGCTCACATAACTTCCTGTCTCCCCCTCACCCACTTGCCTTCTCCTGGAGTCCAGTTTGTTATCCTTAATGACGCAGCGGTTGTCTTGTTTATGTGTTAAGTGCTTTGACCATGACCATTTTTTCTTGACTTCGACTATATATGATGTCCCTAACACCCATTTATTCCCTGATACACTCTCCTCTCTTCTTGTTTATTAGGTTTACAACTACCATTTTCCTTCCCATCACTCGCTGCGTCATCCTCAACTTAAGCTGAACCATCTTTGCACTCCTTCAGGTTTCTGCTCCATAGATAAGTGCCGGGTCTAACCTTCCTTTCTAGGGATATATACAGCAGCAATATACCATTCAGGATTTGTGAATGCTTGCCGAATGTGCTCCACTCCATTCTTATTCTTATAGTTACTTCAGTTTCGTTGTTCTGATCCGCCGTTACTACCTGTCCTAAGTAGACGTACTCCTCTAAAACTTCGAGTACACTGTTACCTATCTCGAAGCTCTGTTTTTTTTTTTTTTCGACGTTGCTGTACGTTAGCTTCGATTTTTTGCAGCCTAATTTTAAGACCCACCTTTCTGCGCTCTTTGTGTCATTAAGTAATCATGAGTTGCGATTCGTCCCCTGAATTACTCAGCAATGGTCTATCATGCATCACCAAATTGATTCCAAGAGAAGGCAAGCGGGTACATCGGTCATGAAGTGCCAACTGGCCCAATTATCCTCTTTTGTTAATATACAACATGTTAGCGTACCACGAGTGACAATGAAGTTCAAGTTACAACAGTTTACGGGAATCTTCCAAAAAGTACATTTCGCAATCGCTTGGAACAACCGATGCTTGGCTGTTGTACGGATGCGAAACTTTATTCGAAGTCCTGAGGTTCACGACTCAACGCCACAGCGGCCACTCCCACGTTGGGACAGTCAGGCCGAGTCCGGCCGCTGCATCGCGGGCCCTCTGGACAGCCAGCCCACAGTTGGCTCATGGAATAACTTTTCTTTTTCATTTGGTGATATGCAAGGCCTCGATAACTTACTGGCCAGCTGAAGCTTGGTGCTGAAGTTTAGGCATGGCATTTCAAACTAGAACTGTGACGATCACATTTTTTTTAAGTAGTCAAAGTATCAATGTGATATTGTCGGTAATGTATATAGTTCGGGGTGAACAAATAATCGCACTATTAAACCAACAATTCCCGTTCCACGCTCGAGCGTTCTCATTTAAAACGCGTTTCGGTTCAACCTTAAAACACAGCGGGATAGGGGTCTACGTTTGGCACGCTTTCCATCGAAGCAGCCGCTTGCCAGAAGTGCGCGGAAATACTCGACTCTCGGAGGAATGTTTTTTTTTTTGTCTTTTATCGCGGCGACTAGTCCCAACCAGCGCGCGACGCTCGTTACGTTTGGCTCATTTAACAGCGCAGTTCATCATGTCAGTTGCAGTCGACGACCGCACAATTTTTCGGCAAGCCCGGCCGATGGAATCTCCATTATCAAGGCTCTATGGCCTGCGCAATATCGCCATGCGCCACGAGAGAGGAATGCTCGAGCGGTGACTGAAAGTTCGGTTGTGGTGCGACCTCTCTTTCCGTTCGTTATTGCTTCTTTTCGGAACACATTCTGTTCCTAGATACCCTTTGCTAACAGATTCTGTGAAGTTTAAATGCGATTAGCCGGGGAAATAAACAGCAAGTAAAAACAGCGCAGATCGTGCACTTTTTTTTTTCAGACTTCCGTGCACTCAATTACTTTCCTCTTACATGTTCTGGTCCGTCAATTCACTTCCGTTTTTTTGCTTCCAGCCTTTTGAGTCTCTTCAGGTTTTCACTTCCGACATGTTATCTTTCAATTTCTACTACCTTGAAGAAGACAGGCAGATTGGGCGAGTACGTTGGCGGATTACTATTAACAAAATATAAAACAGTGCTTAAGACGCAGACCTAAGAGGTCAGTTCAGTAGAATCAGCAAGGAAGAAACCGGACAGGGTAATGGCTTGCGAATTTCGCAAAGCTAGAATCACCGGCTACATACAACATGTTTTGTCGAAGCATGAAACTTCATTACATCTCTCTCTGCGCAGCGGATTTTTTTTTATTCTGCACGAAGATTCTCCGTATTTCAATTCCCAGCAATAAGGTACGGGTATAGTTCAGTGTCTTCGTCTACCTTCATATAACCTTCTCGTTCGCAGCGCTGTTTGATCCCGTCTTAATCTATTTCCGTAATCATGAATCACAGAACTTCCCGGCACCTTGAAAAAAAAAAGTCAAAGTTTGGCTAGAAGGTGAAAGCAATAAATGTGATAGAAACGAATTCGAATGCAAGGTTGGCTGCTGACTGCACAAAATACACAAAGAAAATCAGCAGTCTGGAGACCGCAGCGGTTTTTGTGCATTTTGGCGCTTATAGACGCTCAAAAGCACCACACATACAAGGGTATGAGCTGTCGGCTAATCTCAGCTGAGATATTGCGTGCTGACCTCGGTGTTTTGATCAAAGTTCGAAGTTGCTGCCAGAGCGATGCACCCCATCCCCTGTAACACGCCGTCATGCTCTTCGATCCGGCTAAGCCGGCTGCCGCGTTTAATCACTGCTTGAGCCACGCCCGTCTGAAGCCTTCGCAAGCTTTCCCAAGTTCGCACGTTTTGTGTACAGCCTTCGCTCGTGCAGAGGACATATCAGACGTAGGGCGATGTTATCGATTATGACTTCACATGAAACATTACGGTGACGATGGCCAATGATCTTTCGCTCTAAACCACATGGGCGAAGTCGTAAGAATGACGGCCAGCTCCGAAACGCGGTTATACACCGTGCATATGTGAATCAAAACGGGAAATTTCTCCGACGTCACGTTCTTTAAGCCCGATATGCAACCATGTACGCCTCGGTGGAACAGTGACTACGATGCTCGCCTACTGATACGAAGGTTCGATCCCGGTCGGGGCGGTCGCATTTCGATGGAGGCGAAGTGGTGGAGCCTGGTGTACTGTACCATGTCAGTGCATGTTAAAAAACACCAGACGATCGAATTTCCGGAACCCTCCACTATGCGACGTCTGTCATGATGATATCGTGGTTTTGGAGAACAGATAATATCATTATTAGAATTACATCCATGTTTCTTTGAATCTGGTTCGAGAATTCCCGCAGTATGGGTAAGAACTTTCATTCTGTAGATCATGCAGAGCTGCCGACAATAAACATTGCCGCAGTGCGTTTGCGCCAAATTTTTTCGTAAACACTTCACTCCTGGAGGCACGCCCCTGTATTATTATTTTGATGACTCGTTGAATAATACAACGGAGACTCGCGCCTCGATTGCACAAGATCCTGTGTTGCTGTTGCGCACTTGTACGACATGCATCAAACACCCAGAACACCCTAATCAAGGTCACGCAGCGCGCCACCCGTGTGCTCAGATTTGGGTGAGTGGTAAAGAAACCAAGGTGGTCAAAATTTCCGGAGCTCTCCACTACGGCGTTTCTTTCCCATATTCATATGGTGGTTTTGGGAGGTTAAACCTCACCAATTATTCAATCAATCAATTAATCAATCAATCACACAGCGCGCTGCTAGCACGGCGTTTATCACCAAAGGGACGTCCTGCAAAGAATACGTTCGAGGATCGCTACAAAAACTCGATGAATGTTTCGGAGTTTCGCAGCAGTTATAACGAAACTAGGGAGAGTTGCAGGCGTGGCTGCCGTACCCAGAGCACCCTCCTCCTCCCTCCATATATCAAGGGCAGATACAGAGGGGGGGGGGGGGGGAGGCGCTAGTCACCACACTACTTCCTCTGAGCCTGTATCAGCACTCCCCCCTCTCTCTCTGAAATACTTGATGTCCAGATCTTATCACCAATTCCCTGCTTCCGCTTTCCCCTTACTTTGTGAATAGCGTTCGCACGTTATTGCCCCGTTTCAGGGGTCTATAGGGGCTAAAGTACTCGGCTGCTAACCCGCAGGTTGCGGGATCGAATCGCAGCTGCGCCGGCTGCATTTCCGATGGAGTCGGAAATGTTGTAGGCCCGTGTGCTCAGATTTGGGTGCACGTTGAAGAAGCCCAGGTGGTCAAAATTTCCGGAGCACTCCACCATGGCGTCTCTCATATCTATATGATGGTTTTGGGACGTTAAACCCACCGTATCGATCAATCGCGCATTATCATATCTTACTTACGCCCGCCCTCAATTGCCCTATGGTCACTACATCAAGGTCCACATGGTCACTACATCAAGATTACCTTGTCCGTATGTTGTATGCATGGCGCCACAAAGATGATCTATCAGATACTTCCATAAGCTGACTCTCCCCACCTCTCCACTCACCTACCGTTCTTTGCGAGAAATCATGTGCCTATAGGGAGCTTGCATCAAGGGCGGCGACGCTATGCACTCTGGGTAGGCAGCCATTTTTTGTCAGAGGCGGCCGGGGAGTGCAGCAGCGCGGTCGTGTTTCCAAGCGTTGGCGTAGCTTGCAAGCGTGATCGAGTGAGAGCGCGACGCAAATTTAACTCCAGGAAGTGTCGAGCACGATGTCAGCCTCGCCGGAAGACTACACCGCAGTGCTACGCCAGAAAGACCTTGAGTGGCACGAAGAAGACACGAGAATTCGCTCCAAGTGTATTCACGCTTCGTGCGGGCGACTGTGTAAGTGACGTGTAGTTGTGGCCACGCATCGACAGCTCCGATATTCATGAATTTCTCGTTCCGAGGAAGAGTTTCAAAACTCGGGGGCATATGAAATCCAGAAAGGCCCTCGAGGGTCGCAACGTTTTGAAGAGTGGCTGGTTGTGGGAGCCGTGGGTGAATGAATTCTTCACCGACACCATGATCGTCATCACTCAAGTAAGAGGTAAATGTTAAAAAAAAATTTGAGAACGCTCTTCTCGTGCACGTGTGTCGTACTCCACGTAGAATAACAACGCAGTGAAATGCGAGCAGGCTTCGCTGTTCCCGGCCATGCATGTGCAGTGCCGGGGGCCTTGTGAACACACTGAGAATTTAATCGGAACAGAAACAAACATTAGCATTTATGGCAAAATCAAGTAATTTAACACGTCTTCAAGAAGATCGCTGTACCAAAGATGTCTTTGCATAAAAACTTACTCTTATCTTTTCGTGCACGCTCAAAAAAAACAACAATGCTACGATAACTTGTGGCAATAAACCTGAACGCGTTTTGAAGGAAAGCTACAGCGAAAAAAAAAACAATTTTCACCGTGTTGTAAAGTACAATATCGAATCTCACTATTGCAAGCACCATTCTTACCGCGGTAAGACATGTGTTAGGCGAGAAAACAAGCGGAAAGAAAGTACAGCTGCTGATGCCTTTTAACGTTTCCGCACCAGCTCCCCATGACGTCACAGATTTTGACGGCGTTTGCTCGAGCCTCCAACGGTCTGGCGCGAAAAATAAATTGCGTGGTGGTCTAAGGGGTGCTAAAGCATTAACCATCAACTTATTACCATAGCAAGCTTCAAAAAATTTTATTCAAGCAATGCGCCCAAAGTACACAGATTTTTAAATATGCGACGTCACACTTACGTTGACGAGTCGAAGTTTGAGCGTGAAAGTCTGACAAGAAATTTGGACTTAACTTGTCTGTATGGTCGTTGTCTATCAGGCCTTCGCATGGCAACAAATATTTCACAAATTTTCAAATATTCGTTTAAGAGAATCCCTGTGTAATTTGGTAAGATGACTTCTAAAACATAACTGAGGTACATAATATTTATTTCAATACACCTTATCATTTTTTTCTTGCATCTTACGTGTCATCAACCGAATGGCTTAGAACCTTTGATTCGCGTGAATTTCGGAGGTTATCGGGTGATAGGTGCTGGGAAGAGTTTGCACCGGTATATATACGTATGAGCGACCATCCCCTTAGTTAGCTACAACCGAGCTTCTTCACTCCTCTCGGCGCAAGGAGTGAAGTCAGACCAATCACTTTTGCTGAGGTTCGAAAGGATACTCGCCATATACAGAAATAAATGAATAACACATGAAATACAATCCTTGCCAGCGCCGGCACAGTTGTACCGACGGTGCGAAGTAAATATAAAAATACAAGACTTTGTGTGCGAAACTACAGAGTTTTGTGACAGTACATTAAATACCCTCTGCATGGACACGACGCTGAGTAAGCACACATTATTGTATGCGTCAACGAAAACTTTCAGTTGAAATTTTTAATGGCAAACTCTGATTATGTTAACCCTGCTGACGCGGCTGTTAGAGGAGCTTACTAACGCGCACTGCTACGAATCCTACAAGAACGGTTGAGCACAACGCTAGTCCTTGTACCTACTGTGGTGGTGACGCTGTTTAGCGGAAGTACGGCACAAGCCTCATAGAGGCGCCTATCCCGCACTCCAGAAAATACGGCTCAATGTGTGGAATTGCCTAGATCAGCAGCTGGAAACATACGGGGTAGAGGCTTTCCTTCGATGATGGCACAAACGTTTCTTGAAAGTTATAGAGGGACAGCGGAAGTTTCCATGGTGGTTCCGCACTACCCATGCGCCCACTCTAGTACAAATGCATAAGTGTTATCTGTAGAATGTGATTAACTTGATTCATTTTAATTTTCCTTTGACTTGTAACATTTTGGGCACCCAGTGATCAATTAGATTTTGGTGCTAATTTGTAAGATGTATACACTGTATTTACTTGTTTTCGATGTTTCGTTTGTGTATGTACAAGTTAAGTGTAGAATAAACTTCCCTTACTTACTCGGTGACAACTTTTCTTGGCATTGGCAGTGAAGGCTACGGAGCCAAATCGCGTGCATACTACCGCCAGTGAATGTAGTTCCCCAATATCGCCTGGGTTTTCAACGTGAAACATAAAAGGCCCTCCTCTATTTTCTCCGTGAAGCTATTTGAGACAGGACGCTGCTCAGACCATTGAGATATTCGTATTTCCAGTATTCTATTCGTGGTGGCTTCGCGTTTTTGAACCCGCGACAAAGTCCCGCCTTCTTACGTGTACCTCAAACGCTAAGCGACGACTGCGTCTACACGAAACGCGGATGCTGCGCCCCCTACACTTTCCACAGCGTTACTATAGTGCCTAGAATATACCTACGTTCCAGGCACCATATAGCGTTACGAGACGCGCGCCAAATCGTACTACGTCGCGTTGTGCTACATGTGCAGAAGTTCTACCCCTGTAGCTTTTCGTTCAGTGCCAATAAATGTTGTCGCCGAGTATAGTCTGCAGTGTCCTGTATTTTTGTCGATGTGGTCTCGTCAAATGTTAGTCTCGCGGGACGGCTTTTCGCTCTCCCAGGTATACTCTAAATTGTTAGCATCTTTTTTTGAACACACTATGAAAGCATTATTGCAAGCCGGCAAAGCTCACGGCGTAATTTTTGTCAACAGGGCCTCATCAAGCGTGAAGCCCACGGGATGGCTTCCGTAGTAGACTACTTAGTACTATACTCTACCCCCTCTTTTGAACCAACATTTAGGGGACGGCTTTATGCTCTAGTACTCTAGTACTGCTCTAGTACTCTGCTAGTATGCTCTGGTACTCCAGTGCCTACTAATCTAAATCATGAACAATTTTTTGTGACCACATTATCCACAGACAGTGTATTGGTGCTTGACCACCGTGGCACTGGGACAATTTAATGCTCTCCCTCGGTAGTGTTCTGCATACTGTCATTCGTGGAATATATGTTCTTAGCACGGCCACGAAACGGTTCGAGTGGCCATACTTGACTAAGCCACAATGGCGACTGAAGCATACTTTTTACGCCGTTCGAGCCGTTTATGTCTCCTTGACATCCGGTTTCGTTCTGCTACGCAAGGATTCTCAAACACCTGGTCCGCCCATGACTGTCTCCCCCCAACATTTCTTTAAAATTTTCTAACGAAGTTAGTTCGTAAGCTACAGATGTCTGACTAGTTTAGGCGTTGTCTCCGTGAGCTTTCCCGTGTGTTACCTTGTCTTGAAAGATAACTACGGAAAAAGAACGATGTTTGACTATCGCCATCCTCTTTTGACTCGTTTTGCGGATGGCCTTCGACTTGTGTGAATCGTGGCACCGAATTTCTTTGGGTAATGGCTGGCAGGGCAACATTTTGCTTTTAAAATGCAGCATTTGCTTGCGTTTTCCGCCCCCCCCCCCCTTGCCTGCGCGCTCAAGCCTCTTTCCATGCCCCGGCCTTTGTGAGAATAAAATGCGTCACTGTGGCTCTCTGGCTGAGGGCAGCTTGAGACCCACGGTCTATGCCAACGCTTTCATGTTACGATTTACGAAGGTCGTCGATGACTGCGTAGCTCGAGCACACCAGTATAAAGGGCGCACGGTGTATCTAGAACGCGCTCAAATGCTTTGCAAGGATAACGCTGCCACGCGATCATGCCATTGGTTTCACCAAATCGTTCCCAACACCCGGAACTAACTTATATACGCTAAGAACTCAACTGGCAAGGTATGACTTCTTGTTGGTCATTTCTCGATTCCTAGACTAAGAGTTTTTTTTTCTTTTGGCGTGTGACTTCACTACGCCATTTTCTCATAATAATTAATATTGTCGCAGCTCGAGCAATGTTCCATATGTAGTGCCAACTACTTACTGCCCAGACCAGTGAATTCAGTTAACGCACATATGCAAGACAACTGTTTCCCGCTAATCAAGGCACCGCTGTTGCATCCCCTGAATAACCTCCACGGGTGCAGAGAATATTGAGGACTTTGTTAAGCAATATATCGTGGTTCTGGTACTTCAGTTATTATTATTATTATTATTAATATTATTATTATTATTATTATTATTATTATTGTTGTTGTTGTTGTTGTTGTTGTTGTTGTTGTTGTTGTTGTTGTTGTTGTTGTTGTTGTTGTTGTTCATATTGGAATCCAATTAAAGAAATAATTCTCATAATCCTTGACTTGTATGTCGAGTAGTGGCTAGTGGTGAAAAACTGTCGATAGCACTATAGGTACTATCCATAGTTGAGTCACTATTGAACTGTCTATGAGAGGAAAGAGCGACAAGAAGCACCCCTCATACTCTACAATTAATGATTTGTCGAGCTCAACTCTGTTTCAAAACAGGCCTTCGATGAGGCAGCCGTTCTCAGTTCGCCTGAAGTGTCTAGCTGAAGAAACTGAAGTGTCACTTGAACACAGTTTAATGGCTCCTGTAGCATACCCGCCACCATGGCAGTGGCAGACTATAGACTGCGATGTGTCTTTCCTAGAGGTTACAAAACATGCACCTATTGCCCATATCCAAACATACTTTCTGGAACTTCAACACAAATACACATAACCTGAGTTCTTCACAGATGCCTCCAAGACTAACTCCTCTGTGTCCTACGCTGCTGTCGGCCCATCCTTTTCGGATGCTGGCCCTCTACATCCACGCACAAGTATCTTCACAGCGGAAGCTTACGCGATACTGGTGGCAGCTAAACACATCAAACAATTACAAATACAAAAAGCAGTAATTTATACAGACTCCCTCAGTGTGGTAACTGCTCTGCACAGTCTTAAAAAACAAAAAAACCCAGTCCTTGTCTCACTTTACTCCATTTTGTGCACTCTATACTCGCACAAACAACATGTTGTAGTGTGCTGGGTGCCAGGGCACCGTGAGATCCAAGGCAACGTGAGGGCGGATCAGCTCGCTGCATCCGTCCATGAGAGCACCGCCATTACATCCATATCAATCCCGGCCCTTGATCTTAAGCCGTCTCTCAAACTAAACCTCAGGGACTACTGGCAGAGCAAGTGGGATACACACACACAAAACAAACTACACGTTATCAAGTCACACCTTGGCCATTGGCCACCAGTATCAAAATCACGTCTAACAGAGGTAACACTAACAAGACTCAGGATAGGGCACACATACACGACACACACACATCTTTTATCCGGTGGTGACCCACCATTGTGTGACAAATGTGGTGAGGCTTTAACAGTTCTTCACATTTTAATTGAGTGCAAACAATTGGACACTGCAAGAAAACAACACTTTCCATTACCCTACCGACAACATATACCTTTACACCCTGCAATGTTCGTCGGTAGGGAACCGCTTTTTAGTCACAAATCATTGTTAGCGTTTTTTAAACAAATTCATAGTTTTCACATCATACACCCGGGCATCCTGTAGCATGACCTCTCCAGAGAGGTTTTTGCTACGGTGGTTACACAAGAAAGCACTTGCCTCACGGCCCTTGGACGCAAGGGTATGAACGAGTGAGGCACTTGTGCTAATGCCATAAATATCCACCATCGTCTTTTATTATCACCAACTTTTGTCATCTATTCACACCGCACACACCTTTCACGACATGGTCATGATTTTATTACTTGTATGTTTTTACCCGCCTTACCGCGAGGAATTTTATGGCCCTTATACAGCCGCTTATCACAATCATTGTCCATGTTTTTAGTAAGATGAATTGGCGCTCTTTGGCCGTGAAATGGCCCTTGCGCCATAAAACATCAAACATCATCATCATCATCAGAGGAAAGAGCTATCGATAGTACTACCGATAGCAAATTTGTTAGTGCTATAGATGGTAAAAAATCAGAACGCGTCAACTAATTGCAGCTGAGACTAAGCTAATCGAGTGCGTCGTATGTGGTGGAGCCGGGAGCCAAGGATGGGTGATGAGAAAGTCGACATACTTGTGTTTCTTGCAATTTATTTATCAGAAAAAAAAGGGCCGCGTCCAAGAAAATTGCCGTTCGCGAGTGAATTTTTCTCAACGACAGGCCGAATGCAATAATCGTCTGTATAGCGTTATAACTGTATGACGTATTTTCTTACAGACTAGCTGCAGCCAGGGACATTTCACTGAAATTTTTGAGTGTCGACCGAGTTCTTACTCTACTCGGCAGATGTTACTCTTAACCTTCGCGATGTGTAGGTTTTGACAAAATATGAACTATGTGTGATCCTTGAACCAACAGGCGCTTCGTAGCTTTATCGAGAATGTCGAGCTCGGCGTAGACGACCCTTCGTCCCGCGTGGACGATGCGTGAGTCCAAGAGGATGACGTCACCAAGTTTTGCCGGAGAGAGAAACCTGGGAACGGAATTGAAAAAACGTTTATTACAGAGGGAAAAAAATGAAATAAGGTTTCGAAGCAGGTGGGTGGGGCCCCTAGTCCAGGGCTCCACTGACCTCAGCAGCCCGGGCGCCTGGTCTAGAAGCGCCACTGGAATCTCCTTTTTCTCGCTGGCGAGCAAGTTCTCCCAATGCTACATAGTGAATTTTTTTCGCCGGAATCTGAGGCGTATTAATTTTGGCTGGGCTTAACTCATATTCCCATAATGTGAGCCGGTGTTTGCTGTCCTTCACACCACGTGCAAGAACTGGCGTATGCGGTTGGGTGCATCACATGTTTCAAACGCAGGTTCGGATAAGTAGTTGTCTGCAGGGGGTGCCACTCATGTGCTTCTTTCACACTCAGCCGAAAATGGGGCGGGGAGTATCGCCGTTGTTGTCTACGCTGGTGTTATCTCGAGGAGTCTGGGGAGTGCCTGCCTGGAGTAGCAGACGGGTATCTGGACGAGGGACAAGACACGTATGGTCAGGTTTTCGTTTCCTCGCATTGTTTCATTGCATGGTTCCCGTCATCATCATCAACATCTGCCTGACCACGCCCACTGCAGGGCTTTCCCATGATCCGCCAGTCAACCCGGTCTTGTGCTTTTTGCTGCCACCTTATACCTACGAACTTTTTAATCTCATCGACCCACCTAACTTTCTGTCTCCCCCTCGTGCATTCGCCTTCCTTGGGAATCCACTGAATTACCCTTTATGAACAGTGGTTATCCTGCCTACACGCTACGTGCCCGCCCTATGTCCATTTCTTCTTCTTATTCTTGGTTTCAACTATGAAATCTTTAGCAGTAGTTTGTTCCCTGACCCATTCTGCTCTTTTCTTGTCTCTTAAGGTTACACTGATAAATTTCCTTTTCATAGCTTGATCGCTCATCGGCAATTTAAGCTGAGCCCTCTTGGTAAGCCTCCAGTTTTCCGCTCCGTAGTTAAGTACCGGCAACATGCAGATGTTATATACCTTCATGATGTGGGTTAGCGGCAGATTACCAGTCATGATTTGAGAATGCTTGAAGAATGGGATTTACCCCATCCTCATTATTTTAGTTACTTCACTCTCATGCTTCGGCTCTGCGGTTACTACCTGTCCTGAATAGACACATTCCTTACAACGTTCATTGTCTCTGCACCTATCACAAACTGCTGTTTTCTTGCCGAGAATGTTACGCCTGACTTTAGTTTCATGGATATTAATTTCTAGATCTACTGTTTAGCTTTCCGTGCACAGTTCAGTAATCATGCGCTGTAATTTGTATCATCAGTTATTAGTCAACGCAAAGTCATTAGTGAATCACTGGTTACTAAGATACTGTCCAGTAACTGCTATCCTTAACTCTTCCCAATTGAGGGCCCTGAAATCTTCCTGTAAACACACCATGAATAGCATTGGAGAGATGCGTCTGCATGCTTCACACCTTTTTTTTAGGGGGGGGGGAGCGGATTCTGTCACTTTCTTTATAAAGAACTATGGTGGCTGTGAATCCACTGTATATTTCTTCCAGTATGTTTACGTACGGTTCGTTGATGCCTTGATTCCGTAGTACCTGCATCATTGCTGATGTTTCCACTGAGTCAAATGACTTCTCGTAATTTATTAAGGCTATTTATAGGGTTGTTTGGAAATGAGAGCGCACTACTTAGACGGAGGGCGTTGCGAGCGCTCGATGGTGACGGACGCACTCCACATCGCCTCCGTAGATTTTGTGCTATTTCTGCGGACATCCACCTTGGTACCCCTGAAACATGGATTTATCGTCACCGCCAAATTCTCCGCTTCGCCTAGACAACACCTTCGTCCAGGTGGGTCCAGTTTTGACAACTTGAGGGACGTTTTTCACTCCCGGCTACAACGCCGCCTCGCTAAGGGCTCTCAGCCCGGTGATGGCGGCCGCTAACGTGGTTACGGGCTATGATCCTACCTCAAGCCAAATGCTGTCCATGGAGATTTCATCCTCCGTAAACACTATGCCATCAGAAGATGAATACCTCGACGACATGGTGAGACTGTGGCAACGCACGCAAGCGAAATCGAAGTCTGCGTCTCAACAACAACGAGACGCCACAGCGGGCCACCATTCCTCAGCCTTGCGAGGAACTCCGGCGCGCCATCCCTCCGGTGGTGTGCCTACCTCTGCTACGTCCTCGCAGCCAGCGAAGCAACGCAAGTGGCGTCCGCGTCAAACTCCTCGCCTCTCTCGCGACGACTACATCGTAGTAGTGAAACCTCGCGTTCCCTGCGAGCTACGCACATTTGTCCCGGCCGATCGTGCGGGTGACGCCATCCGCAGCTACCTCGGTGACCAGACTACCACGCAAATTCAAGTGTGGCCAATCTGGGAACAGAACATCTTGGTCTGTAGCACCACCATTTTGCCTATGGCACAGCGACTCCTCGGGGACTTCCAGCTGCAAGTGGGGGATCAGCAGCTGCCCGTTCGAGGCCACGCCAAGGCACCAGGGGATACATGCAAGGGCGTCATCAACGTAAACCCTGCTGAAAGCCCGGAGAAGATAAAGTCTGAACTGTATTGGCCTCGAGGTACTATCCTTGCGGTCCGCAAACTCGGAGATTCCGCGGCGGCGGTGGTGACTTTCGAGGGCACGAAGTTACCCCACTTCCTCTTCTACCACTGCGTGGCGACGTATATCCGCGCCTACGAGAAAACGGTCCCTGTATGCACCAAGTGCGGTACCATCGGTCATCGACCACCTCAGTGTCCTCACGCCGCTCCAACCCAGTGTGCCAAATGTGGAACCCCCGCACCTGCAGGTCTCAATGCCCACGACTGCCACCCCAAGTGCCTCCTCTGCCACGGCGCCCATGAGACTGGGACCAGTGGCTGCACGGCAAAATATCGAAAATATCGGAAACGCAAGCAGCCCTCAACATCTCCTCGAGGGACCACCTCATGTTCATCACAGCCAGACAGCAGCACCAACCTGCATCATTCGGCTCCACCACTCCACACCGACACTCAAGCATTCCTACCGCTCGAAGCACCAGCGGCGGTACCTCAGGTGAGCAGTTGGGCCGGGAAAGCTGCTTCTGGGCCTCTCTCACCCCCTTCTGTCGATCCTCCTTCTCCCGAACTTGCGGCCCTTCGCCAGCAAGTTGCGGCACTTCAAAAACAAAATTCTCTCTTAACTAAACAACTTGAACTCTTAAATAAGCGACTTCAACCCCAACAACAGTGTACTGCAAGGCCATCCGGTATTGCCTCCTCTGTCCAGGCGGCTACGCCAGCTACGTCCAAGCTTAGTCCTCGCGCTAAGTCCACTCCCATCAAACCGCCGGTTCAAGCAGCCATGTGTACTCCAGCACTCGGAACCGGTGCCACATCTACTCCAGAAGCTCTTGAGGCTCCTGGGGCACCTCAGGTTCTCTTGCCCGCTAACCAAACTCTCCCTAGCGAAGAGCGCACCCCGCGCGTAGAGGAACGCTTCACGCGCGTCGAAGCTTCAATTAATCACCACCTCACCAGCTTCTCGGTCCATCGCATAGTAGTAGAGGTTACCCAGGCTATTCAAGCCTGGGAAATCACCCAGTTTCAACCCAAGGCATCGCGTTCCCGCTCCTGCTCGGTGAGCAGTGAGGGTACAGCTCCACGGCGTCGTCGTAAGGTGGCTACCAGCACCCCGCCGTCGGACAATCCGGCCTCCGTGCCCCTCCCTGCCTCTGAGAATTCCGAGCGGGACATGGAGGACCAAATATAAAACCTAAGTCAGTCACGATGGCTACCAATCGTACGTCCCGTTCAAACATTGCGTCTAAATTCGAGATCATACAGTGGAACCATGGAGGCTTCGGGAACAGGCGAAAGCGTTCACATCTTTCCCTTTTCCTAAGCTCACTTGGCTCTCAGCCGGCCGTCTTGGCGCTCCAAGAATCTGGCCCTGCTCCATCCCTTTCTGGATACTGCTCCTATGTAGGCGGCACCACCACATGCCTCCTCGTGCATAAAGCTTACACGGTGATACAGATTGACCTCGATCTGGATCTTCCTTACGACTACTGCATGATATCAGTGCTGTCTCAGCGGAGGGGCCAACCATCAATACATATCTTAAACGTGTACTGTCCCCCTCGCCTTGCGAGGGCTTCGTTTGCGCATCTCTTCCATCGGGCGCTGCGTATAGCGGCTCGACAACCACTGGTGATTGTCGGGGACTTTAATGCCCCCAGCCCTCACTGGGGTTACCACTACGAGAAGGCCCAGGGCAGAGAGCTCAAGGAGCTCATTTCCTCGCTGAGCCTGACGCTTCTTACCGATCCGGCACAACCCACACGTTCCGGCAACTCGGTCACGTGAGACACATGCCCCGACCTCTCCCTCACCCGTCGCATCCGCGATGCTACATGGGAAAATTTAGGCGAAACCCTAGGCAGCGATCACTTTTTACTCCGCATTTCGTTCACACCGCGGCAGAAAATGCGCCAACACTGGGGCCAAGCCCGTCTCACCGATTGGACTCAGTTCAGAATGCAACCATTCCCCGCCGGCCTCTCCTCGACCGAATATGCAGCGTGGGCATCATACGCTCTTCCTGTGAAACAAGCAAACACTCGCACCCTTGCAACCTCTAATTTGGCTCCTGCAATCGATCTACACCTCCTACATCTTTGGCACGCTCGCCGCGGGCTTATAAGGCGCTGGAAACGCAACAAACTTAATCGGAAACTTCGCGCTCGCATTGAGGCGCTCACTGCAGAGGCGGCCGCATACTCCGCACAACTTTCCGATGCTAACTGGGCAGACACCTGTTCGAAGGCTGCAAACCGGATGAGCTCTAAGAGTGCGTGGCGACTCTTTAGAAGCCTTCTCGATCCCTCCACCACCAGGGGAGAAACGCAACGCCAGCTCCACCGTGCACATGTTCTGCATGTCTTTCAGGGCACTACGGATGAACTCGCGCGAGAACTTTGTGACCGCTACATCTGCCGCACAATTGATCCCGCAGGCCCAGCATATACGTATTCCGGCGCCCCTAACACCGACCTCGACGCCCCATACACGCTTTCTGATTTACGACTTGCAATCACGAAAATGCGACGGGGCACGGCCCCTGGACGCGACGGAATCACAGTATCGCTCCTGGCAAATCTTCCCGACCAAGCACACCTCTCGCTACTCCAGCTTATAAACTCGATATGGGACGGTTCTCCGCTTCCAACGGAATGGACCACATCGGTCGTGACATTCATTCCCAAATCGGCAAAGTCCGTTAGTATTGAGGCACTGAGACCCATCTCACTTACGTCTTGTGCAGGCAAACTCATGGAAACCATGGTTCGCGAACGCCTTTCCGCCTACTTGGAGGCCAGGAGGACCTTTGCCGACACGATGTTTGGCTTTCGCCCGCATCTGTCGGCACAGGACGTCCTGCTCCAGCTTAAACACGATATCATAGAGCCGACTACTATGCGCCATAACGATAAAGCCGTGCTCGCTCTTGATCTCCGCGGGGCGTTCGACAACGTCAAATACAGCACTATACTCACTAACCTGTCTACCACAAACTGCGGGAAGAAGACTTCCAACTACATTCGCGCCTTTCTATCACATCGCACCACCTTCATTCGCCTTAATTCTACCGAACACGGCCCGTACTTATTAGGCATGCGGGGTACATCTCAAGGGGCAGTCCTGTCTCCTCTGCTTTTTAACCTGGCGATGATGAACCTCCCCTCTCTTCTAAGCGAGGTCGAGGGAATACAACACGCACTATATGCGGACGATATCACAATCTGGACCAACACCGGCTCCTTAGCGCAAATCAAAGAACGCCTGCAAAAGGCTGCCCTTCTGGTGGACACCTACGCAGGTTCATGCGGCCTGGAGTGCTCTCCAGCTATATCGGCTCTTCTTTCAGTCTCTCCGCTACCGCCGCCTCAAATTTTTCTTCCGTCCGGGCCCGTCCCGTCAGTGCAAAATATTCGGGTTCTTGGCTTTCACCTTACATCGTCCTTGGATCCAAAGGGCACAATAGCAGGCCTCAGACGCACCAGCGAACAGGTGAGCCGCATGATACGGCGAGTTTCTACCAAGCGCGGTGGCCTCCGCGGGTCTCAGTCCCTCCGATTGGCCCACGCGTTTGTGACCAGTCGCGTCCTCTACGCCTTGCCTTACCTTCGCCTTCGTCGTTGACACGAGCACCAGCTGGACGTCCTTCTTCGTTCAGTATACAAACGCACTCTGGACCTACCTATTGCAACTTCCGACAGCCGATTCACGGCTCTGGGGGTGCACAACACCTTTGCAGAGATGCGCGAAGCTCATCGCGTTAACCAAATCAATCGACTGTCGCAGACGCCTTCAGGGCGCCGTCTTCTACACAGACTTGGCCTTAACCCGATATCTGACCAAGACCCTCTGCAGCCGGTACCAGAGCTCTGGCGTCAAAAGCTATGGGTGGAACCTCTACCCCGTTATATGAACCCCGACCTCCATCCTGGCCGTAGACTAGCACGCGCCGCGGCCCTTCATACGCGACACTCCGATCGTCCTGGTGTTTTCTACGTGGACGTCTCGGGTCCCTCCCCTTCGGGTCACTTCACGGCTGCCATGATTACAGAGGGCAAACACGTAGATGGCCTCTCCTTTCGAGCAGACACAGTAACGCACGCTGAAGAGGTTGCCATAGCTTTGGCCGCCTCTCACCCTGCCTCACGCACCATCCTGACGGACTCGCGCTCGGCCTGTTCTCAGTACCTTCAGGGTTCCATTGCCCCGCTGGCGGCTAGCCTACTACAGGCGGCCTCTTGGCGCTTTAACCCTCATCCCATTCGTATAGTCTGGACCCCAGGCCACTCAGGTCTGCCCGGCAACGAGGCGGCAAATGCCGCTGCCCGTGCTTCTCCTGTCCGGGCCGTTGCCCCTCCATGTCCCGAGACGGAATCTGGCAATACCAACCTGACGCGCTTTCGCGAAACTTTGGCTCATTACCGGGCTTCGCGCCGCCTCTACCCGGACCCCGCACGCGGTTTGGAGAAAGCGGACGAACGACTGCTACGCCGCCTGCAGACTAACACCTTTATCAGTCCGGCGGTCGCCAGGCCCTTTTTGCCGGAACTCAATGGCACTTGCTCGACCTGTCATGTCCTCGCTGACACATATCACGTCGTAGCATCGTGCCCAGTTAATCCCGTCCCTTTCTCATCCCCTTTTCCTATCCCAACTAGAGAGGCTTGGGAGGAGCACCTGCTCGGCTGCTCTACCTTGGCTGCACAACGCTCCTTGGTGGAGTGCGCACGGGCAGATTCCAGCTCCACTGGCGTCCCGGAATAGGGTCTTGCCACTCTAGCAGACCGGTGGGCCACGTCGGCACTCTCTAGAAGACTTTTTCTGAAATAAATGTTTTTTACCACCTACCACTACTTAGACGTGGACAGAAAGACAGGGGCATGCGCTTACGGATGCACGCTCGGACGGACGGACATACAGACAGACGAACGAAGCGACGGACGGAAGAAAGGACGGACGCATGGTATGAATGGACGCACCGACGGTCACACGGATGAACAGACAGACGGACGGACGCGTGGACGGACACATGAACGGATACAAGCAAGAAATGATGGACGGACGGAAGCGCGGATGGACTGACGAACGCTTCGCCCCCCAAATCATCATTCACTCCGTGGATATGTTGTGATTCTTTTTTACACCATGCAGCCAATCGCACCGTTCGCCGCTCGTGGCATTTTTCTGTCGCGAGAAACGCGGTGTGCCTTCCCAGCTCTAGTAGCTAGCGTGCACGGTGAAAACATACTTGAGGTGAACAAAACAAACAGCGTTCTCTGCTCGGCGTTGGCGTTTCACAGTGGCATCTCTAGCACACATTTCCAGTTGTTTTTGAGAGGCGCTTAGCCAGTGGAACTGTCGAAAGTGAAGTGCGAATGAACGAGAAAGTGGGGCCAGGGAGGAGAGATGGCGAACAGCAAGAGAAGGATCGGCGAAGCGCTGCACCTACCCTTTCCTACACTCTCTCGCACCCCATGCTCCGGTTGCTAGGGGCAAGGATAAGCGCGCGCGCCCGCAGCTATGGGTGAGAGAGTTAGAGCGGAGAGTGAGAGCGGCGCCACGGACGCCGTAGACAACGCCTGATGCCTGACATATACTGATTAAGAAACTTACTCGCATTCAACAGAAACTGAATTCTGCACATATGTTTGCACAGTACCTTCTAGAAAAGTGAAAGTATTGCTGTGGCCTTATCACGGAAAAGGTGTAATGAGAAGAGTGGTATAGATGTTGTAAATCGTTCAGTGCTTATACCCATGACACACGCGCAAAAGTAAAGTACTTTGAAGTAAACCCCTTTTGTCGCCTAAGGGGACCATTTGCAGAAAGGAGTGGCGCTGATGACACACGGAACCGGACTACTGATTTAGGCGGTGCCTCAGAAGAACGATGCAGAAAAAATGGCGGTGTTTGTGGAAGCAGCAAGATTGGAAATATTAAAAAAGAATCTGCGCATGTACATCACATTCAGCGACGCCGGAGCATAAACCGTTTTTTTATTGTCTGGTGGCTTATAATGCGCATACCTGTAATTTTATTTCGCTTTTTTACGTTTTAAGCAGCATCTTAAGTTCGTCTGGCAACTATGAATAGTCGGTGTTTGCTGTTTTTGTTTTTTGTAGTGCTTTTTACATGACTGCATCCAGCTGGGTCAGTGACGGCGTGCCGCGTTTCATCGTGGTCCTGCGATTTCTCAGCGCAGAGACAGAGATAAAGCAACAGTTGAGGTGGGCCTGACTCTTGTCACCCTCGGCTCCATCAAAGATGAGCTAAACGCTGTGAAGGCAAGAGTGATGAGCCTCAAACAAAGACTCGTCATGAACAGCTTCATTTTGACTGCTTCCGCACTGTCCACCCGAGCCATTAACCGCGAAAGTTGGACCTATGTGCGCAACGAACGCTGGTTCGAAGACACATTGCCGTTATTAGGCGACGGCCACTTTAAGCAGTGTTTTCGAGTGAGCCCGACACAGCAACTGCCGCTGCCAACCCTAACATGATCGCGCTAGTGACGTAATGCAGGCATTTGAGAGTATGGACAGACTATAGGCCTTCACTTTTGAACAAACCGCACTGCTGCTGAAAATGAAAACATTTTCTCAGCGCAAAAAAATACTGACAGGGCACCGCAGTGTTGCGACACGTTTTCTTCTATTGATAAATTATGCACACTGTATGCGAGAGTACTCCCTTCCTGCCAGAAAAGTAGATGCGGGATCTGCTTTTGCGAAAAGGATCTTTGCCGGAAAGGAGTTACTCCTCTGTCGTGTGTCACTGTGCCCGAACGCCTTTCCGAAAGATGTCCCCTTGTCTAAAGGACTTCAGGGTGCCCATGTGTCAGGGGCATTACATAAACAGCATTTATAAAATTTGATGTTATGGCATTGACGAAATTCATTCATTACACAGAGGCAATGCATTTCGCAATTAAGAAAACTTTATGGAACTACAGTGCCTGCCTGCAACGCGCTGCACTTCACAGCACCTACATATAGTGCATACGCATATAGTCTGAGCGTCTGGCAGAAAGCCAAGAGAACCTAACAAACTTGTGAGCTTTACAGGGGCAGCAGGATATGTTTTTGTCACAATTGTATAAAGATCGTCATCCTCTATCGCTGAACAAAAAGATTGCCACTCCAATCCACAAAAGTTGACTTCAGGTAGAAGCTAAGTAATTCTAGAAAACTGTATACAGAAGTTCCACACTTCAGGCTGAAAGACAATTCATCATTATCCTGCGCGATGCACCTTTGAACGCTTGCCATCAGCTCATCTTGAGGTATCGAATAGTACAAGTCCTCAATGTCTATACTGAAAGCGCTACATTCGCTAGAACTATCGGTGTTCAGAAACTGTACCACCTCTTCGGAATTACTAACACGATAAGGATCCGGGATAGCAAGAGTTTCTAAACAGCTTTGCAGGTACCTCGAAACAACATTTTGTCACGTGTCTCTTTCGGACACAATCGCTCTGAAAGGCATTTCTGGCTTGTGTGTTTTGACCGTAAAAAATATATCAAGTATTCAGATACTTGATATATATATATATATATATATATATATATATATATATATATATATATATATATATATATATATATATACCAAAAACAAAAGTGATGCTGGGTCCGGGAAATATTATTCGTATTGAAAAGAAGACGCACGTATGAAGTGATTTTATTGACGTTTCGGCCGTGGGTCCGGCCTTCATCAGAAACATGATGAAGGCCGATGATGAAGGCCGATGATGAAGGCCGGACTGATGGGCCGGACTGATGAGGCCGGTTCTGATGAAGGCTGGACCCACGGCCGAAACGTCCATAAAATCACTTCGTACGTGCGTCTTCTTTCCTATACGAATATATATATATATATATATATATATATATATATATATATATATATATATATATATATATATATATATATATATATATATATATATATATATATTGTCGCGGTACAACGCGAATAAAACACAGATACACCCTGGGACGACGAAAGGCAGCGTGTCCTGAACAGCTCAGTCACAAGATCGTCTTCTTCAGCCTCGAGAGAAGCTAGAGGCCCACTACCTCGTGCCCACTAAATGCCCCATCATCGTTATCGTCCACATGTAGACACGCGTCATTTGCCTCTCTCCCAAAGAGCATCGCCCCGATGCGCAGTCTGTTATGCAGTTTTTTTTTCTAAATTAAAGTATCATGCAATCACTCGCTGACGTAGGTTTTCATGCGGACTACGTGAACGAGTTCAGGATGGTGCTGGCGACGCCTTGTACTATACGAACAGTCGGGAACAACTTCGTAAGTGACATCGCTCAGTCGTCGCACAACTAGGTACGGTCCAAAGTATCTTCTTAAAAGTTTTTCGGAAAGTCCTCGTTTTTGTATGGGCGTCCAAACCCATACTTTGTCGCCAGTTTGGTAGACGACTGTTCTGCGGTGAGCATTGTAGCGGCCTGCATCGTAGTCTCGCTGCTGGCTGATCCGTAAACGTGCAAGTTGCCTAGCTTCTTCTGCGCGTTCCGTAAACGTGTCGGCGTCCGGGACGATGTCGTCGCCTTCGTGCGGTAACATTGCATCTAACATGGTTCGTACTTCCCGTCCATGAACGAGGCTGAAAGGTGTCATGCGGGTCGTTTCTTGCTTGACCGTGTTGTATGCAAACGTTATGTAAGGCAAGATTGTATCCCAGTTTTTGTGTTCGACGTCAACGTACATCGAAAGCATGTCTTCAATGGTTTTGTTTAGACGCTCTGTCAGCCCGTTTGTTTGTGGGTGGTATGCGGTGGTCTTACGATGCGTTGTTCCACTCAGCATCAAAACATGGTCCAAAAAGAGCTGCTGTAAATGCGGTTCCTCTGTCTGTGATTACGACGGTTGGTGCACCATGCCTCAGTACAATATTCTCGATAAAAATCTTGCCACCTCCGCTGCTGTACCTCTCTGGATAGCCTTTGTCTCGGCATAACGGGTCAAATAATCCGTCGCGACGATAACCCATCGGTTGCCTGCAGTAGAAGTAGGGAGTGGGTCCAAAATGTCCATGCCGATCTGGTGGAATGGAGTCATTGGGACCTGTACGGGTTGCAGGAGGCCAGCTGGTTTAGTTGGCGGTGACTTGCGTCGCTGGCAGTCGAGACAGGTACGGACGTGGTGCTTCACGGCTGTGGTTAGTCTTGGCCAGTAATACCTTTGCTGTACCCTGGCCAACGTTCTTGTGTAACCCAAGTGGCCAGAGGTAACCTCGTTGTGGCATGCTTTCAGTACTTCGGTGCGAAGGGCTGCTGGGATGACGAGCAGATAGGCAGATCCCGTCGACGAAAAATTTCTTTTATAGAGTACTCCACCACGTAAACAAAATGATGACAACGCTCTTGCGAAAACTCTTGGCGCCTTCCGAGATCTGCCATCCAAGTAGGTAATTAAGCCAAGCAACTCAGCGTCGTCTCGTTGTTGCTGCGCAATGGTGGTCGTGTCGAGGACACCGAGAAATGATGTTTCCTCCTCCTCGGGTAGGATTGCCGACTCAATAGGTGAACGGGACAAACAGTCGGCGTCCATATGTCGCTTCCCTGACTTATGTACGACTGTCATGTCGAATTCCTGCAGCCTGAGACTCCAACGCGCTAATCGGCCGGTAGGGTCTTTAAGATTAGTTAACCAACACAGTGAGTGGTGGTCGCTAATTACTTTGAAGGGGCGGCCATATAAATACAGACGAAATTTTGTAACCGCCCATACCACGGCGAGACACTCCTTCTCCGTCGTGGAGTAATTAGCCTCAGCACGTATTAACGTTCTGCTTGCGTAAGCGATTACCCTTTCTGCGCCATGTTGCTGCTGCACAAGCACAGCTCCTAGACCGACATTGCTAGCATCGGTGTGAAGCATCGCAGGGGCTCTCTCGTCGAAGTGGGCAAGGACTGGGGGTGTTTGTAGTCGCTGCCGAAGATCGTTAAAAGCAGCTTCCTCTTCGTTATTCCACTCAAAGGTGACGTCTTCTCTTGTTAGGCGAGTTAGTGGTGATGCTATGCGTGCGAAGTCCGCGATAAATCGTCGATAATACGCGCAGAGGCCGAGAAAGCGTCTGACAGCCTTTTTATCGGTCGGCATAGGGAACTGTTCTACGGCTGCGATTTTTTCAGGATCGGGACGAATACCAGCATGACTGACGACATGACCAAGAAATCGCAGCTCTTCGTAGCAAAAGTGGCACTTCTCAGACTTCAAAGTCAGGCCCGCGAACTGTATGGCTCGTAAGACCACCTCAAGTCTTTCAAGGTGCTCGTCAAACATCGCGGAAAACACTATGACGTCGTCCAGATATACTAAGCATGTTTTCCACTTCAACCCAGAAAGCACGGTATCCATGAGTCTTTGAAAGGTAGCAGGGGCTGAGCACAAACCGAATGGCAAGACTTTAAATTCATATAACCCATCTGGTGTCACAAAAGCGGTCTTCTCGCGGTCTCTCGGGTCCACCTCGATTTGCCAATATCCACTCCGCAAGTCCATTGAAGAGAAGTATCGAGCATGTCGAAGTCTGTCGAGAGAGTCGTCTATACGCGGTAGTGGATATACGTCTTTCTTGGTCACCTGATTTAGCTTCCGGTAATCCACACAGAAGCGCAGGCTGCCGTCCTTTTTCTTAACGAGGACTACAGGCGACGCCCAGGGGCTCTGTGAAGGCTGAATGACGTCATCTTCAAGCATTCTGTCTACCTGCTGTTGTATCGCTTCATGTTCTTTTGGAGCCACGCGATAAGGGTTCTGGTGAATAGGTCTCGCTGTTTCCTCGGTAATTATTCGATGCCTGGTTAGAGGCGTGCGGCCAACTCTTGATGTTGTCGAAAAGCAGTCTTGAAATTTGGCCAGTAACTCAAGGAGTCTGCGTCGGTCGTCTTTTGGCAAAGTAATGCTAACGTCCAGAACAGGTGCTGAATCAAGATTTAGCGACTCGTCGACTACCGCAGAGCAGCCTTCGGCATCTATGACATCGTCGAAGTAAGCTACAGCCGTGCCTTTAGGAAGATGCCGGCGCTCAGCACTAAAATTGGTCAGCAGCAAGTCCGTGCGTCCAGCAGCAACTCTGACGATACCTCGTGCGACAGAAATACCGTGGGTGAAGAGCAGCGAGCTTATTCGGTCCGCAACTCCTTCGGCGTCAAACTGAGCAGCGGCGGCCACAGAAACAAGCGTGCATGACCTCGGAGGGAGAACCACATCGTCATCAGTAAGACGCAGTTGGTTTGGTCGTGCCTCTGGGGAATCGGGTAAGCCCGAACTGTTGCAAAACGTAATCAAGCTCTCTGGTATGTTGATGACGGCACCATATTCCCGTAAAAAGTCCATGCCGAGAATTACGTCTCTGCAGCATGCGGCGATAACGACGAACGATGCCGTGAAAGGAGAACCTCCGATGTCAATTCTTGCGGTACATCTTCCCGAGGGCATCAATAACTGGCCTCCTGCTGTTCTTATATGAGGGCCCGTCCACAGCGTCTTCACTTTTCTGAGGCTGTCGGTGAGGTCCTGACTGATAATGGAGAAGTCGGCACCAGTGTCGACTAAAGCTGTAACGTTCTGGCCGTCGAGAAGAACACTAAGGTCAGCAGTCACAATTTCATCGCTTTCACGGCTTATCGGCTGTATGGCGTCGTGCTGTGGGGGCTTCTTGTCGTCATCTTTATGGCCTGCAACCTTGCCCCCGGAGGTCGCCGCTCTCAGTTTCCCCGGCGCGGGCTAGGTGACCTTCTTGTATTAAGGTTCGCATAGGTGCGGTGGTGCGACAAAGGCGAACGCGCGGGGGACGGAGAGCGGGACTGACGTCTCGGACCAGGAGGCTGAGCAGGCATTGCCTTCTCTGCAGTGGTAGAGCCGTCCTCAAAGTGATAACGGGCTCCATAGAAAGAGGTGTCGTCACGGCGCGGAGTGTATTCGTCGTTGGCACGTCGACCGTCAAACCAAGGTCGTTGAGGACGGAATGAATCACCTCGATGCCAGCAATGACGGGCAATATGTCCTGCACCTCCGCAGTGAAAGCATAGCGGACGCCTGTCCACGGTGCGCCATGCATCTGTTTTCCGGGTCGGTGGACGCGTCGATGCCCATGGGGTGGCTGTGGATGGCTGGTTGTGTGGCTGTAGCGTAGGTGTTTGATGCAGTGTCTGCTCTTGCGGCGGATACAAAGGGGCCATCGGCACCTGGTGGTACAGCGTCGGCATAGCGGGTGGTGGACGTCGGAGAGCGGCAGCGTAGCTCATAGGACGTTGCTGAGCATCAGGACTAGCCGTAGACAACGCTTAGTGGATTTCATCGCGTACGACTTCAGCGATCGATGCGATGGGATTTTCAGCAACAGGATTCCGCAACTTCTGCAGTTCCTCGCGAACTATCTCCCTAATCAAGTCTCGCAAGCAGCTCTGACTCTCAGACGTCATGGTGGTAGCATTGATTGGGACATTGCAGGACATGCGGTCATATTGCCTGCAGCGTTGATGAAGGGCCCGCTCGATAGCCGTAGCCTCCTTAATGAAGTCAACCATGGTAGTCGGAGGGTTGCGCAGTAGCCCGGCAAAAAGCTGCTCCTTGACACCGCGCATGAGGTAACTCAACTTTTTATCTTCCGTCATGTGCGGGTTAGCTCGTTGAAAGAGACGAGTCATGTCCTCGGCAAACATTGCAACGGTTTCGTTGGGTTTTTGAACCCGTAGCTCCAATAACTGCTGCGCGCGGTCCCTTCTATCGATATTGGCGAAGGTATCGACGAACTTCTCTCGAAAGTCGGGCCAAGCTGACAGATGGCCTTCTCTATTCTCATACCAAGTACGAGCACCGTCGTCAAGGTAGAAATAGGCGCGCCAAAGCTTTTCCTGTTCCGACCAATGATTTACCTTGGCAACACGCTCATAGTGGTCAAGCCAGTCGTGAACGTCTTCATGGGCCCCGCCACTAAAGCGATCGGGAACGAGGGGTTGAAAGAGGGTCACCTGAGATGGGTGCGTCGGAAAGCTGCCTTGGGGCACCTGTTGCGAGCTTGCGTTGGCCATTGGTTGAGCTGTGCGGTGCCTAGCAGGTTCCGGCGAGTGAGTCAGCTCTGGCGCGAGGCCTCGCAACCGTCGACTGGAGCGATGCACCGGTGTTTCTACAGGTGACAGTGCGTTTGGACTCGATGAGCGGCTCCCAGCGGGCGTGTGGAGCATCAGACAGGGTTGCGGCCCAGCGCCTCCACCAGTGTCGCGGTACAACGCGAATAAAACACAGATACACCTTGGGACGACGAAAGGCAGCGTGTCCTGAACAGCTCAGTCACAAGATCGTCTTCTTCAGCCTCGAGAGAAGCTAGAGGCCCACTACCTCGTGCCCACTAAATGCCCCATCATCGTTATCGTCCACATGTAGACACGCGTCAATATATATACATATATATATATATATATATATATATATATATATATATATATATATATATATATATATATATATATTCAGATACTTGATATATAAGTACACGTTAAAGAACGCCAGGGGTTCGCAATTTTCAGAGCTGTCTGATAAGGTGCGTATTCTGATGATGTCGTGGTTTTAGGATGTCACAACCCGGAGGCTAATAAACTGTTATCTCAGCCCATGCAATTTATTTCTTCTTCTCAAGTTCGTTTATATATATTCATCAGGCACTTCCTGTCACTTCCTCGTGTTGCGTGTGACAGCGCTTTTAGGATGTTTATTGTGCCGTCTCGCACTACACGGGGAAGTGACTGGAAGTGCCTGATGAACATTTATAAAAGCCTCATACGCACAGGCCTAGACTACGCAGCCATAGTCTACCAGTCTGCCAGACCGAAGGCATTCAAGAATTTGGATCGTGTTCGGAATCTTCGCATACGCTTTTCTAAGGGTCCATTTCGCACGAGCCCGGTGGAAAGCTTGCACGTTGAGTTTAACGAGTGGTCGCTACACCTGCGAAGATCTTACATGTCATTTTTATATTGTCGAAGTGCAACGCGAACAAAAGATGACAGCAGCTTACGGCAGCGAAAAGAGCGTATTCAGGATCAGCTGTACAGCAAGATGCCTGCTTCGTTGTCGTCCCAAAAAACCACCTGACCCACTAGCTTTAATCTACAAAACATTCCTATCATCGTTCTTTTTCATATAAACACGTGTCACTTGCCCCTCCTTATAAGAGCATCGCCCCGATGCTGATGCAGACGCACAGTATTTTTTTAACGTGCAGTCAGTCACTCACGTACGGCTTCATACGCACTACATGAACAAGTTCAGGCTGGTGCTGGCGACGCCTCGGGCATTGGGGACTGTCGGAGACAACCTCGTAGGTGACGTCACTTAGCTGGCGCGATACTCGGTATGGCCCGAAATATCGCCTTAGCAGCTTCTCGGACAGTCCACGTTTTCGTACGGGTGTCCAAACCCACACTCTGTCACTGATTTTGTACGTTACAGTTCTATGGCGAGCATTGTAGCGGCCTGCATCGTAGTCTTGTCGCTGGTGGATCCGTAAGCGGGCGAGCTGTCTAGCTTCTTTCGCGCGTTCAGTGAACACGTCAGCGCCTGTGTCGGTAGCGTCCCACTGATGTGGCAACATCGCATCCAGCATAGTCCGTACCTCCCGTCTGTGAACCAAGCTGAATGGAGTCATGCGAGTCGTCTCTTGTTTAGCCGTATTGTATGCGAACGTGATATAGGGTAAAATCTCGTTCCAATTCTTATGTTGGACGTCCACGTACATCGACAGCATGTCTTCAATCGTCTTGTTGAGGCGCTCCGTTAGTCCATTTGTTTGCGGGTGGTACGCAGTGGTCTTACGGTGAGTCGTTCCACTAAGCATCAGGACGTGGTCTAGAATAGCTGCCGTAAATGTTGTTCCGCGGTCCGTGATCACGATAGTCGGAGCCCCGTGGCGTAGCACAATATTTTCTATGAAAAATCTCGCCACTTCCACTGCGGTGCTCTTTTGAATAGCTTTTGTTTCGGCATACCTGGTTAGGTAGTCTGTTGCGACTATAACCCAGCGATTCCCTGCAGTAGAAGTAGGAAGGGGTCCCAAAATATCCATTACTATCTGTTCAAACGGTGTACGTGGAACCTGTACTGGTTGCAGCTGACCGGCGGGTCTCTTTGGAGATGACTTGCGGCGCTGGCAATCGATGCAAGTGTGAACGTGGTGCTTGACGGCTTAGTGAGTCGTGGCCAGTAGTATCCCTGCTGTACTCTTGCCAATGTGCGAGTGTAGCCTAAATGGCCAGACGTCGGCTCATTGTGACATGCTTAGAGCACTTCAGTTCGAAGAAGTGCAGGAATAACGAGCAAATAGGGAGCTCCGATGGACGAAAAGTTTCTCTTGTAGAGGACGCCATTGCGTAAGCAAAACGACGATAATGTCCTTGCAAAGACTCTAGGTGCCCTCGAAGAACGTCCGTCCACGTAATTAATCAAATCAAGCAATTCAGGGTCACTTCGTTGTTGTTGGACAATCGTGGACGCGTCGAGAACACCAAGGAAGGCCATATCGTCGTCGTCAGAAAGAGAAGCTGACTGTACTGGTGATCGAGACAGGCAGTCGGCGTCTGTATGGCGCTTCCCAGACTTGTGTATGACCGTCATATCAAACTCTTGTAACTTCAGACTCCAGCGTGCTAATCGGCCGGTTGGATCTCTTAAATTAGTCAATCAACAGAGGGAATGATGGTCACTTATAACTTTGAAAGGGCGGCCATACAAGTACGGGCGAAATTTCATAACTGCCCAGACCATGGCGAGGCATTCTTTCTCAGTTGTTGAATAATTGGCCTCAGCACGTGTTAGCGTCCTGCTTGCGTAGGCGATCACTCGTTCCGTGTCTTCTTGCCACTGCACATGCACAGCTCCGAGGCCTACATTGCTTGCGTCAGTGTGAAGCATTGTTGGCGCTTGTTCGTCGAAGTGAGCAAGCACTGGGGGTGTTTGAAGACGTTGGCGGAGGTCATTAAACGCTGCTTGCTGTTCGTGATTCCACTCAAAGGTGGCGTCGTCTCTAGTGAGGCGAGTTAACGGCGACGCAATCCGTGCAAAGTCGGCGATGAACCGGCGATAGTAGGTGCATAGGCCCAGAAAGCGCCTGACAGCTTTCTTATCGGACGGTACTGGGAACTGTGCCACAGCCGCAAGTTTTTCTGGATCAGGCCAAACGCCGGTACAGCTGACGACATGACCAAGAAACAGCAGTTCTTCAAAACAAAAGTGGAATTTCTCTGGTTTCAATGTGAGGCCTGCGGAGCGTATGGCTCGTAAAACAACTTATAGCCTCTTGAGATGCTCTTCAAAAGTTGGGGAAAACACTATGACGCCGTCTAGATAAACTTAACAGGTCTTCCATTGTAACCCTGAAAGTACAGTGTCCACGAGCCTTTGAAAAGTAGCGGGCGCTGAGCACAGACCGAAGGGTAGAACTTTAAATTCATATAAACCATCCGGCGTCACAAAAGCGGTTTTTTCCCGATCTCTTGGGTCTACCTCGATCTGCCAATATCCACTTCTGAGGTCCATTGAAGAAAAGTAGCGAGCGTTTCGAAGCCTATTGAGGGAGCCATCAATACGTGGAAGCGGATACACATCTTTCTTAGTCACTTGATTCAGCTTCCTGTAATTCACGCAAAAACGCAGGGTACCGTTCTTTTTCTTAACTAATACTACAGGCGATGCCCATGGGCTCTGTGATGGCTGAATCACATCATCTTCAAGCATTTAAGCGACTTGTTGCTGTATCGCTTCCCGTTCCTTTGGAGCCACACGATAAGGATTCTGGTGTATAGGCCTTGCTGCGTCGTGGGTAATTATTCGATGCTTTGTTAGCGGCGTTCGACCGACCCGTGATGTCGATGAAAAACAGTCCTGGAATTCAGCTAGCAGCTCAAGAAGTCTAGTTCGTTCGTCCCTTGACAACGTAGTACCAACGTCAAGATTAGGTAGTGATTCTTCTTGAGGTGCTTCGTCTAGGGCCGATAAACTGCCTTGGATTTCTGCAGTAGTGTCAAAGTAAGCGACGGCTGTACCCTTCGGGAGATGTCGGCGCTCAGTGCTGAAGTTAGTGAGCAGCAAGTTTGTGCGTCCAGCAGTGACAGTGACAAGACCTCGAGCAACTGAAATACCGTGGCTAAATATCAGTGAGCTTATTTGGTCAGCAATGCCGTCGCCGTCAAACGGCTCATCCCCTGCCACCGAAACAAGCGTACACGATCGTGGCGGGACGACCACATCGTCATCCGTCAGACGCAAAGGCCCTGAACAAGACGTATGTCTCTGCTCTGAACAATCGACTAAAGTAGGGCTGTTGTTGCGAAATGTAATGACACTGTCAGGGATGTTGATCACGGCGCCATGTTCTCTCAAGAAATCCATTCCGATAATCAGGTCTTTACAGCATGAAGCGAGAACGACGAACGTCGCCACGAAAGTAGAGCCACCGATGTCGAGCCTTGCTGTGCACATTCCGACAGGCATCAGTAATTGGCCGCCTGCCGTTCTTAAGTGAGGTCCCGTCCACGCTGTCTTTACTTTCTTGAGGCGTACGGCAAGGTCATCACTGATAATAGAGAAGTCAGCCCCGGTGTCGACTAAAGCTTTGACTTGCTGTCCATCCACAAGAACGATAAGGCCCGGGGTCACGGTTTCGTCGGTATTACGTCTTGTCGTCTTTACAGCGTCCTGAGGTGGGAGTAATGGGGGCTTTTTTTCTTCGTCTTGACGGCCTGCAACCTTACCCCCTGAGGTCGCCGCCTTCAGTTTCCCCGGTGTGGGCTGGGTGACCTCGCTCCTCTGGTGTCGGCAAAAGTGCGGCGCTGCAAGGAAGGGGACTGGGCAGGAGAAGGAGAGCGTGGTCGATGTCGGAAGACCGGCTCGTAATCAGTTGTAGCCTCGTCATCATTGTTACGGCGGCCGTCGAATGGGTGTCAAGGTACCGGAGAACCGGTACCTTGAGAACCGACATCTCCACGGCGGGATATGTACTCGTTGGCATGTCGAATGTCAAACCGTGGCCTGAGAGGGCGAGATGGATCGGCGCGGTGCCAGCAATAGCGGGCTATGTGGCCTACACCTCCGCAGTTGAAACAGAGTGGACGCCTGTCGGCAGTGCGCCAGGTGTCTGTTCGGCGAAGCTGTGGTTGCCGTGATGACTCCTCACGCGACGAAGGCCATGGCAAGCCAGAAGACGACTGGTCGTATGGGGGCTGGATGGATGGGCGCCACGATGTCTCCCCTTGTGGTGGTGACCAAGGAACAGTTGCAGATGGCGGGTAGTATGAAGGCGGAGCAGGTGGGGAGCTTCAAAGGGCGGTGGCGTACGTCATGGGACGTTGTTCGGGGCAGGATCAGCTGTCGAGAATGCTTGGCGGATTTCGTCACGGACGACTTGAGTGACGGATGCCATGGGTGTATCCACTACCGGAGTCTGCAGCCTTTGCAATTCTTCACGAACAATCTCTCTAATCATGTCACGTAAGGAGCTATGACTGTCAAACGTCACAGCGGCGGCCTGAGTTTGGGGGCTGCTGCACAAGCAGTCATATTGTCGGCAGCGTTGGTGAAGGGCCCGCTCGATAGCCGACGCTTCTTTGATGAAGTTCTCTACAGTGCTTGGCGGGTTGCACAGAAGTCCTGCGAACAGCTGCTCTTTCACGCCGCGCATGAGGTAGCGCAACTTCCTATCTTCAGTCATCTGCGGATCAGCCCTCCGAAATAAACGTGTCATGTCTTCGGTGAACATGGCGACTGTTTCATTGGGTTTTTGAACCCTTAGCTCTAGTAGTTGGTGGGCGCGGTCACGTCTGTCGACATTGGCAAAAGTTTAACCATCTTCTGGTGAAAGTCGGTCCATGTGGACAGGTTGCCTTCTCTGTTCTCGTACCAAGTACGAGCGCTGTCATCGAGATAGAAGTAGGCCCGGCCGAGCTTTTCCTGAGCAGACCAGTGGTTGATCTTCGCAACACGGTCATAGTGGTCTAACCAGTCTTCTACATCTTCGTGTGCGCCACCACCAAAGCGTTTAGGCTCCAGCGATTGAAAAAACGTTACCTGGGATGGAGCGGGAGCACTGGTGCCGAGAAGTACAGGCTGGGGGCTGGTGTTAGCCATTTCTAGATGTCTGGTAGAGGTTTTCTGCGAGGGGTTGCAGTCTGGAGGAATACCTCGTAGCCGACGACTGAATCGATGGACAGGGGTTGCAGTAGGCACGTCCGGGCTGAATGAACGGCTCCCACTAGGACTGTGAAGCATCGGGCAGCGTCACGGCCCAGCACCTCCACCAGTGTCGCAGTGCAACGCGAACAAAAGATGACAGCAGCTTACGGCAGCGAAAAGAGCGTATTCAGGATCAGCTGTACAGCTGTTGTTGTTGTTGTTGCCCCTTCGCACTGGCACATACCCACTATGGGGGATTGGCCATGAAATCTAGAAGTATCCTATATGAGATATATTAAAAGGTTTATCCTTAATGAAAAACTAATGATGTAATAGAAAATAATAATTAACTAAAAAGGAATATTAAACTAAACAAATAATTGAAGATTGAATCAAGAAGAGAAAAGGTGAGGTAATACTACAGTGGAAGACAGAAATTTTGAGTAGACCAGACAATCGAGCTTATCTCACCCGGTCACAGGCATCTTGCTGTACAGCAGGCATCTTGCTGTACAGCAAGATGCCTGCTTTGTTGTCGTCCCGAAAAACCACCTGACCCACTAGCTGGAATCTACAAAACATTCCTATCATCGTTCTTTTTCATATAAACACGTGTCAATATCATCTCAAAGTTACGCCGACAAGGAACGCCTCTCTCCTTCTTCTGTCAATTTTTATTTATTTAATACATACTGCAGACCACAGTTGCGGTCCTGGCAGGACGAGCACTTGAATAGCACAATAATACAGAAATAGCAAAAGGGACAAAAAAGTAAACGGCGGACATTGCATTGTCAATCCAATACACAATTAACAACACTAACGAAAAATGGGGCTATACAGTATCAAATAAGTATGGCTCAGCAATGGAATTCCATTCAGCCACGGTGCACGGGAAAAATGAAAATTTAAAAGTATCGGTATGCGCTTGGTATGGTGTTAGCGATCTAGGGTTATGGTGCCGCGTGTGTTTTGTGGTCAGGGCGAATATATACAGGGAGGTGTCGATAGCCAATTCATGTTTAGTAAGTGAGCAGAGGAAATCGAGACGAAATTTTTGTCTTCTTAACTGAAGCTTGGGAATGTTATTGGCAATCATTAATTCAGAGGGAGAATCCGTGCGACGAAATTTTGAAAAAATGAACCTGACTGCTTTCCTCTGAATCTTTTCCAATTTATCGATGTTATTTTTGGTATACGGGTCCCATACTACAGCAGCATACTCAAGTTTTGGTCTAACGTATGAATGGTAGCAAAGAAGTTTAACACTTGGAGGCGAATTACGAAGTTTGTGTCTCAAGAAACACAGTTTTCGAAAAGCGGAGGAGCAGATGTTTTCTATGTGCAAGTTCCAGGAAAGATTACTAGTGAACGTTACGCCTAAGTATTTGAAGCTGTTGACTTGGTTCACCGCGCATGATCCCAGTGTGTACTGAAATTGGAATGGAGATTTTTTGCGCGTTATGCGGAGGGAAACAGTTTTCTCTGCGTTGACAAGCATGCCCCAATCCCTGCACCAACTGTATATATTGTCCAGGTTTGTGTTAAGTTCTATTTGATTTTGCATGCTGGAGATTTCACGGAATAAAATACAGTCATCTGCAAACAGCCGGACATGAGTGGTGGGTGTAACTACAGTGACGATATCATTGATGTATACCAGAAAAAGCAACGGCCCCAGAACCCTACCTTGAGGCACTCCGGATGTGACAGGATGTGACAGGAAGACAGCTCGAGGCATGACCATCAATCAAGACATACTGCTCTCTATTCATCAGATACCTAGACACCCATGCTACCAAACTTTCGGGAAGATTTATATTTTTTAATTTTTGAAGTAATTTGTCATGAGGAACTTTATAAATGCTTTGCTAAGATCAAGAAAAATTGTGTCTACCTGAACATTATTATCAAGGGCTTTTGCAAACTCGTGTGTGACGGTGACCAGTTGAGTCACAGTCGAATAGCCTTTCCTAAAACCATGTTGGAAGCTTGTTAGAATCGAGTGTCTTTCAAGGAATTGAAGAATACGGTTGGCGGAGGTTCAATTAATTTGCAGCATGTTGAATTTAAAGATATAGGACGGTAGTTATCCGGAATTAATCGATCCCCTTTTTTAAAGATAGGGATGACTCTAGCGATCCTTCAGTCACGTGGTAGTGTTGCAGTTAACAGGGACGCTTGGAAGATTACAACAAGAAATTTGGCGACGCATTCAGCATAACGCCGAAGAAACACATTGGGAAGGTCATCAGGACCACAGCATTTTTTTGCTTTCAAGTTTAAAAGCATTGAAACCAAACCAGAATAAGAAATGAAATTCGCTTCACATGGTTCAAACAAAAACGTTTCTGGTACACATATTGCTGAATTGGCAAACACGCTCTGAAAATAACTGTTGAAGTGATTTGCGATGTCACTGCGATTTGTAACCGTGCGCCCTTTGACAGAAATTGACGTCACTGGCTTTTTGTTATCGGATAGATAACTCCAGAACTTTGTTGGGTCGCTTTTAATAAAGTTTGGAATTAACGTTTTAAAGTAATAGTCTTTGGATTGTTGCACTTCACTTGCCAGGCTTCTTTGTAGCTTTTGGATCACATCTCGCTGGGCATGCCTCTTTTTCAATTTTTTATTTTTCGCTTTAGATGGATGATACTGCGTGTCATCCAAGGTGTGCGTTTGTTAGTTTTTTTACCTTTGTTCGGTACAAAGTTGGTGATACAGTAGCGGCATATTTCCAAAAAGCGATCCCAAAGAGTGCATGCGTCATTGTCCTCATTGCTGCAGTCAACTAAGGCCGCTTCCATATGTTCAATCACGCAAGCGTCGTTTGCTATAGAATAATCTTTAAAAGTTTGACGTTGAAAGTTATAAAAGTTGAGTTTAAAAGTCAATGAGCTGTCCAGTGATGCGCAGTTCGAAAGCTGTCCTTCATTTCAACAGCCCTACTCACTTTCTTTGAGGAATCTAACCGAGGTGAGGCGTGCGCCACTTGGGCACCATTTAATGGCTCTCGCGGCATCCCTGGCGCCATGGCATTGGCGGGCCATAGATTGAAATACGTCTTTCTTCTAGTTAACGAAGCACACGCCCATTGCACATATCCACCCCCACTTCCTGGAACTGCAACACAAATACACATGTCCCGAGTTCTTTACAGACGCCTCAAAGTGTAACACATCTGTGTCCTACGCTGCGGTCGCTCCATTCTTTACGGATACCGGTGCTTTGCATTCCGAGATAAGCATCTTCACAGCCGAGGCTGATGCGATCATTACGCCCGTTAAACACAATGAACAAAAAAAGCTACAAAATGCTGTAATTTACACCGATTCCCTGAGCATGGTAGAAGCTCTGAAAACTGCCAGGGCACAGGGAGACTCGAGGCAATGAGATGGCGGACGAGCTAGCCGCATCCGCCCAGCAAAGTACTGTAAATACATGCAAATCTATCCATGTGCTTGACCTAAAACCATCTCCTAAACAAAAGCTTAGAGCTTATTGGCAGAGCACCTGGGATAAAGACATTCAAGATAAACTGCTCGTTATAAAGCCGTATAATGGCAATCGGGCGTTTTCATCAAAGTCACGCAGCACACAAGTAACACTAACAAAACATCGAATAAGACGCACACATACCACACATGCGTACCTTCTGTACGATAATGATCCAACCAGGTGTGAAAGATGTGGAGAACCACTTTCCGTTCTTCACATTGGATGATATCAGAAAGAAGCACTTTACATTGACTTTCTATAACAGTACTGACCACAATTTCCATTGAAACTTACCATGTTCTTCGGCAGGGACCCGCTTTTCAGATATCAGTCACTTTCTGCTTTTTTAAACGCCAGGAGATTGCTCTAAAGAAAGCGCCCACCTCGTGGCCCTTGTACTCAAGGGGATTGACGAGACACTCGTGCTGACTCAATGTGCCCATGACTTTGTTACCAAGAGCACAAGTCACTTATCTTCATAGCACACAAATCACGTCACTTCCAACATTCTTTACAACTTTTACGTTTTACCAGTATTTAGGACGAGGAATTTAAGGCCCCTATACAGCCACTGACTTTCACCACCATTGCTCACGACTTCACATCCCCTAAACGTCATTGTAAATAACAAATCATTGTATTGTTGCATCACATTTCATGGTGATCTTTGACCTAGCATGACCCCTGCACCTCTACAATCCACATCAAGTTGGAGTTTTGCGTGTCTTTTGCCATGAAGGTTCCAACTGTGTTCATTTTGTCGGAGTGGTGAGGCTTGTCAAGCTGCCGATATTGCAGCTTTTGGCCGGTTATCCCCACCATATGAGTGGTACTTTTTTTCTTCTCGCTCTTCAACCTCGTTACACTTGTATCGATTTAGATTAAATAGCCCAATTCTCAAATCTAAAAAAAAACCAACTAGACTCGTCTCGCATGCTATTAAAACATATGGTCATCGACATATTAAACGCATTCTGCTAATACCTGGCCTTTAGGTTAAGGCTGACGAACGGCGTGTCGTGGTCGTACAGCGTGGAAGCCGTCGTCCACGTGTACAAATCCAATAGGTCGAATGCCATGCCGGCGTGCAGATTGCCGTGCAAGTCGCAGTGTTCCTTCTCGAGTTGAAGCTCGTACATCACTTCTCCATCGCGTGTCAAAGATGTTGGCTTCACCTGCATATGACAGGATAGCAAGCTGTTGTCACATCACTAGCAATTTTTCATGGAGCATTCATGTGTCTTCGGCGTATCTGCGAGTAGGGACACTGGACGCTTGCTGTGAAGCAGTGTCCTGTCGTGCTACGACGCTCTTCAGAGCGTGTACAGGCGAGAGCATTCTTGGCTGCATTGTCTCAGTTAGGCCTGAAAAATTGGGTCAGCTTCACCTATTGTCTTCAAGGTTTCGCTATGTCTTCCCCGGGGGGCCTACCCTTTGTGTACTCCTCCCGGTTGGTCATCTGTGTACACAAAGATCCACGAAGGATCTGTACATTTCAGGCTCTATAATGGGTTAACCCCGCATCATGACGTTCGCTGAAGAAGAAGTGACAATAGAAATACACCATCCTTTCCCCCTGTTTCGGTTGGAACATGATTTCAATCCAACTATCTTAGGTCCTTGTGTCTGAAGAAACTGCCACCTAAAGCCAGGCTATTTTATGGCGCAGTCTGTGTGGAAGAACCACTCCCCGTTAGGACGAGCTGTAGCAATCTAAACATAGGTGTAAGTGTTCAACTTTGGGGAAGGGGCAAAGCTAAATCGCAGTGACCGTCCACCCCCCTTGCTGCCGTGGTGGTCAAGTAGCAATAACAAAATGTTTGGAAAGCAACGTTTTGTCGATCTTGAAGCAACAACTGGACAGGCTTGGTTAAGTAAATAAATTACGGCAGATCTTGCGTCCCCATATTATTTTTTTATGAGGAGGAGTGCGTCCTACCTCTTTCCTTTGCCCCACATGTGCATGTGGGCAATTCGCTTGCGAGGAATACCACAGTCTGCGTAATGGAGTTGAAACTGTCCTTTCCGCATCATGAAGCTTTAAAGGCGGTATTTCACGGACCATCAAGTAAACATGGGCGGCTTATCTTCAGCATAGGCACGTAAACCTTGTGGTAAAAGTAATTCTTAGCTACTCTTTTAAAATTGCAATTTCCAACGCTACGGCAGCATTCTAAAATGACCGCTCAAAGAAAACCATCACATAAACTTTTACCGTACGGTGTGAAATCACAGAAAGAGCATGACAGTTTTCGCTGCTTGGTTACGCTTTAATAATAGAAGTGAAAAAAAATGTAGTCAGTTTTATTCCGGGTATAGTTTCGAAGGTTCCTTCAAATCGTAACTGAGACCATGCAGGGTTGGCAGCTTTGGCTACTTTTCGCCAATTGCACTTTTTTTATGCCGGTAGCGGCTGAAAAAAAAAACACATATTGACCAATTGGCTAGTTTGTTGCTACTTTTTCTGTTCCCTCGATTTGAAACAAAATATGAATACCACGAGGAGTCGCTGCCGCTTGCGTTTGTGTGTGTGGTGTGAAAACATGGCAGCAAAGGCACGTTTTGAGCTACTAAAATTGAATTTACCTGTAGCATTATGTAAAAGAAAAGACTTGCGGACAAGTGGCTAGGACTAGGTGTAGGTTGGGGTGGGGGATATGTTTCATATATGACCTCATTTTAATTATCCGGCTGTTCCTGTGCGGGAATTGAAACTGAACAGGAAAAATCTAACGCTCTTTGTGCGCATGATGCTCAGCAGCCGTCGACGTTGGAAATCGGATATCCAACGAACTGTTCTGTGTTGTTATTTATAATAGTTAAGACAAACGCTGGTTAATATGACCCGTAACCATTCTTTGGGATGCGCACAAACTTCGTCATATGAACACATTGTTACGTGGAAATAACAGCAGTGAGTTCCTAACCAGAGCACAGCTGATGATGATGGCCTGAAAGCATGGCCCACACCCACTATAGGGATTGGCCAGGAAACGAGTAATTACATACAATAAATCGCATATTACTTGCAAATCTTATGAATTGTAAAATGTTCAGAAGAAATTAAATTTTACTATATGAGAGATTTGTAATTAAAACCGCCTTGATTTGATTAAGAATTTTTTCTCAGCAGAACAGATATCCCGGTGACAGTGACCTAATGAGGAGTCTCGCTAAGAAAATATGAAATAATAAAATCTAATTTAATTGGAATAAAAGCCGCTCTAAGAATGTTGTCCTTGATGACTTGAAGCGACTGCACGATAAAAATAATGAACGATGGTTTCATCCTTGTTACAGAGTGAGCAAAGAGGGGAAGGAGCCAGACCAGCTGCACGCATGTAGTAATTAACTTTTAGAATTCTACAGCGTAATACAGCTCACACGCACAAACCTCCCTGCTCACACACAATGTCAACCTCTTCACATTAGTTTGAGGTGCATTTCTGGGTATGTTGCACTAGGCCCTGTTACCATAATCTCGTAACGTAACCCCTGACATAAGAATATTGATAATATTTCAAATAATGCATCACAATATAAAAACAATTGGAAATATGGGGTACATATAGAAGAGATACAGTGACTATTGCGAAATGGCACAAGCATACCAGCCAGCCGCTATATTATCCATAGGCCGATTTGAAATAGATATATCGGACTTTATTACATTCAATTTTTTATTTACGAATGTATATGTAAAAAAGGAGTACATAGGAATGGCACGTATGTACCTGCTTGAATAAATTACACGCTGCATCAAAAGCATCACTAGGGCAACATCTTAGAATTTGAGTGCACTTTTGAAGTTTAACGCTATCATGGAAAGGGGAACAGCGAGAAGTAGGTCCCCGAGTGGAGAATATTGGGCACATAATAAAAATTAATGTTCGAAGGTTTCTGTTCCTGCGCAGCATTGACACAGGAGCGACGTCACCAGACCAGCGCTGCATGCGTATATGCAGGTTTGTTGGGACTAACTGCTCGGATTTCGTCACTGTGCGAGCAACAATTGCGAAAGTGACTACAGGTATATGACTCTATTTCGGCAGCAGCGATATTGAGCGCACCCACGCCGTACACATTGATGATTGAATGGCTGGTAGTTCTCGTCCTGTTTGAGAAAGTTCATGAAAGACGCGTGAAAAGGGATGCCACAAGAAATTTCGTCATCATGTTTAAACTCAATGCCAGAGTAAACAATGTATACTTCACTCACTGGCTCTTTCTCTAGCTACAAATTTCACTAAAGGGCTATTCTATTTAGAGCTTTAAATAGAAACCTGGCCACTATTTTCGCACACACGTGGTGACTTTTGCCTACATTTACTACCCTTGACTTAACCATGCAACTTTATGGCTAGTTCTTTCCAATTTCATGGCTATTTTTTCGAGATTCAATCCTGCGACCTTCTGGTTGGCAATCGAGCACTATAACCACTGGGGTGGCTATTATGACGGATAATAGCGCCATACTAAGGGCAAACGAACAACTTTACCTTGTCGGTGAATTCCTTTGCGTACTTTAACTTCCTGACCACTTCGCTGATGAAGCGGCCAACACGGTGCATATTGGAATCTTTGACAAAGATTTTACAAAGATTTTACAGTTGTCTGTCCCTTTCAGCCGTATGACGTTGTCCCCTTTCTGAAAGCAAGCTGTCCGGAATGAAATCGCGAGCATACGCAAGAACGCAGGTGCTGCTTTAAATATGTGATGTGCTGCCATACGAATGCCATCGCAGACAGTGGCAGGTGGGTTCGATTGTAGCCATGTCACATAGCCGTGCTCGCAGCTGACAAGAGCTGGCTTATACACACGCAAGCCGGCTACATGAATCGGCACTGCTTTTACGAGCTGCACCAATGTAATGGTGACCTCGTCGAGTACTTTCCTTTTAGTGTGGAGGGGCATGAACTGCAGCTGTGCGTCGGAGCGGATAGACAAAAGAATGAAGAGGCAAGGCAGCAATTCGTCGCAGGAGAAACACACGTGCAGTAGTTTTGAACATTTATTGCTTATTGGTGACGCGAGTAACTGTAGTGACCTCCTCGTTTCTCTTCCAAATACTCCAGTTCTAGCATTTCCGGTAATCCGAACATTCATAAAACGTGTTTCTTTTTTTTGCGCAGTAAACCTGAAAATAATATTAAGCGTACCTAGTCGGCTCAAAGCTAACATTGGTTTCAGCAACAGAATTCGAAGTTAAGAACAAAAAAAAAGACAGATGAGAACTTTATTATTCTTGTCTTTTTAACGCGAAAGCGTTAGAGAGCTCTTGCCACCGTAATTCCGCCATCGGCGTCGCCACTGTTGGTTGTGAGGGAAAAATTGTTCGTGAGCGAAACAAAAAGAAGCAAATAAAATAAAGAACAAACTTTTCGGTCTCGTTGACGACCGAACCTGGGACGAGCAGCCGATGTAATCGAGCAGCCGAGGTGAGAGATCAGGAGAAGACGGAAGTTTGCGCCAGAGCGCGTAGGGATTCCGCCGTGTAGTCGGCGAAGGTTTTGCCCGTGGAGACAAAGCAGGAGAAGAGGATGAATTCCACCTGAGGGGTGACGACTTGAGCTACAGGCAAGAGTGTGTGTTTACCGCTATCGAGCGCAGACGCGTGGCAACCGCTGCGTGTGTGAAGCCGACGTGTTTCCGGCGAAGAAATTTGAAGCTTGGAGAGTGGCCAATTGAAGACGCGAGGTTTCCTGGAAGAGAAACTTCGGCGAGGTTTCCTGGAAGAGAAACTTCGAGGGCAGCGGAACGACAACAACGCTGGACTTTGAGTGAGTGATTCTCGGAAAAGTGTCATCCAGACTTTTGTTTCTAAGAACTTTGGACTGAATAGGATTCCTATCTATTTAGTCTTTAAGTGTCTTGGTTGTTCAATGCATGCGACTGCGTTGTAGTGCGTATTGTTGTCTGTGTCCGTTGTTTCAAGTGTGGCTGATTGTACTGTGTAGTACGTTGTTTGTTAGGTGACATATTGCACTCATCTATTGTGGAGTGTGCATACTTGTGTGTTGTTTTGATCTGCGTTTATTGAGAATATAAATCTGTTTTGTTTATCAACCCTCGGCTCTGACTTGTTGTTTGGGCCACAGCCGGCGTCCGCTGGTGCGCCACAAAGGACCGCTTCTAAATTGTCCACGCTTTCGTGGTGCGGTTTGGGGGGCTGATATTTCGGCCCTTGGAATTAGCCCGGCGATCGCCTCTCTAATTAACGGGACCTGTGTGACAATTAATCTGGCGTCCGCGACTAAGACCTTTTGGTGCACAGTGTGTCCAAAGTAGTGAGAAAGAGCCTCGAGTTGTTGATAGTGCTATCGGAACGATTTTGTGTGTTGCTCTGTGTTCTCGTTAACGAGTGCAGGGGAGTGTTCCGATAGACTGATTTAGGCAGATACTTTTTACACGCGGCAAGACTTTATTTGCGAGACACCATGGATCTCAAAAAGTTAGTTGCTCTTGGTGAGAAGATGGGTCTTTCTGGCGCCGAACTACGGAAGTGGGTAAGCTAGAAGGAGAAAGAGGCGGTGGAGAGAGAGAGGTTGGCTGCGGAGAGAGCCAAGGAAGAAAAAGCAGCTGAGTTAGAACGAGAGAGGTTGGCAACTGAGAGGGCCCAGGAAGTAAAAAAGCTGAGTTGGAGAAAGAAATGCTGGCCGCTGAGATGGCGAAAGAAGAAAGAGAGGCAAAGGAGCGACAGCTGAAAGAAGAAAGAGAGCAGCAATTGAAGTTGGAGCTGGAGAGAGAAAAGCTGGCCGCTGAGAGGGCGAGAGAAGAAAGAGAGGCAAAGGAGCGACAGCTGAGAGAAGAAAGAGAGCATCAATTGGAGTTGGAGCTGGTGAGAGAAAGACTGGCAGCTGAGAGGGCGAAAGAAGAAAGAGAGGAAAGGGAACGGCAGCGGCAGCACGAGATGGAACTCGAGCGGCTCCATTTGCAACAGCGAAGTGACACTCCGGTCCAAGCTAGAGTGGAAAGCAGCGAACGGGAGGACCACGGCTTCCGCTTGAACCCAAGCAAGCTGCTCGTAGTGTTTGATGAAAGGAAGGAAGACCTTGACGCGTACCTTCACCGATTTGAGACGATTGCGAAGAGCCAGAATTGGCCGGAACATCAATGGGCAACAGCTTTGAGTACTTGCTTGAGTGGTGAAGCGCTCAGTGTGTACGGCAGGCTGACGCCGACCGATGCAGCCAACTATGCAAAGGTGAAAGCTGCTTTGCTGAAGCGATTTAGATGTACTGTGGAAGGATTCCGGGACAGATTTCGGACAGGAAAGCCGGCTGATGGTGAGACGGCTACGCAGTATGCCGCCCGACTTTGCCATTATTTCGACAGATGGATTGAACTTTCAGGGACAGCGCAGGAGTACGATGAACTTAGAAAGCTCCTAATTAGAGAACAATTTCTTACTAGTTGCCACCCAAGCCTGTCGCTGTACTTGAAAAAGAGGAAAGCTGAGTCACTTGAGGACATGCTTGAATTAGCTGATCAATTCTTGGAAGCGCAAGGTTGCACTAATTTGGCCAAGGTCAAGAAGGATTGTCCCGAAGATTCGAAGAAATCGGCTCCCGAAGAAAAGAAGCGTGCACCAGAGAGCATTCCGCATTGTTTTCTGTGTAACCGAGTGGGTCATTGCGCGAAAAACTGTAGAACGATCTTTACGAACCCTGCGGTAGTAAAATGTTTTAAGTGTGGTCAGAGTGGGGACAAAGCAGACGCATGTCGAAACGGAGCGAGTCAAACTCACCAGTTGTCCTGTGTGCTAGCAGCACCAAAATCCAATGATAATGCCGTCACCGACAGATTTGTAGAGTTGAAAAATGGGGAGAAAATCCCTATTGTGGGTTCTGTAATGACAAAACAGCCAACCGGTGCTTTGAAGGGAATGCCAACGCTGCCTGGAAAACTTGCGGACAAAAATACTACGGTGTTAAGAGATACCGGCAGCTCCACTGTTATTGTGCGGAGAAATTTGGTACGAGAAAGTGAGTTAACCGGCAAAACGAAACCGGTTTGCCTAATCGACAGTACGGTTCGGATGCTTCCCGAAGCAGAAATTGAGGTTGAAACCCCGTACTTCAGCGGGAAGGTTACTGCTTTATGCATGACGACCCCCCTGTACGACCTCGTCATCGGAAACATCGACGGGGCGCGAGTACCAGATGATCCGGAATGTTTGGGAGAAGACCCTAAGATAGAGCCCTCGCCAACCCAGCGACTGCGAGATATAGTGGAGGAGCAGCCCGTGACGGATCTCACGAGAGCCCAAGGCGAAGCCGCGGTGCAAGAGACAGTAAATGAGAAGATGATCGTGTTGAATGAGTTCACGGGCTGGGCTACAGGACTTACGTCGGCACGACCTCAACCGACCGACAGTGTGAAGGTGACGGAGTCGGCCAGCCGGGCCAAATGTAGAAACATGAACAAGCTGGTAAATAAACAGACAGGACCCGTCGAATGTTATGACCCGTTAACGGTGTCGAGTGTGACAACGATGGCTGAGACGCCGCCTCAGATACCGTCGTTGGAAAGGGCTCGCCGAAAAAGAACGAGGAAAAACAAGAAGAAGTCGAGCGAGCACCGCAAAAAAGGGCGCAAGCGCAGCTCGAAGTACTCAGGATAGGTGCTGAGGTCAAATTGGAATGCATTGTCTGTGTTGAGCCTCAGTGTGTTGTGTTTTGTTATCCTGTGTCACAACTGTATGTCGAGTGAGTCAAAATTTTTTGTTACGGTGATGTGATGTATAGCATTGTACAATGGTTGTAATGAAAGAACTTTGTACATTTGTATTGTCTGGAATATGTGATGGAGTATTGTATTCATGTACCTGTGGCTATACTCTATGTGTTGTGAGATTGAATTGCAATGTACAGTTGTATTGAGTGATATATTGTGAATGTGACGTGTCATGAGCGACGGACTATGTTACAGTCTTTCGGAGTGTGTGGTGACTGTTCGCGCTCGTTTGTGTGGTTTTGAATATTATGAGATAATATTCTTAAAGAGGGGGGCAGTGTCACAGAACGAGCGCTCAAAAAGAGCGCGCCGCCAACTCCTCGCGACGAAACGCCGGAGTGACGCCGCGAGGTCAACGATAAAAACAAGAGAAAAGAAAACAAACATTCAAAGACTCCCGGGCGCGCGTATCTCTCCCTGGGAAGCGTGGGCTTGCCGACGAACCTCCTCACCCCACATCGGTGGCCGAGCAAGCACTCGAAATTTCTAGGGGGAAGGAGGCGTGGTAATGCCGGGTTGAGTCATCCATCGCGGACGGCCTTCGAGCCGTCTCGTTCTCTCCCCAGCCTTCGCTGCGTATCGCGCCGACGAAATGACGAGAACTTTCTGGAATCTCGCGCGGAGGGTATTTAATCGAGCAGCCGAGGTGAGAGATCAGGAGAAGACGGAAGTTAGCGCCAGAGCGCGTAGGGATTCCGCCGTGTAGTCGGCGAAGGTTTTGCCCGTGGAGACAAAGCAGGAGAAGAGGATGATTTCCACCTGAGGGGTGATGACTCGAGCTACAGGCAAGAGTGTGTGTTTACCGCTATCGAGCGAAGACGCGTGGCAACAGCTGCGTGTGTGAAGCCGACGTGTTTCCGGCGAAGAAATTTGAAGCTTGGAGAGTGGCCAATTGAAAACGCGAGGTTTCCTGGAAGAGAAACTTCGGCGAGGTTTCCTGGAAGAGAAACTTCGAGGGCAGCGGAACGACAACAACACTGGACTTTGAGTGAGTGATTCTCGGAAGAGTATCATCCAGACTTTTGTTCCAAGAACTTTGAACTGAATATGTTTCCTATCTATTTAGTCTTTAAGTGTCTTGGTTGTTCAATGCATGCGACTGCATTGTAGTGCGTATTGTTGTCTGTGTCCGTTGTTTCAAGTGTGGCTGATTGTACTGTGTAGTACGTTGTTTGTTTGGTGACATATTGTACTCAACTATTGTGGAGTGTGCATACTTGTGTGTTCTTTTGATCTGCCTTTATTGAGAATATAATTCTGTTTTGTTTATCAACCCTCGGCTCTGACTTGTTCTTTGGGCCACAGCCGGCGTCCGCTGGTGCGCCAAAAAGGACCGCTTCTAAATTGTCCACGCTTTCGTGGTGCGGTTCGGGGGGCCGATATTTCGGCCCTTGGAATTAGCCCGGCGATCGCCTCCCTAATTAACGGGACCTGTGTGACAAAAGTACAGCTGGTGATGCCTTTTAACGTTGCCGCACAAGCTCACCATGGCGTCACAGATTTTGACGGCATCTGCTCGAGCCTCCAATAGTCCGGCGCGAAAAATAATTTCCGTGGCATTCTAAGGGGCGCTAAAGCATTAACCATCGACTTATTACCATAGCAAGCTTCACAAAATTTTATTCCAGAAATGCGTACAAAGTACATAGATTTTTAAATATGTGACATCACACTTGCGTTCACGAACTGAAGTTTGGGCGCGAAAGTCTGACATGAAATTCGGACATAGCTTGTTTGTATGTTCGCTGTCTATTAGACTTTCGCATGGCGCCAAAAATTTCGTGATTTTTAAAATATTCATTTAATGGAATCCCTTTGTAACGAGGTAAGACTTCTAAAACATAAGTGAGGTACATAACACTCGTTTCAACACAACCTATCAATTTTTTTTCTTGCATAATACGTGTCATCAACCGGGTGGCTTAGAACCTTTGATTCGCGTGAATTTTGGAGGTTATCGGGTGAGAGGTGCTGAGAAGAGTTTGCACATAGATATATACTTATGAGCGACCATCCCCTTAGTTACCTGCGACCGAGCTTCTTCACTGCTCACGGCGCCAGGAGTGAGGTCAGGTCGATAACGTTTTTTTGAGGTTCGAGATGATACTCGCCATATACAGAAATGAATGAATAACACATGAAATACATTCCTTGCCAGCGCCGGCACAGTTGTACGGAAGGTGTAAAGTAAATATAAAAGTACAAGACTTTGTGTGCGAAACTACAGAGTTTTGTTGCAGTACATTAAATGCCCTCTGCATGGACACGTTGTTGAGTCAGCACAGATTATTGTATGCGTCAATGAAAATTTTTGGTTCATTAATTTAATGCCGAACTCTCATTTTGTTAGCTCGGCTGACGCGGCTGTTAGACGAGCTGACAAATGGCTAAAAATGCGCACTGCTACGAATCCTACAAGAACGGTTGGGCACAACGCTATTCCTTGTACCTACTGTGGTGGTGACGCTGTTTAGCGGAAGTACGGCACAAGCCTCATAAAGGCGCCTATCCCGCACTCCAGAAAATACGGCTCAATGTGTGGAATTGCCTAGATCAGCAGCTGGAAACATACGGGGTAGAGGCTTTCCTTCGATGATGGCACAAACGTTTCTTGAAAGTTATAGAGGGACAGCGGAAGTTTCCATGGTGGTTCCGCACTACCCATGCGCCCACTCTAGTACAAATGCATAAGTGTTATCTGTAGAATGTGATTAACTTGATTCATTTTAATTTTCCTTTGACTTGTAACATTTTGGGCACCCAGTGATCAATTAGATTTTGGTGCTAATTTGTAAGATGTATACACTGTATTTACTTGTTTTCGATGTTTCGTTTGTGTATGTACAAGTTAAGTGTAGAATAAACTTCCCTTACTTACTCGGTGACAACTTTTCTTGGCATTGGCAGTGAAGGCTACGGAGCCAAATCGCGTGCATACTACCGCCAGTGAATGTAGTTCCCCAATATCGCCTGGGTTTTCAACGTGAAACATAAAAGGCCCTCCTCCATTTTCTCCGTGAAGCTATTTGAGACAGGACGCTGCTCAGACCATTGAGATATTCGTATTTCCAGTATTCTATTCGTCGTGGCTTCGCGTTTTTGAACCCGCGACAAAGTCCCGCCTTCTTACGTGTACCTCAAACGCTAAGCGACAATTGCGTCTACACAAAACGCGGTTGCTGCGCCCCCTACACTTTCCACAGCGTTACTATAGTGCCTATTTAGAATTTTAGAATTTAGAATTTAGAATTTAGAATTTATTCAGAATCGAAATACAAGTGATACAAGTACATGTGTTATGTACAAATACAAAAGGAGGTCTCAAAGTCGTGAGACTGTGAGTGAGACCTCCTATAAAATCATACATGAGTGATACAACGTAATAGTAAAGAGTGGTAAGGAAAGAAATCTGAAGGTATACAAAATGTACAGATAAGCACAAAATAGCGAACGTAAGTTATAAAAAATGTACAGCTAAGCATGCAAAAACTAACACGAAAATGCAGTAACATTCACTCTGTATAATATCAAGCATTATTACGGTAAGGATAGAAAATTTAAGATATACAAATTGTACAGATAAACACGAAATAGCGAACATAAGTTATACAAGGTGTACCGATGAGCACAAAAAACTAACAGAAAAATGCAATAACATTCAGTTCATATAGTATCATGCATTAAGAATTTAATAGGTGCAAACGCAAGCCTTTTTTAAACATTTCGAGGGATCTATTTTTGATCTCCAAAGGTAAAGAATTCCACAGGGAAATAGAAGAAAATTTTGTAGTAAACTTGCCATAATTAGTTCTAGGTTTGGGTAAAAGGAAGTTATTAGCCTTTGCAAAACGAGTCGATGACGACTGAGGAAACTGACTTGAGTGTAGTAAAGGAATCGGAAGTTTTCCATTCACATATTTGTAAATAAGAATGCCGAGAAAATATTTAGTCAGCTTCTGAACTGATAAAATTCCATGCGAACAGAGTAAGGCTGATGCATCGGACATGAAGCCACTGAACGTTATTATTCTCAATGCTTGGTTTGGAAGATGTTGGATGGCTGATAAATGAGTGGCATACGTATTTCCCCATGATGAAATGCAATAGATTATGTTGCTGTGAAAGAAAGCATAGTAAAGTGACAACAATATTTCAAAACGAAAGAACGGGCGAACTTTTAGAAATATTCTAATGGCATATGCGGCTTTCCGCGTAAGCTCTAAAACATGTGAATTGAACTTTAAATGTGCATCTAATTTGACCCCGAGAAACATTGTACTAGAGGTAGAATGAATTTGAGTATCGCTTACGAAGACAGAGGGGTTCCTAGGTATAATTCGATTAGGTGACGAAAATACAACGAAGTTTGACTTTTTAGCATTTATGCTTAATTTATTCTTATTGAACCATTTAACGATATTTATCAGGTCGGTATTTAGTTTAAACAACATCGAGTCAACGTCTTTATCCGTAGTTAATATAGTGGTATCATCCGCATAGAGTATACAGGACGAATGTGCTAGACATTGAGGAAGATCGTTTATATAAATTAAAAATAAAAGCGGGCCCAAAATTGAACCCTGTGGAACACCGATGTTTATGGTTTTAGGGTTGGAAAAGGTACCGGACACATATACCACCTGTTCTCGATCACGCAAATAGTTACGAATTAGTTCTAGTGGAACGCCAGATACACCAATTGATTGTAGTTTCTGAAATAAAATGTCGTGCGAAATAGAATCAAATGCTTTTGAAAGGTCAAGAAAAACGCCTCCAACAACACTACCGCAGTCAATAGCATTTTTAATTTCCTCTGTTAGCGATATCATGGCGAGTTCAGTTGAGTAACCGGGCCTGAAACCGAACTATTTGTTAGAAAGAATGTGAAACTTGTCTAGATAACACCGTAAACGTCCCGCAAAAAGCTTTTCTATGACCTTACTGAAGAATGAAATAATTGCTATAGGCCGGTAATTAGAGATTAAACGCTTGTCGCCTTTTTTAAAAACGGGAATAATTTTTGCTTTTTTCAGAGATGTAGGGAAGAACCCAGTTCCAAATACAAGATTTATAATATGACATAATGCATCACAGATTAAATGAGCTATCAGTTTCATGTCAGCAGCAAAGAACTTGCAACTTACGTTCTAGGTACCATATAGCGTTACGAGACGCGCGCGAAATCGTACTACGTCGCGTAGTGCTACATGTGCAGAAGCTCTACCCCTGTAGCTTTCCGATCAGTGCCAATAAATGTTGTCGCCGAGTATAGTCTGCAGTGTTCTGTATTTTTGTCGATATGGCTTCATCAAACGTTAGTCTCGCGGGACGGCTTTTCGCTCTCCCAGGTATACTCTAAATTGTTAGCATCTTTTTCTAAACACACTATGAAAGCATTATTGCAAGCCGGCAAAGCTCACGGCGAAATTTTTGTCTACAGGGCCTCATCAAACGTGAGGCCCACTGGATGGCTCCCGTAGTAGACTACTTAGTACTCTACTATACCCCCCCCCCCTTTTTTTTTTAAACCAACATTTAGGGGACGGCTTTATGCTCCAGTACTTTAGTACTGCTCTAGTACTCTGCTAGAATGCTTTAGTACTCTAGTGCCTAGTACTAGAGTACTAGGCACTACTCATGAACAACTTTTCATGAACAGCTTTTCTGAACACATTATGCATAGACAGTGTATTGGTGCTTGACCGCCGTGGCACTGGGACGATTTAATGCTATCCCTCGGTAGTGTTCTGCATACTCTCATTCGTAGAGTATTTGTTCTTAGCACGGCCGCGAAACGGTTCGAGTGGCCATACTTGACTATGCCACGATGGTGACTGAAGCCTTCTTTTTACGGGGTTTGAGCCGTTTATGTCTCCTTGACAACCAATTTTGTTCTGCTACGCAAGGATTCTCAAACACGTGGTCCGCCCATGACTGTCTGCACCCAACATTTTTTTTTCTGACAAAGTTAGTTCGTTAGCTACAGGTGTCTGACTAGTTTAGGCGCTCTCTCCGTGAGCCTTCCGATATGTTGTTACCTTGTCTTGAAAGATAACTGCGAAACAAGAACCATATTTGACTAACGGCGTCCTCTTTCGACTCGTTTTGCGGATGGCCATTGACTTGTGGGAATCGTGGCACCGAATTGCTTTCAGTAACGGCCGGCAGGGCAACATTTTGCTTTAAAATTCAGCATTTGCTTGCGTTTTCAACCCCCCCCCCCCTTGCCTGCCTGCTCAAACCTCTTTGCGTACCCCGGCCTTTATGGGACTAAATTGCGTCATTGCGGCTCTCTGGCTGGGGGCAGCTCGAGACCCACGGTCTATGCCGACGCTTTCATGTTACGATTTACGAAGGTCGTCGATGACTGCGCAGCTCGAGCGCACCAGTCTAAAGGGCCCAAGGTGAATCTAGAACGCGCTCAAATGCTTTGCAAGGATAAGGCTGACGCGATCATGTCATGGTTTCACCAAATCGTTCCCAACACCCCGAACAAACTTATGTACGCTAAAAACTCAACTGGCAAGGTATGACTTCTTATCCGTCATTTTTCGATTCCTGACGACGACGAAGTGATTCTCTCACAGAACGCTTGTGCCCGTGTCCCAGTGTTTTCAATTTGTTTTCCTGGAAATCCTGGGAGCTGCCGCTCCCTCCTTTGCGGTGATGCTTCAGGGCACACCTGAGAATGTTCCAGGCGTGCAACCGTCGCGCCGGGCTTCGTCGTTCAGGAAGCGTAGCAACGCGTCGAGCGACACCGACAGTGAGGCAACCGACTTGTATTCGGCGGCTTTGAGTCATCGGATGATGACTTCACGGTCGTCATGAATCGATCTACAAAACGAAGACTGCTGCAGACGGCATCGTCGGCAAGTGTTTCCACCGTTAAGACTGCACCACAGCGGTGGCCGCACACCATGCAGTTTATGCCCGAAGACCCTGCATCTAACTTGCGACTCCTCAACAGGCAAGTTCTTTCTGTGCTTGTCGAGGAAACCGCGCCGAACGAGGTCAAAGACGTGAGGATTAATGCACGAAAGAATGTCCTTGCTGTAGACGTTATGCACCGTAGCGCACTGCAAAGCCTTCGGCACATAACAGAAATCGGCAACGTGAAAGTTCGGCCAATGGTGGCTACAGGTTGTAATGGCACTGTAGGCGTCATTTATGATGTGGATATTTCCATCTCAGCTAATGACCTGCCAATACTAATAAAGCCAGCGACTGAAGGCACCCGCATCACGCACATTACCAGACTCGGCAACTCACGCTGCTTGAGGCTTGTGTTCGAGGGAGACAGCCTTTTCTCGTATGTCAAAGTTGGCCATGTTCGCCACTCAGTGCGTCCTTACATACCGAAGCCACTGCAATGCTACAAGTGCTTCAAGATGGGACACGTAAAAGGTGTCTGTGAGAATAAAGTTGTGTGTCCGCGGTGCGCTGAGTCTCACTCAAAAGACGCCTGCAGTGCCACCATACTACGATGTCCAATCTGCCACGGCGCTCATGAGGCCTCATCCAAAGATTGCCCGCGGGTGCGAAACGAGCACGCGGTACTCAGGCGTATGGTGCGGGACAATTCAACGCACAGGGAAGCTGCCGCTACACTACGCCGACGATGGCGTCGTGGGCGAAGACCATCACGGAAAAACGCCTCTACCGATGGAGAGATGTCATTCTCTATCAAAGAGGCTGACCCACAAACACCGAGCTGACTGAAGACGGATACTGCCAAACAGAAAAAAGGGACAGCAGTCGCGCCTTCCGAACAGTGGCCCTCTCTTCCACGACGTCCACCTACTTCGGAGCTGCATCGAATCCCGCTGCCCTCGACGACCCCTCAAACCAGTGATGCGATGAATGAAGATCAAGTGATAAGCTTGCTGCAATCGCTGATGAGTACCATGCGTGTCCTACTGAGTAATATGAAGATTTCTGCTGCGCAGACCGCACTGCATGTGATGGACACCCTGAGTCCGGTGCTTGCAGCTCTAAGGTAAAACCATGGCCAGCGAAGCACCGTCGTTTCGAGCGGAAGTCAAGAATGCATCTGTCTTTCAGTGGAACGCCAGAGGACTGAAGTCGCGCATGTCTGACTTTAGACAGTTTGTATTTGTGAACCGCTTCCCCATTATAGTAATTTGTGAACCCAACCTGTGTGCTTCAATCAAGCTGTCAGGATATGAGTGCTCTATGTCCTCCACTCACAGAGACTGCAGCAAAGTTATTGTATTCATGTGCCATGACCTCACTTACGTTCACCACAGAGTCTCGCCTGATGAAGGGAATCAGTATGTGTGCCTTATGTGAAGAAGGATAGGGTTGCTTTCACGATTATCGGAGCTTACTTATCTCCATCAAGCCGCCTTGACTGCAAGCGCTTACGCGGTATTCTGACATCGACTCCAAGGCCATGGGTGATCACTGGCGACTTCAATGCCCACCATTTCCTATGGGGAAGCTCCAGGGACAACTCTAGAGGAAGAAAGTTGGTGTCCTTAGCCTCGGAGTACAAACTCTGCGTTTGTAACGATGGAAGCCCTACATATTTACGCGGATCAGCCTATAGCAGCTGCCTGGACCTTACATTGGTTTCTCGCTCACTTACCAGGAAAGTGCACTGGTTTTCGGATCTGTAAACGCGGGGCAGCGACCATATACCAGCTTACCTGTGTATAGAAGGTTTCACCACCTCCAAGTCCTTAAGAGGCCTCAAGTACACCGATTGGCCGAAGTTCAAAATGTTAATGGAAGACTGCTGTACCGACGGCTCATCATATAACCTAGAGGACTCGATAAAGGATGTCCAGCATAATACCACGCATACACATTTGACTAGTCACAAGCGCACTGATTTCGACATCGAGCTTGAGAAACTTCGCGCAATAGGCCGTCGTGCAGAACGAAGGTACCGACGGACAAAGTGCATGGATGATTTGAGGCTGGCTAGACGCATTTAAAAGAAAATGCAGTGGCACATGGATAAACTGGCTAGGCGACGTTGGACATCCTTTTGTGAGTCGTTGGATCTACGAAAGCCCCTATCACTGATATGGCGAACTGTCCGGGGTCTTCGCACAACCTTTGGTCAGCGACACTCGTTTACATCTCTGGCACTTCACCTTCGATGCAGAGAGATTGACGTCGCAGAATCTTTCTGTAGAAGAATTGCCGGTGATTCCAATTTCACAGTATCAAGAACGGGAACATTTGACAACCCACCACCCTCACGTGATCCCCGTATGGAATTCCAGTTTTCTATGGATGAGCTAGAGGCGGAACTGGCACTGTGCAGACGTTCTTCAGCGCCCGGACCTGACGGCATTACCTATCGTGCCCTTTGTAATTTTGGAGACGAAGCTCGGAAGGCCCTCTTACGCCTATACAACGACTCCTGGCAGACTGGTACTGTTCCCCAGGCATGGAGGTCAAGTCGCCTCATTCCACTTCTAAAGGCTGGTAAATCTCCTTTGGATATTGCCTTATACCGTCCTATCGCACTTGCCAGTTGTGTGGGAAAAACGATGGAACGAATGATTCTAACACGAATGGAGTGGTATTTAGAGCACTACGAAATCTATCCAGTATTCATGACCGGATTCAGGCGCGGCCGTTCGTCAATCGACAACGTTGTTGATCTGGTGACATATGTTCAACATCAGAAAGCCTGTAAGAGACTGTGCGCCGCCCTGTTTCTAGACGTTAAGGGGGCTTACGACAATGTCACCCATGAAGCCATCCTTAGGGCTTTGGAAACAGTAGGTCTTGGTGGCAAGATATATATGTGGGTGTACAGCTACCTACAGCTGAGATCATTTTACGTGATGACAGCGAATGGCCCAACACCCGATTATTACAGCAGCCGAGGAGTTCCTCTGGGAGGAGTGCTAAGCCCTACTTTTTTCAACCTAACTCTCATTGGTCTAGTCGAGCAGCTACCTAGCACTGTAGAACTTTCTGTCTATGCTGATTACATCTGCATTTGGACATCAGGTGTGACAAGGCCTCAGCTTTGCGCCCGCCTTCAGAAGGCTGTTACAACGACGTCATGCTATCTTCGTAAACAAGGCCTCGAGGTGTCCTGCGGAAAATGTGCAGTGGTAGCGTTCACGCGGAAACCAATGTCTGTTTACAGTATATCGATTAATAAAGAATACATATCGTTCAGCAGAAGCCACAGGTTCTTGGGTGTCATAATAGATAGAAAACTGTCGTGGACTCCACACGTGAACTATGTGAAGAAGCGGCTGATCGCAACATGCCACATGTTCAAACTCCTTGCAGGAAAGAATTGGGGAGTGCCCATACCATCCATGCTACAACTGTACAGAGTGCTGTTTATCGGATTCTTACGGTACAGCTTACCTGCAGTGTCTAACACCGGCAAGACCAACCTGCGCGCAATTCAGAGCATTCAAGCCCAAGCACTTAAGATATGCCTTGGAGTACCCCGCAGTGCTTCAGCGGCTGAAACCATTGCCATCGCTCAAGATCACTCGATAAATACGCATATTATTACCGAAACAATGCGCATGCACCTCAGGCATTATGCCAGGACCCCTTCTCACCACCTGGCGAGCCTAGCTTCTGAAAGGCCCCGCACGACATACGGCACTATTGTCTCCAAGCATCGTTCATCGTTTGCTGAGACATACGCACCTGCATCAAAGCCACTGCTTCCTCCTTGGAGCTTGAGCTGGCCGCGAGTTCACTTAATGATTCCACGAATGAGGAGAAAATCGGACTTACCGCCACATGCCCTGAAACAACTGAGTCTATTCCTACTGGAAGAAAACTACAGTAACCACGTGCACATTTACACGGATGGCTCTACTACGCCATCTAGTTCAGGCGGAGCAGTGGTTATACCATCACAAGGAGTAACTCGGTGTTTTAAGACTTCACATGTGACAAGTTCAAAGACGGCAGAGCTCGAGGCTCTGCGCAATGCACTGGAACACATCAATTCAGAAGAAAGACCAGGTAAATGGGCTGTGTTTTCTGACTCAAAACCAGCGTTACAGTGCCTGATATCAGTTCTCCGACGCGGATGCCACGACCAGTTGACCTACCAAACCGTGAAACTTCACCACCTGTCAATACAAAAAGGCCATGACATCGTCTTTCAGTGGTTACCTGGGCATAGTGGTATAGGCGGCAATGATTCTGCAGATCATGCTGCTCGCACGTCACATAAAGAAGCGAACAGCGTTCCGATACCGCTTTCAAGAGCGGATGCGGCGAGGCAGATTCGTCAACTGGCCCGCAGTCTCACACTGACTGAGTGGAACACACCAAGCATACGACGTACATGACTGCACGAGCTCGACCCTTCACTACAACTCCGGCCTCCACCCGGCCTACATCGACGTGAAGCTTCGCTTCTCTATCGCCTTTGGCTGGGAGTTGCTTTCACGAAAGCTTATACCACGTAAATCAGAATTACTGACAGTGCGGCGTGCGTTGTTTGTGGCACCGACGAAAATATCGTACACCTGCTGTGTCATTCTCCTCGATTTGCCTCAGATAGACAAGTACTTGCCAACGCAATGCGGCGACTGGATGATCGGCCTCTTTCTGTGCAGGTGCTATTACAGCAACGTACACAAGCCTCGACAGCCCACAAGGCAGCGAAAGCCCTGCTGCGTTTCCCGAGAAAGACAGGCTTGTGTGAACGCCTCTGACATGCGGTAGAGTTCTACACGCTGCAGTGAAATTACTGTCAGTCTCTTCCCCCCCCCCAATTTTTTCCCTCTCTTCCCTCTTTCTTGTCTTTCTTGTCCCCTTCCCTAATCCCCCAGTGTAGGGTAGCGAACCGGATGTCTTTCTGGTTAACCTCCCTGCCTTCTCCTTTTTGTTGCTTCCTCCTTTCAATTCCTAGAACAAGAGTTTTTTTTGGCGTGTAAATTCACTATTCCATTTTCTCATGATAATCAATATACTCGCTGCTCTAACAATGTTTCATATGTAGTGTCAACTACTGCTCAGGCCAGTGGACTCAGTTAACGCACATATGCAGGACAACTGTTTCCCCGCTAATCAAGGCACCACTGTTGCATCCACTCAATAACCTCCACGGGTGCAGAGAATACTGAGAACTATGTTAAGCGATATATCGTGGTTCTGGTGCGTAAGAGATTATTATTATTATTATTATTATTATTATTATTGTTGTTGTTGTTGTTGTTGTTGTTGTTGTCGTTGTTGTTGTTGTTCATATTGGAATCCAACTAAATAAATAATTCTAGGGGGGAACCATAATTATTGACTTGTATGTCGAGTAGTGGCTAGCGATGAAAAACTGTCGATAGCACTATAGGTACTATCGATAGTTGAGTCACTATTGAACTGTCTATGAGAGGAAAGAGCTATCGATAGTACTACCGATAGCAAATTTGTTAGTGCTATAGATAGTGAAAAATCAGAACGCGTCAACTAATTGCAGCTGAGACTAAGCTCATCGAGTGCGTCGTATGTGGTGGATGGAGCCGGGAGCCAAGGATGGGTGACGAGAAAGTCGGCATACTTGTGTTTCTTGCCATTTATTTATCAGAAAAAAAATGGGGGCCGCGTCCAAGAAAATTGCCTTTCGCAAGTGAATTTTTCTCAATGACAGGCCGAATGCTTTAATCGCCTTTATAGCGTTATATTTGGATGACGTATTTTCTTACAGACCAGCTGCAGCCAGGGACATTTCACTGAAATTTTCGAGTGTCGACCGAGTTCTTACTCTACTCGGCAGATGTTACTCTTAACCTTCGCGATGTGTAGGTTTTGACAAATTGTAAAATATGTGTGATCCTTGAACCAACAGGCGCTTCGTAGCTTTATCGAGAATGTCGAGCTCGGCGTAGGCGACCCTCCGTCCCGCGTGAACGATGCGTGAGTCCATGAGGATGACGTCACCAAGTTTTGCCGGAGAGAGAAACCTGGGAACGGAATGGAAAAAAAACGTTTATTACAGAGGGAAAAAAATGAAATAAGGTTTCAAAGCAGGTGGGCGGGGCCCCTAGTCCAGGGCTCCGCTGGCTTCAGCAGCCCGGGCGCCTGGTCTAGAAGCGCCACTGGAATATCCTTTTCCGCGCTGGCGAGCAAGTTCTCCCAATGCTACATAGTGAATTTTTTTCGCCGGAATCTGAGGCGTATTAATTTTGGCCAGCCTTAACTCATATGCCCACGTAATGTGAGCCGGTGTTTGCTGTCCTCCACACCACGTGCAAGAACTGGCGTATGCGGTTGGGTGCATCGCATGTTTTAAACGCAGGCTAGGATATGTAGTTGTCTGCAGGGGGTGCCACTCATGTGCTTCTTTCACACTCAGCCGAAAATGGGGCGGGGAGTATTGCCGTTGTTGTCTACGCTCGTGTTCTAAGTTATCCCGAGGTGTGGGGGGGGGGGTGCCTGGAGTAGCAGACGAGTAAGGACGAGGGACAAGACACGCGTGGTTGGGTTTTTGTTTCCTCGCATTGTTTCACTGCATGGTTCCCGTCATCATCAACATCAGCCTGACCACGCCCACTTCAGCGCTTTCCCGCCAGTCAACCTGGTCTTGTGCTTTTTGCTGCCACGTTATACCTACGAACTTTTTAATCTCATCTTGGTAGGAAGCGCAGCCACTATTACGCAGAACACACAACACAAGCGCTTAATAATAATAGTGTAATAGTGGCTGCGCTTCCTACCAAGATGGATTCGTACCAACTGGACCGATACAATTGTTTATAATTCTCATCGACCCACCTAACATTTTGTCTACCCCTCGTGCATTTGCCTTCTTTGGGAATGCACTCATTACCCTTAATAACCAGTAGTTATCCTGCCTACACGCTACGTGCCCGTTCCATGTCCATTTCTTCTTCTTCTTGATATCAACTATGATATCCTTAACAGCAGTTTGTTCCTTGACCCACTGTGCTCTTTTCTTGTCTCTTAAGGTTACACCGATCAATTTCCTTTTCATCACTTGATTGCTCGTCTGCAATGCAAGCTGAGCCCTCTTTGTAAGCCTCCACGTTTCTGCTCCGTGGGTAAGTAACGGCAAGATGCAGATGTTATAAACCTTCCTCTTGTGGGTTAGCCCCGCCACGGTGGTCTAGTGGCTATGGTACTCGGCTACTGACCCGCAGGTCACAGGATCAAATCCCGGCTATGGCGGCTGCATATCCGATGGAGGCGGAAATGTTGTAGGCCCGTGTACTCAGATTCGGGTGCACGCTAAAGAACCCCAGGTGGTCGAAATTTCCGGAGCCCTCCACTACGGCGTCTCTCATAATCATATGGTGGTTTTGAGACGTTAAACCCCACAAATCAATCAATCAATCTCTTGTGGGTTAGCGGCAGAGTACCAGTCATGATTTGAGATTGTTTAACGAATGGTATTTACCCCATCAATATTATTTTAGTTACTTCCCTCTCATGGTTCGGCTCCATGGCTACTTCCTGTCCTGAGTAGACATATTCCTTACAACGTCGACTGTCTCTGCACCTATCACAAAGTGCTGTTTTCTTGCCGAGAATGTTACGCCTGACTTTAGTTTCATGGATATTAATTTGCACATCATCTGTACAGCTTTCAGTGCCCAGCTCAGTAATCATGAGCTGTAATACATATCTTCAGTTACTCATCAAAGCAAAGTAATCAGTGAATCACAGGTTACTAAGATACTGTTAGTTAACTGTTATCCCCAACTCCTCCCAATTTAGGACCATGAAATCTTCCTGTAAACTGTATATTTTTTCCAGTATGTTTACGTACGGTTCATTGATGCCCTAATTCCGTAGTACCTGCATCATTGCTGATGTTTCCACTGAGTCAAATGACTTCTCGTAATTTATGAAGGCTATTTATAGGGTTGTTTTGAAATGAGAGCGCACTACTTAGACATGGACAGAAAGACAGGGGCATGCGCTTATGGACGCACGCACGTACCGATGGATATACAGACAGACGAACGAACGGACGGACGGAAGAACGGACGGACGCATGGATGGATGGACGCACCGATGGTCACACGGATGAACAGACACACGGACGGACGCGTGGACGGACACATGAACGGATACAAGCAAGAAATGATGGACGGACGGAAACGCGGATGTACTGACGAACGCTTCGCCCCCCAAATCATCATTCACTCCGTGGATATGTTGTGATTCTTTTTTACACCATGCAGCCAATCGCACCGTTCGCCGCTCGTGGCATTTTTCTGTCGCGAGAAACGCGGTGTGCGTTCCCAGCTCTAGTAGCTAGCGTGCACGGTGAAAACATACTTGAGGTGAACAAAACAAACAGCGTTCTCTGCTCGGCGTTGGCGTTTCACAGTGGCATCTCTAGCACACATTTCCAGTTGTTTTTGAGAGGCGCTTAGCCAGTGGAACTGTCGAAAGTGAAGTGCGAATGGACGAGAAAGTGGGGCCAGGGAGGAGAGATTGCGAACAGCAAGAGAAGGATCGGCGAAGCGCTGCACCTACGCTCTCCTACATTCTCTCGCACTCCATGCTCTGGTCAACGCCGGCTAAATTTCAAGGCGGAAAGGCTGCCGCAGTGACGTCAGAGGTTGGGGGCCCAGTTGCCCAACTGAGCATGCTCAGTAAGACGTCTTTTCCACATCTTTTATCCGGCCCAATCAAGCCGCAGCAGCTGCGAGAGCGAGAGCCTTGGTTCTCCTACGACGTGAACGAAACACAGGCTTTCCGCCGCGTTCGCGGCGTAACTGGGCCCCCACCCTCTGACGTCACTGCGGCAGCCTTTCGGCCTTGAAATTTAGTCGGCGTTGCTCCGGTTGCTAGGGGCAAGGATAAGCGCGTGCGCCCGCAGCTATGGGTGAGGGAGTTAGAGCGAAGAGTGAGAGCGGTGCCACGGACGCCGTAGACAACGCCAGATGCCTGACATATACTGATTAAGAAACTTACTCACGTTCAACAAAAACTGAATTCTGCACATATGTTAGTACAGTACCTTCTAGAAAAGTGAAAGTATTGCTGCAGCCTCATCACGGCAAAGTAGTAATGAGAAGAGTGGTATAGACGTTGTAAATCGTTCAGTGCTTACTTAAACAGCATTTATAAAGTTTGATGTTATGGCATCGACGGAATTCATTCATTACACAGAGGCAATGCATTTCGCAATTAAGAAAACTTTATGGAACCACAGTGCGTGCCTGCAACGCGCTGCACTTCACAGCACCTACATATAGTGCATACGCATACAGCCTGAGCGTCTGGCAGAAAGCCTAGAGAACCTAACAAACTTGTGAGCTTTACATGGGCAGCAGGATATGTTTTTGTCATAATTGTATAAAGAACGTCATCCTCTATTACTGGACAAAAAGATTGCCACTCCAAGACACAAGAGTTGACTTCAGGTAGAAGCTAAGTAATTCTAGAAGACTGTATACAGAAGTTCCACACTTCAGGCTGAAAGACAATTCATCATTATCCTGCACAATGCAGCTTTGAACGCTTGCCATCAGCTCATCTTGAGGTATCGAATGGTACAAGTCCTCAATGTCTATACTGAAAGCGCTACATTCGCTAGAACTATCGGTGATCAGAAACTGTACCACCTCTTCAAAATTACTGACACGATAAGGATCCGGGATAGCAAGAGTTTCTAAACAGCTTTGCAGGTACCTCGAAACAACATTTTGCCACGTGTCTCTTTTGGACACAATCGCTCTGAAAGGCATTTCCGGCTTGTGTGTTTTGACCGTAAAAAATATATCAAGTATTCAGATACTTTATATATATATTGTGGGCATTTGTAACTTACATCGTCCTCATCCCTGCATAATCACAATCACCATCATCCGCTTGTGTCTTTGCCCTCATTGCCACTCTGGTTCATCATCATCGTCATCGTCTGTGTGCTGGCTCTGCCCGTTCGTTTTGCGAGGTCTTTCCTCAAATAAACGCTGCCGCAGCCAAGACTACCAAGACTTCATACGTGGTGGAGGTGGATTTTCGGTCCTCTGACCTCCCGCAGCCCGCTATACCCCCTGGAGCTTCGTTCAGGCCGCCGCTTGCGCCCACAGTCAGGCAGCATGTCCCAGACCGAGCCTGCCGGCACTGATGTCATCAACCACGCACCGCCGCAAGCTGCCCCTCCTACTTACATACACGGACATCAGCGGGAACCCCCGCTCTTCGCTGGTAGTCGTGGAGAAGACGTAGAAGACTGGATCGACGACTACGACCGCGTAAGTGTCGCTAATCGGTGGGACGAGGCCGCCAAACTGCGTTACGTCCCATTTTATCTGACCGGAGTCGCAAAGACATGGTATTTTAACCACGTCATTGACTTACCCGACTGGGTTACCTTCCAGCAGCAGCTGCGGCACGTCTTTGGGACACCAGACATTCGATCCGCCGTCGCGAAGAGGACACTCGATACTCGCCGACAACATCGCGGTGAATGGTATACTTCATACATCGAGGATGTCCTCGCACTCTGCCGGCGTGTCAATAAATACATGCCGGAATCGGACAAAGTGCGCCGCATATTGAAAGGCATTGGGCCTGTTGCCTTTAATGCCCTCGCTGTGCAAAACCCAGCTACCATCGCTGATGTCGTTGCGACATGCCAGCGCCTTAATGCGCTGGACTCCGTCCGCCTGCAACCAGACATCGGCGACCACCACTCCACGTCAGATGGCCATCTGCGTGACCTCATCCGGGACATTATACGCGAAGAATTGCGGTCCATGGGCTTCACACCTCCTACACCACGACCTACTCAGCCTTCGGGAATGCCCTTATGTGACATCATCAGGGAGGAACTTACATCCCTGACTGGCTCTGCGCCCGTACAGCCACCTGCTTCTCACCCTTTAGCCACGTACCCTCAAGTTGCTGCCGTGCCTCCCAGCGACGCCCACGCGACATTGCCACGTCGATCCTACGCGTCAGTTGCTGCCGCTACCCCTGTGAACTACCATTCCGTGCCCCCTGACCCTTCGGCCCACCTGACCGCGCTATCTCCAAGTTCCCCGAATGCCTTCTATTCTCCACCGTGGCGCTCGTCTCGCCCTGTATGCTTCTACTGTGGCTATCGCGGCCACATATCCCGTTTCTGCCGGAAGCGCCAGCAAGATGAGCGTCGGAACGATGTGCGTGAACGGGATTTGTACAACGGGGCGTCTTATCAAGGTCGGCGTTATTCGTCTCCCCCGCACCGGTCTCCATCTCCTCCTGCGTCGACTGCACCACGAAACAGCCGAAACACGAGACGCTGCTCGCCTTCGCCCTTCCGCCGTTCCACTTCTCCACTTCGGCCCGCCTCATTCGCCTCTGATATTCGTTCGGAAAACTAAGTGATGCAGTTTGTGGAGGAAAAACTGCATTCGGAATTAGAACTGAAATTCCTCCATTAGGCCCGTGTAACATGGTTTCTGTGGAAGTGGAAGGAGTGCGAGTCGATGCTTTGGTGGACACAGGTGCGACAATGTCTGTGATACGTGCTGATTTGTGTGAACATTTAAGGAAAGTAATGACGCCTTACGATGGTCCCACGTTAGTTGCTGCCCAGGGGAACATCATTCGCCCTTCCGCGCTTTGTACTGTGCGTGTTTTCATCGACGGCATCCGCCATCATGTCCAGTTTGCTGTCCTGTCCCGCTGCTCTCACCAACTAATTTTAGGGTGGGATTTTCTATCATCTGCTTCCGCGGCGATTTGTTGTGGACAACGCGTCGTTCACCTCGCTGACACCGACTACATGCTTGACGACGATAATCAGAAGCCACTTCGTCTGGTCGCTGCGAAAGACATCGAACTCCCGCCACTACAAGAGCAAATTGTCACCATTACGTCCAACGGCATCTATCACGGGGATGTATTGGTCTCACCGTCACCACTTTGCGTTCGCAAAGGTATAGTTCTTCCGTCCGGTGTCGTTCGTTTTTGCAATGGCTCGGCACTTGTCACCGCTGTCAACTCTACACCGGAGAAGATCTTACTGCCACAGGGCACAACTGTGGCCCGTGTTGCTGACTTCGAGCCTGTACTCGTCACGCCACTTCAGGCCATCGCATCCAAAGAACCTTGCCTCGGTGAGCATGTTTCTTCCTCCGCCTTTACCACCACTATCAGCAGCGAATTGACATATTCACAGAGGCAGCAGTTGCTCGCATTGTTACAGAAACATGCAAATTCTTTCGATATTTGCTCGTCTAAGCTGGGCCGCACTAATACTACAGCACATCGAATTCAAACTGTTGGGACATCTATTGTACACCGCCGGCCCTACCGCGTGTCTCTAACTGAAAGAAAAATTATAGAAGAAAACGTTGCGGACATGCTTAAACGGGAAGTCATCCGTTCCTCATCTAGCCCTTGGTCGTCTCCTATTGTTTTGGTCCATAAAAAGGATGGCTCTGTGCGGTTTTGCGTGGACTACCGGGCGCTCAATAAGATCACACGCAAGGACGTGTACCCTATGCCACGCATTGACGACGCCCTTGATTCCCTACAAGGCGCGGAATTCTTTTCAAGTATCGACTTGCGTTCTGGGTACTGGCAGATCCCCATGCATGAAGACGATAAGGAGAAAACGGCATTCGCAACCCCCGACGGGCTATATGAATTCAACGTGATGCCTTTCGGGCTCTGCAACGCACCCGCGACTTTTGAGCGCATGACAGATACCGTGCTGCGTGGCCTGAAATGGAAAAGTTGCCTTTGCTACCTGGAACACACTATTATCTTTTAGTCAACGTTTCCTGAGCACCTAGAACGATTGGATCAAGTTTTGACGTGCCTTGCCGGCGCCGGGCTTCAAATAAACACGAAGAAATGCTCTTTCGCTAGCAAATCTATCAAGGTCTTAGGACACGTCGTTAGCAAAGATGGCATCCGGCCCGACCCTGACAAGATTTCTGCAGTCCTTCACTTTCCGCGCCACGAAAAACCAAAGGAGCTTCGCAGTTTTCTTGGCCTTGCCTCCTATTTTCGCCGGTTTATCCAGAACTTCGCTTCTATTGCTGCTCTATTACACCAACTACTTGCTTCCAACGTCCCCTTTCTGTGGTCTCAAGAATGCCAAACAGCATTCGACCTGTTGAAGCGGGCACTCACGTCTGAACCTCTGCTCTGCCACTTTGACGAAGCCGCACCAACTATCCTCCATACCGACGCTAGCGGCCTTGGTATAGGAGCCGTACTTCTACAACGCGACAAGTCTTCCCTAGAGAAAGTTATTGCATATGCCAGTCGCGTACTCACCGCTGCTGAAAATAACTACACTATAACTGAGCAAGAGTGTTTGGCTGTGGTTTGGTCGGTTCAGAAGTTCCGTCCCTATCTCCACGGGCGTCACTTCACAATCGTTACGGACCACCATGCCTTATGCTGGCTTTCTACACTGAAGAACTTGTCCGGACGCTTGGGTCGGTGGATACTACGCTTGCAGGAGTACGACTTTGATATAACTTACAAGTCAGGCAGAAAACATCAAGACGCCGATGCTTTATCTCGTTGCCCGCTTCCAACTACCCATATGAGCGTTGGTGAGAACTCAACCACCACATCTACCAAAGTTCATACGCTCGTATCAATAACGCAACCCTTTTCGGATGACGAGCCAACATTTATCTCCCGCCAGCGGTTCGATTCATACTGCAGACGCATCATGGACCACCTTTCGGGAGTTTCTCATCCACCAAACGCGCGACTCCGTCGTCAACTCCTGCACTTTAGGCTGGACAATGGGGTTCTCCACCGCCACGTCTACCACCCTGACGGTCAGCGCTGGGTGCCTGTACTGCCACGCTCTCTCCGACTTCAGGTGCTCGAAGTCTTCCACGACGACTTGACTGCTGGTCATCTTGGTTTTAAAAAAACTCTTGACCGCATTCGATGTCGTTATTACTGGCCTGGCCTTTCTTCTAGTGTAGCTCGGTACGTCGGTTCCTGCTACCCATGCCAGCGTCGTAAACTCCCCACGTCGGCACCTGCTGGACCTCTACAGCCACTTCCGTGCCCTTCAATGCCATTCGAGGTTGTAGGTGTTGACCTTTACGGGCCTCTCCCCGTCACATCTGCTGGCAAACGATGGATAGTGACTGCCGTGGACCACCTGACACGCTACGCTGAGACTTCCTCCGTTATTACAGGCTCAGCTGTGGAAGTTGCAGACTTTATTCTTCACGCAATAATATTGCGTCATGGGGCTCCTCGTGTACTGCTTAGTGACCGCGGCAAAGTGTTCCTGTCACAAGTTGTAAATGAAGTACTGCGCGCATCTGGAACTACTCACAAGACAGCTTCAAGCTACCACCCTCAGACAAATGGTCTCACAGAAAGATTTCACCGAACCCTTGCAGACATGATAGCCGTTTACGTCCAACCCGACCACAAAAACTGGGACACTCTTTTACCATTCCTGACATTCGCTTACAACACCGCCGTTCAGCGAACAACTTGCTACTCACCGTTTTACCTCGTGTACGGACGCACCCCGACTACCTTTCTCGACGTCTCCTTCTTTAGCAGCCATGGGAATTCATGTCAGTCTTCTAGCGAAGAATACATTTCCCGCCTGGCCCAGTCTCGCCATCAGGCTCGCATCAATACTGAAGCGAGACAGCACGAGAGGAAGATCATCTATGACGAATCCCACCGCGTTGTGTCTTTCCAACCTGGTGACGAGGTGCTGCTTTTGACACCTATTCGCACTCCTGGTCTCTGTGACAAATTCCAACCACGCTTCATCGGGCCGTACATTGTTTTAGAACAGACTTCGCCGGTTAATTATCGCGTGACACCACTCGTCGCCCCAACAGACCGCCGCTACCGCAGCACAGAGATTGTACACGTTTGTCGCATGAAACCTTTCACGCGACGTTCCCCATCACTTTGACTGACGGCGGCCAGGGTGTCCGCTTTCAAGTGGGGGGGAATTAGTGTGGGCATTTGTAACTTACATCGTCCTCATCCCTGCATAATCACAATCACCATCATCCGCTTGTGTCTTTGCCCTCATTGCCACTCTGGTTCATCATCATCGTCATCGTCTGTGTGCTGGCTCTGCCCGTTCGTTTTGCGAGGTCTTTCCTCAAATAAACGCTGTCGCAGCCAAGACTACCAAGACTTCATAATATATATATATATATATATATATATATATATATATATATATATATATATATATATATATATATATATATATATATATATATATATATATATATATATATATATATATATATATATATATATATATATATTCATATACTTGATATATAGGTACACGTTAAAGAACGCCAGGGGTTCGCAATTTTCAGAGCGGTCTGATAAGGTGTGTATTCTGATGATGTCGTGGCTTTAGGATGTCACAACCCAGAGGCTAATGCACTGTTATCTCAGCCCATGCAATTTATTTCTTCTTCTCAAGTCCGTTTATAGATATTCATCACGCACTTGCTGTCACTTCCTCGTGTTGTGTGTAACAGCGCTTTTAGGATGTTTATTGTGCCGTCTCACACAACACGGGGAAGTGACTGGAAGTGCCTGATGAACATTTATAAAAGCCTCATACGCACAGGCCTAGACTACGCAGCTATAGTCTACCAGTCTGCCAGACCAAAGGCATTCAAGATTTTGGATCCTGTTCGGAATCTTCGCATACGCTTTTCTAAGGGTCCATTTCGCACGAGCCCGGTGGAAAGCTTGCACGTTGAGTTTAACGAGTGGTCGCTACACCTGCGAAGATCTTATATATATGTCGTTTTTATATCATCTCAAAGTTAACGCCGACAAGGAACATCCCTCCGATTATTCTGTCGATGATCTGTCTAGTGATGCGCAGTTTGAAAACTGTCCTTCATTTCCACAGCCCTACTCACTTCCTTTGAGGAATCTAACCGCGGTGACGCGTGCGCCACTTGGGAACCGTTTATTTGCTCCCGCGGCATCCCTGGTGCCATGGCATTGGCGGACCATAGATTGAAATACGTATTTGTTGTAGTTAACGAACCACACGCCCATCGCACATATCCACCCACACTTCCTGGCACTACAACGAAAATACACATGTCCCGAGTTCTTTACAGACGCCTCAAAGTGTAACACATCTGTGTCCTACGCTGCGGTCGCTACATTCTTTACAGACACCGGTGCTTTGCATCCCGAGATAAGCATCTTCAAAGCCGAGGCTGAGGCGAAAATTACGGCCCTTAAACACAATGAACGAAGAAAGCTACAAAATGCAGTAATTTACACCCATTCCTTGAGCATGGTAGAAGCTCTGAAAACTGCCTTGGCACTGGGAGATTCGAGGCAATGAGATGGCGGACGAGCTAGCCGCATCCGCCCAGCAAAGTACTGTCAATACATGCACATCCCTCCATGTGCTTGACCTAAAACAATCTCATAAACAAAAGCTTTGAGCTTATTGGCAGGGCCCCTGCGATAAAGACACCCAAAATAAACTGCTCGTTATAAAGCCGTTTAATGACAATTGGACGTTGTTATCGAAGTCACGCAGCACACAAGTATCACTAACAAGGCATCGAATAAGACGCACACATATGAGACATGGATACCCTCTGTACGGTGATGATCCAAACAGGTGTGAAAGATGTGGAGAACCACTTTCCGTTCTCCACATAAGATGATATTAGAAAGAAGCGCTTTACATTGACTTTCTATAACAGTACCGACAACAATTTCCTTTAAAACTTGCGATGTTCTTCGGCAGGGACCCGCTTTTCAGATATCAGTCACTTTCTGATTTTTTAAAACGATATACATAGTTTTGATGTCGTATACCCAGGGATTCCGTAGCACGACCTCCAAGCAGAGGTCACGGCGGCGGTGACTGCTATAAAATAAGCGCCCACCTCGTGGCCCTTGTTGTCAAGAGCATTGACAAGACACTCATGCTGACTCCATGTGCCCATGATTTTGTTACCACGAGCACATGTCATTTATCTTCATAGTACACAAGTCACGTCACTTCCATCATATTTTACATCTTATACGTTTTACCTGTCTTTAGGACGAGGAATTTCAGGCCCCTATACAGCCACTGACTTTCACCACCTTTCCTCACGACTTCACATCCCCTGAACGTCATTGTAAATAACGATTCATTGTTATTGTTGCATCACCTTTCATGGTGCCCTTTCACCTAGCATGAACCTTGCATCTCTACAATCCATATATCATCATCAAGTTGGTATTTTGCGTGCCTTTTGCCATGCAGATTCCAACTGTGTTGATTTGTTGAAGTGGTCAGGCTTGTCAAGCTGCCTATATTGCAGCTTTTGGCCTGTTATCCCCACCATGAATTGTACTTTTTTTTCTTCTCGCTCTTCAACCTCGTTACACTTGTATCAATTTATATGAAATAACCCAATTATCAAATCTCAAAAAGCAACCAACTAGACCAATTTCGCATGCTATTAAAACATATGGTCATCGACATATTAAACGCATTCTGCTAATACCTGGCCTTAAGGTTGAGGCTGACGAACGGCGTGTCCTGGTCGTACAGCGTGCAAGCCGTCGTCCACGTGTACAGATCTAATAGGGCGAATGCCATGCCGGCGTGCAGATTGCCGTGCAAGTCGCAGTGCTCCTTCTCGAGTCGAAGCTCGTACACCACTTCTCCATCGCGTGTCAAACACGCTGGCTTCACCTGCATATGACAGGATAGCAAGCTGTTGTCACATCGCTAGCAATTTTTCATGGCACATTATTGTATCTGAGGCGTATATGCGAGTGCAGATAGTGGACAGTGTCCTGTCTTTCTACACTACTCTTCAGAGCGTGTACAGCGGAGAGCATGCCTAGCTGCATAGTCTCAGTTGCGCCTGATAAATTGTGTCAGCTTCACCCATTGTCTTCAAGGTTTGGCTATGTCTAACCCGGGTGCCCTACCTTTTGTATGCTCCCCCCTTATGTCATCTCAATCTGCGGGCGACCAATTTCTTACGCCGAAACCCACCAGTTTCTGGGCATCATTATTGATAGGGACCTCTTTTGGAGTCCGCATGTGACCTGTATGAAGAAGCGCCCGACCGCTATTTCCCAACTGTTCAAGTTCCTGACAGGAAAGACAAGGGGGATGTCAGTAGACGCAATGATGGAGCTCTACAGGGCCCTGTTTCTCGGTTTCCTCAGATATAGCTTGCCCGTGCTTAGCAATACCTGCAAGACCAATGTTCGCGTTTTACAGGCAGTACAAGCCCAAGCGCTGAGAGTGTGCCTCGGTCTGCCCAGATGTACGTCAACAGAAGTAACAATTGCAATTGCTGGTGACTATCCGATACAAACTCACATTGTTGTAGAAGTCCGGAGAACGCACATCAGATACTTCGCACGTGCTCCCTGCCATCACCTTGTACTGTTGCCTTCAGAGAGGCGCCAAGCATCGTTCGCCAAAATGATTGTGAAATACAACAATGAACTTCCCTCAGGCTTCACTCCTGCATCTAAACCATCCATACCACCTTGGTGTCTTATTCGACCCACAGTGCATCTTAGTGTACCAGGGATCCGGAGGAAATCTGAGCTTTCGTCGCCCGTGCTGAAACAACTGTCTCTTCCTCTTTTGCACGAGAAATATTCAGACAGCATACATGTATACACCTATGGTTCCACGAACCACCAGTGTTCGTCAGGGGCAGTAGTTATCCCAGCAAGAGGTGTTACCATCAGCTTTAGGACTGACCACTTCACGGCATCTACAGCAGCGGAACTAGCTGCTTTGCGCGCTGCACTTTGTGTGGTCAATCGGGAACCACCGCAACAATGGTCGATTTTCAGCGACTCAAGGGCTGCCCTACAATCTGTGCTCTCAGCACTGCGTCGCGGCCCGTACGAACAGCTTGTTTTCGAAATTCGATGCCTTCTCCACACTTTACTCGAGAAAGGGCATCATGTGACGCTTCAATGGCTGCCAAGTCACTGCGGCATCATAGGGAACGAACATGCCGATACTGCCGCGCGGGCAGCCCTTGAAGGAACACGAGAAGAAGCCATACCACTTTCGAGGACCGATGCTGCCAGTAATCTTCGACGACTTGCGCGCGAAATGACGTTTTCACTATGGTGCCCACCAAGCATCGATACCAATCGTCAACACCACCAGTCCTCTTTGATGGCTCTCCGCATGCCCACTGGACTCGACCGAAGAGAAGCCACCCTTCTTCATCGCTTATGGCTAGGAGTGGCATTTACAAAATCTTACTCCTTTGTCATAGGAATGGCCGACAACGCTCTCTGCGATGCCTGTCATTGCGAAGAGACGCTACGCCACATCCTGTGTGACTGTTCGTTGTATGAAATCCAGAGACAGTCACTGGCGTCCGCTTTTGCGCGCATCGACAACAGCCAAATGTCTGTTGACACTATTCTGTCAAGTGCCCGAGAGAAGACTTTGCAACAGAGGGCAACGAAAGCTCTGTTGAAATTCCTACGTGACACCGACTTGAACAAGCGACTGTAAAAGCAATGTCAAAAACCACGAAAGACAAGACTGGACTATGACTGAGTGTGCGCGCGTGTGCTGCCGAATGTGCTGTTTCTCTCTTCCCTCTCTGCTCTCTTTTATCTCCCCCATTCCTTTCTCATGCGTAGGGTAGCAAACCAGCTGCCTATAGGCTGGTTAACCTCTTTGCCTTTCTTTTCCCTCTATTTTCCTTCCTTCCCCCGGTTTGTCATTCGTGTAATCAAAGGTCCACAAAGGATCTGTACATTTTAAACTTTGTAATAGGTTAACCCCGCATCATGACGTTCGCTGAAGAAGAAGTGACAATGGTACACCACCCTTTCCCTCTGTTCTGGTTGGAACATGATTCCAATCTAACCATCTCTTTGTGTCTGAATAAAATGTCACCTAAAGCCAGGCTATTTTATGGTGCAGTCTGTGTGGAAAAACTAGTCCCCTTTAAGACGAGCTGTAGCAATCTAAACATCAGTGTGAGTGTTCAACATTGTGGAAAGGGCAAAGCTGAATCACGGCGACCACCCACTCCCCCTTGCTGCCGTGTTGGTCAATTAGCAAAAACAAAATGTTTGGAAAGGCACTTTTTGTTGATCTTGAAAACACAACTGGACAGGCTTGGTTAAAACTTATGGCAGATCTTGCATCCCCATAATGTTTTTTATGAGGAGGACAGCGTCCTTCCTCTTTTCCTTTCCCCATATGGGCGCACGCCTGGGGGCGATTCGCTTGCGAGAAATACCGCAGTCCATGTAATGGAGTTGAAACTGTGCTTTCCGTATCGTGAAGTTTTAAAAGCGGTATTTCACGGACCATTAAGTAAACATGGGAGTCTTATCTTCAGCACAGGCACGTAAACCTTGTGGTAATAGTAATTCTAGTCACTCTTTAAATAGTGCAATTTTTAATGCTACCACAACAGTCTAAAATGACCGCTCAAGGAAAACCATAACATAATCTTCTGCCGTACGGTGTGAATATCACAGAAACAGCATCACAGTTTTCGCTGCTCGGTTACGCTATCATAATAGCAGTGATTATTGATGTGCGAACACTGAAAAAAAACTGTAGTTGTGTTTATTCCCGGTTATAGTTTCCAAAATTCCTTCAAATCGTAACTGAGACCATGCAGGGTTGGCAGCTTTGGCTACTTTTCGCCAATTGCGCTAACTTTTTTTCATGCTGGTAGCGGCTGAAAAAAAAACACGTATTGACCATTTGGCTACTTTGTTGCTACTTTCTCTGTTCCCTCGATTTGAATCAAATGAATAATACCACGAGGCGTGACTGCCGCTTGCGTTTGAGTGTGTGGTGTGAAAACATGGCAGCAAAGGCACGTTTTGAGCTACTAAAGTTACATTTATCTGCAGCTCTATGTAAAAGAAAATACTTTTGGACACGTGGCTGGGACTAGGTGAGGGTGGAGGGGGGTAGGTTTTATATGTGGCCTCATTTCGATGATCAGGTTATTGCTGTGCGTGAATTGAAACTAACAGGAAAATCTAACGTTCTTCGTGCCCATGATGCTCGGCAGCCGTCGACGTAGGAAATCGGCTATCCAACGAACTGTTCTATGTTGGTATTTATATTAGGTAAGACATGTGGTGGCCAATATGACTTATAACCAATCTTTGGGATGCGCCAAAACTTCATCATATGAACATGTTGTGATGTAACGGTGAAGGAAACTTTTATTAGGCCCAGAAGACATGATGAAGCGACCAAGCTCAAGGCACAGAACTCAGACAAGCCAAGTCCCCAGAGCAGATGAAGATGACGATCACTCACGATGATGAGTATGTGTAAAGATAGTAGATGTGCTTAATGAATGCCTACACTAACTCCCCTCCCCCCCCACGTGAAAGCGGTCATCCTGAACGCAGTTCTTGGCCGCAGTTTAAAGCGAAGATGAACGCCGTATGAAAGGCTTCATGCGGGATACGTGGACTATTTCTGCTGCCCTGTAGCGACGCTCCATCGGAAGAAGAACGGGTGCGACGTGATAATTTACGGGAGACGTTTGCTCCAAGACAGTGTAGGGGCCAATAAAACGTGATTGAAACTTCTCGCACAGTCCGGGAGTACGAATGGGTGTAAGAAGGAGGACTTCGTCGCCAGGGATGAAAGACACGGCACGATGAGAGGCATCATATTCAAGCTTGCAATCCTGTTGCTTGGCTTCAGTGTTGACGCGAGCCAGCTGACGGCAATGAAGTAGACGAGACAGGTGTTCTTCACTTGAAGATAAAATGGTTTGACAGGCGCAGAGAAGAACGAAACGTCGAGGAAAGAAGAGGGAAGCGACCGTGGACGAGGTAGAACGGCGAGTAACCGGTTGGGCACTGTACAGAGGTATTATACGCAAAAGTGACAAATGGCGAAATGGTTTCCCAGTTTCTGTGGTCGGGTTTGAAATAAATCGCTATCATATCTGACAGTGTACGAAGAAAGCGCTCAGTCCGGCCGTTCGTCTGAGGATGGTAACTGGAGCTTGTTTTGTGTGTACTGCCGGATGCCTTGAGCACTTCTTCGACGAGTTCTGAACGAAATTATCTTCCACGGTCGCTCAGGATTACACGAGGAGCTCCGTGTCGAAGGATTATTGCTCGAAGGATGAAGTCGGCCACTTCCGAAGCTGATGCAGAAGGCGCGGGAGCTGTTTTGGCGTAACAGGTCAGGTGGTCGACAGCTGTAACTATCCATCGATTGCCCGTGACAGTCATAGGAAACGGACCATACAGGTCAATGCCAACTACCTCGAATTATTGCAGGGGACATGGGAGCGGTAGTAATTGTCCACTACGAGTTGATGTAGGTAGCTTGCGACGCTGACAAAGGGCGCATGAGCCAACGTACTTCGCGACACAGGTGGACAAGCCCAGCCAGTAGTAGTGACACCTTATGCGGTCATACGTTTTCTGAAAGCCCATGTGTCCAGCAGACATGTCGTCGGGATATGTCTTGAGGACTTGAGCCCGAAAAGAGTGAGGTAGAACGGGCACCCAGCGTTGACCATCAGGGTGGAAGATATGACGGTACAGGATGTGGTTGTTGAGCTTGAATTGCGTCAGCTGTCGGCGAAGACGGGCATTAGGGGGCCGGCAAGTCCCATCAAGACAGTCCATGATGCGGCGACAGTGAGGGTCAGCACGTTGGTGAGATAAGAACAAACCACACTCGCTTGGATAAGTTGGTTCCACAGTAGCTAGTGACCAAACATGTAGGGAAGAGACGGCCGAAAGCTTCTCGAGTGCGGCAGTGGCGGGTTTGTTAAGCTGCTTCGAAGAGAGCGGGCAACGTGAGAGTGCTTCGGCATCTTGATGCTTGTTTCCCGACTTGTATGAGATCGTGAAGTCGTATCCTTGTAAGCGAAGAATCCAGCGACCAAGGCAGCCGGACAAGTTCTTGATTGTCAAGAGCAAGCACAAGGCGTGATGGTCCGTAACCACAGTAAAGTGGCGGCCATAGAGATAAGGTGGAAACTTTTGTATCGACCATACGACCACTAGGCACTCCTGTTCGGTGATGGTAAAATTCTTTTCCGCAGGGGTCAGCGCACGGCTCGCGTATGCGACGACTTTCTCGCGTGAACGTTTGTCTCGCTGTAGGAGAATTTCATCAATGCCTCGACCACTCGCGTCTGTATGCAGGAGCGTAGGCGCGGTTTCGTCGAAATGGCAGAGCACTGGTTCGGATGTGAGTGCACACTTCAGTTGGGCAAAGGACGCTTCACATTCAGGAGACCACACAAAGGCGACGCCTGATCCGAGCAACTTGTGCAATGGTGAAGCTATTGAGGCGAAGTCTCGAATGAATCGGCGAAAATAAGAAGTGAGGCCGAGGAAACTGCGCAAATCTTTCGCCTTTTCAGGACGCGGGAAGTGTTGGACAGTGGAAATCTTGTCAGGATCGGGACGAATACCGTCCTTGCTTACGATGTGGCCTAACACTTTAATCGTCTTGCTCGTAAAACGGCACTTCTTGGTGTTCAGCTGAAGGCCTGCGTTTGCAAGGCACGTAAGAACTTCGTCCAGTCGTTGCAAGTGCTGAGGAAAGGTTGACGAGAAATTAAAAATATCGTCTAAATAGCACAATCAAGTCTTTCATTTCATGCCTCGTAAAACTGGGTCGATCATCCGCTCTAATGTTGCTAGAGCATTGCAAAGGCCGAATGGCATGACGTTGAATTCGTACAGCCCATCTGGTGTTGAAAACGCTGTCTTTTCTTTGTCATCCTCGTGCATGGGTATTCACCAGTAACCTGAACGCAGGTCTAGGCTTGAGAAGTACTCAACACCTTGCAGTGAATCCAAAGCATCGTCTATGCGGGGCATGGGGTAAACATCCTTGTGGGTAATCTTATTAAGTGCTCTATAGTCCACGCAAAATCGCATGGAGCCATTTTTTTTCCTTATTAAAACAATTAACAGGAGATGACCAAGGACTCGCGGAGGGACGTATAATGTTCCGTTGCAGCATATCGGCTACAATTTGTTCAATGATCTCACGCTCGGACGAAGAGACGCGATATGGTAGACGGCGTACGATGGAAGTGCCGTCGGTCTGGATACGATGCCTAATAATGGACGTCTGTCCTAGAGATGAGGAATGGGCATCAAGCAATCTCCTATGCTTTTGTAGCAAGGCAAGCAACTGATCCGTCTGTGAAGAGGTCAGCTCTGGACTAATAGTCGCAGCAAGAACAGAAACGCTTGACGAACGTCCAATATAAGGAAGGTCAGAACACGCTGACATAAGCGGGACAACAGAGACAGGTTGAGATTCAGAAACGCAAGCCATTGTGGTGCCTTTAGGAATGAGAATTTTCTCAGAAGTCTGGTTTGTAGCGTAGAGAAGTCCGGAGCCATTGTGGAACCGCGCTAGACCTGAAGCAAGGGCTATACCTCTTGTGAGACAGCGTGCAGATGGTTGGACAAACACGTCACCAGAGTCGATCACATTAGAAGTGATGGCAACTATCCGCTGATGACCAGGTGGTAGCTCGGTATCTTCAGCAGCGAGAAAGTGAACGAGCTTGTCATCCGCATACAGAACATAGTCAGTTTCCATCATATGAACAACATTTTTTCGACAGCAGATGGAAGCGTTCGCCGTAGTCAGAAAATCCCAGCCTAATATAAACTGGTGGGCACACGAACTCAGCACAGCAAATTGCACAAAATGAAGAAGACCAGCTATGAAAACACGAGCGGTGCACATAGCGGTAGGTCTAATGGCGTCCCCTTGAGCAGCGCACAGTGTAGATTTATCATAACGGGTGGTGACTTTTCGCAGACGGGAGCAAAAAGAATGATTAATCACAGACAAACAAGCACCAGTGTCTATTAAAGCGTCCACGTACACACCTTCTATTAAAACATATATCGTATTATATGGACGCACTGGAGGAATTTCTGTCTTTTCGTTCGATGCAGCTTTTCCTCCAAAAGCAGCAGAGGTTAGTTTTCCGGGCGTCGGTTGGTGAATTGCGAGACAGGTCACAATGGAGACGTGGAACGGCGAAGGGGTGAGGGTGAGCGGCGTCTAGTAGAGCGGTAAGAACTGGTTGGCTCAGAGGTCGCAGTTGGAGACGGTGAGCGACGTAGCGGCGGATCATAAGGACGACGTTGGAAAGCGAACCAACTTGTCCCATCATCCCACCCGTAGGTGTCGAATCCACGACGCTCGTCCTGCTGACGCTTCCGACAGACGCGTGCAAGGTGGCCCCGATAGCCGCAGTAATAACAGATCGGACTAGGCGGCCGCCACGGTGGGTGAAAGGGCAGGCTAGGCGCACTCGGAGTCAACGAAGCCAGTGGGACAGGCGTAGAGTGTGCGGGCATCGGTTGTACGACGGGTGGTGAGCCAGCCAGGACTTGTGCGTACGTCGGCTGGAGTCGAGGTACTGGAGAGTCTACATACGCTGGCCTGGTCATGACCGCCACCTCCTCTTTGATAACGTCGCGCGAAACAGTGTTGGAGGGGGGAGGTGGACTCGGTGTCATTGAGAGGCCGAAAGATTGCAGCTCTTCCCGTATAATCGCCCGGATCATGGCACGCAATGAGGCATCAGTCGTGGTGGTGTTTTCAGCGCTGTCCGGCGGTAACCGTTGGGATTCAAGTTCCTCTAGGCGTTGGCACGTGGCAACAACATCAGCGACTGTAGTCGGGTTTTGAATGACCAAGGCATTGAACGCGACCGTGCCGATCCCTTTCAATAGATGACGAGCTCTCTCTGATTCAGACATGGACGTGCTGAAACGGTGACAGGGAGCAAGCACATCCTCTATGTACGATGTGTAGGACTCACCGCAATGTTGCTTGCGAGCATCCAGTGTCTTCTTCGCGAGAGCTGAACGAACCACCGGGGTGCCGAAAAATTGGCGAAGCTGTTGCTTGAAACGAGTCCAGACCGTAATGTCCGTTTCATGATTGAAAAACCATTATTTCGCTACGCCTGTCAGGTAGAAAGAAACACATCGATGCTTGGTAGGATCATCCCAGTTGTTAGTGGAACTCGCTCGATTGAACTGGTCTAACCAATCTTCCACATCTTCACCTCGAAGTCCAGCGAACGTGGGCGGCTCACGTTGGTGCGCGGTAATAATCCACGATGGATAGGTCGCGGTAGCCGGGGTAGCCGGGGTCGTGGAGGTAGACACAAAAGCGCCGGTTGGTTCGTCCTGAGGCATGTTACTGGACACCTGGCACAAACGACAACCTGAGCGGAGCTCCAGGAGGCAGATCGGGCTGGGAGAGGATGGAAGATCGTAGAGCACACTCCACCACTTGTGATGTAACGGTGAAGGCAACCTTTATTAGGCCCAGAAGACACGATGAAGCGACCACGCCCAAGGCACAGAACTCAGACAAGCCAAGTCCCCACAGCAGATGAAGGTGACGACCACTCATGATGATGAATATGTGTAAAGATAGTAGATGTGCTTAATGAATGCCTACAATATTGTTACGTGCAAAAATGTGGGAGTTTAACGTCCCAAACCCGCCATATCATTATGAGAGGCGCCGTAGTGTAGGGCTCCAGTAATTTGGACAACATGGTGTTCTTTAACGGGCACTTAAAACTAAGCACGCAGGCTTCAATCATTCTCACCTTCATCAAAAAGGCGGCTGCCGCGGCCGGGATTCGATCCGGCGAACTTCGGGACAGCAGCCGAGTGCCTTATTCACTAATGGTGACCATATCTCACACGGATGAGACCAGGACTCGTGTAGTACGGCAAGCGGAAAGCTATCCTCTTTCGATAATAATTGCAGTGAAGCAGCACATACGTGGCCATCTTTAGGAGATTGCTCTTTTTGTTGGGGGGTTGTCTCACGTTGTTGCGCCATACTGGCTCCATACTGGCTCCACGCAGTGGGAGTGGGCGAGCACCACGATGACTGCCCGTCCAGTCGAGTTTTTCAGCCTGACGGCAGCGCCAGAATAGATAGCCTAACGGATAAAAAAGAGAATTGGCAGATCCCACGTACAGTGGGAATTGATGATATGCAAAGCATGAATGAGAATGGTTGATGTGTCACTTTAAAATAAGCACAATGTTACGAGGTGGAGGTAAATGATGCCGTACATACGCGTCATGATTATTATGTTTGGATGTGCCGCGTTTACCTTCGTCGTCAATTCAAGTCACGTGATACCAAATTTAGTATATGTGGAGCTACCAAAACGACCGCGAGCACGCTACGAGCGTGGCGTGCATGTTGTCATTTTCTTAAATGACACGCTTGTCAGCATTATCATATTTGCACCAGTCATATACTTTCGTCATCCATTGGCGTCACGTAACACCAAATTTGGTATATGCGCAATTAGCAAAACGGCCGCGAGTGCATCATGAAGGGCCCAATATACTCCAATGTATCGTTGACTCGCGCGCACGGTGGGCACAGCGACGCTACGTTAGCAGAACGCGAGCGCTCTATAGTCTGACGCCAGGCGCGACCGGCGCAACCAGCGTCCGTCGGCACGGCCGACGGCAACCGGAGCGAAATGCGACATGCTGCATTTCGCGCCGATGCGTTACCCAGACAACACTGCGTCTCCCTTCTTTCATGATAAAGGGACGCTGGACGCGCTTAAACGCCCACGCGTCAAAGCAACGCAGCGTGGCGCACCTGCAAGTACATGGCAAGAGCAGCGCCTGGCGTGGCAACGCCGGCGTGACGCCACGAAATGAACGCCGGCGAGCTCGCGCACCGTGTCACGTCGAAATGTATTGGCGCCTTGACTGTGGTATGTAGTCATGTTCTCACATGACACGCATCTCATGATTATCATATTTGCACCAGTCACATACCTTCGTTATCGACTGGCGTCACGTAATACCAAATTTGGCATATGTGAAGCTAGCGAAACGGCCGCAAGCGCATCATGAGTGCCGCATGTGGTCATGTTGTTACATGCCACGCATGTTATGCTTATCATGTTTGGATGTGTCATATATCTATGTCGCTCATTCGCGTCACGTAATACCGAGTTTAGTGCATGTGTATCTGACGAAACGGCCGCGAGTGCATCATGAGCGTAGCATGTAGTCATGTTGTCACATGACACACATCTCATGATTATCATGGTTGCACCAATCACATACCTCCATTATTCATTCATGTAACGTACGCAATACTCAACTTCGTATATGCGACGCTAGCGAAACGGCCGCGAGCGCACCATGAGCGTTGAATGTAGTCATGTTGTTACATGACACCCACGTCATTATTTCCATGTTAGGGTCAGTCGCTTGTACTCGCGATGCAATCATGTAATACCATACCAGTTTCGCAACATGTCATGTGAACGAAGCCACCACAAGAGCTGCAGGACCATGAATTGTAAATCATGACATTCATGACATTCATGTCATGATTTTCATGTTATGGCTAGTCATATATGTTCTTCAAACAGTCATGTTATGCCATACCATGTTTGGTATTGATACCATCATCAAAACGGCCAGGAGTGCTAAATGTCGTAAGCGGCTAGATAGATAGATAGATAGATAGATAGATAGATAGATAGATAGATAGATAGATAGATAGATAGATAGATAGATAGATAGATAGATAGATAGATAGATAGATAGATAGATAGATAGATAGATAGATAGATAGATAGATAGATAGATAGATAGATAGATAGATAGATAGATAGATAGATACGCTTGAAAACGCCGAGGTTCGCTAAGAAATGCATCGCTCTTAATAACAGCGCTGAGTTCGTAACCAGAGCACAGCTGATGATGAAGGCCTAAAAGCGTAGCCCTTGCCCACTCTGAGGATTGGCCAAGAAACGAGTAATTGTGTAGAGGAAATCGCATATGCCTTGTAAATTTAATGAATTATAAAATGTTCAGAAGAAATTAATTTTTTACTAAATGAGAGATTTGTAATTAAAACAGCCTTGATTCGATTAAGAATTTTTCTACAGCAGAACAGATATCCCGGTGACAGTGACCTATTGAGGAGCCTCCCAAAGAAATTATATAGAATAACAGAACTCAATCTGATTGGATTGAAACCGCTTTGGTAATGTTTATCCTTAATGACTTGAAGCGACCACACGATAAAAATAATGATCGATTGTTTGATCCTTGTTACAGAATGAGCGAAGAGGAAAAGGAGCCAGACCAGCTTTACGCATGTAGTAATTTAGTTTTAGAATTCTTCAACGTAATTCAGATCACACACATACCTCCTTGCTCACACACAATACCAACCACTTCACTTCTAGTCTGAGGTGCATTTCTGGGTATGTTCCACTACGCCCTGTTACCGTAATTGCGTAACAGAACTCCCGGCATAAGAATACTGATAATATTTCAAAGAATGCATCGTGATATAAAAACAATTGGATATATAGGATACATATAGAAGAGATACAGTGACTATTGCGAAATGGCACAAGCATACCAGCCAGCTGCTATAATATCACCATTCAAAATAGATATATCGGACTTTATTACACTGTATTTTTTATTTACGTATGTGTTTGTAAAAAAAGAGGTACATTGAAATAGCATATTTGTAACTGCTTGAATAAATGACGTGCTGCATTAAATACATCATTTCGGCAATATCTTAGGATTTTAGTGTACTTTTGAAGTTAAACCTTATCTTAGAAAGGAGAACAGCGAGAAGTAGGTCCCCGAGTGGAGAATGTTGGACACGTAATGAAAATTAACGTTCAAAGGTTTCAGGTCCTGCGCAGCATTGACATATGTCGCGAGACCAGCGCTGTGTATATGCAGGTTTATTGGGGTTAACTGCTCGGATTTCGTCACTGTGCGAGCAACAATTGCGAAAGTGACTACAGGTATATGACTCGATTTCGGCAGCAACGATATTGAGCGCCCCCACGCCGTACACATTGATGGCCGAATGGCTGGTAGTTCTTGTCCTGTTTGAGAAAGTTCATGCAGGACGCGTGAAAAGAGATGCCGCCGTAACAAGAAACTTCGTCGTCGTGCTTAAACTCAATGCTAGAGTCAACAATGTATGCTTTACTCACTGGCCCTTTCTCTAGCTACAAATTGCACTATAAAGGCTCTTCCATTTGATCCTTTAAATAGAAACCTGGCAACTCTTTTCGCACACACGTGGCTACTTTTGGCTACATTTACTGCCCTTGACTCAACTCTGCAACTTTATGGCTAGTTCTTTCCAATGTCATGGCTATTTTTTATCTTTTGACCTGGTGACTCTGATTGAGACTGCTTTTATAGTCAATTAGCAATGATCTTTAAATAGTGTCTTTGCGAATGGTGGGACCTTAGGTGCCCTGTTACTGCAGTTATTATTTCTGCGACCTTACATCGTACGAATTGTCAGGGAGAGAGAAGGATAGAAAGGAGCGAAGAAAATATATTATGAGAAACTTCACGAAAACAACAAAAAAGAATTCTTTAGCTCCCATTGTGGATCGGTAATAGGGCTGTAACCATACGTGGGCTGTCCTGTACTAAGCACGGTCATTTCACCGAAGTCCCATGAAGTTTACTTTATTTGAAGTTGGTGTACGCGATAACAAAGTTTGTACCTTCTGCCGTTTTGTTTAGCGTTTCAACCAAGTTTGATGGGACTTTCTAATATTTCCTACGCTTATACACATAGCACACACACACGAAAAGTTTACGCGTCACTTGCCTCAAAGGGTAGTTTAGTCGCAAATTTAATTGTTTGTCAAAAACAACAACCACAAGAAGCGCCCTTCTCTTCTCGAAAAGAAGAGATTTCCCGAAAGGCTGGATCATACACCAACGAAATGAAAATCTTCGCCAAAAAACTGGTGCCTTGTGATCTCTAATAAGAACAAACCTCGAAGTGTCTGAGACTATATGGCTTGCAAAAAAAGCATGGAGAAATATACCAATATAATTTTTATTTCTTTCGAAGAGGATAATACGGAGATATTGATGGCCCCGATAACTATGTTGATGGCCTCGATAACTATGCTCAGTTCCTGCCTGTAAACGCGTTTAGTAACACTCTATTTCTTGCCCCAACTACACCACTGGAAATTTTTTCTTGCTTCAGTACTATTAGTAACAGCCGCTCCTTGGACGCCGATGGTATCCAGATTCGCCCCATAAAGCATGTGCTTGACATCATATGCCCTGTTCTTACCCATATTTATAATTTAATATTATCTACAGGTGTATTTCCAAAACAAATGCAGATTTCACGCGTTGTTCCTGTTTTCAAGCAGGGTGCTAAAGAGAACATTAACAATTATCGACCTATTTCAATAATCCCAGTGTTTTTAAAAGCAATGGAAAAATTAATGCATATCAGAATGTTATCATTTATTAATCACCACAATTTGCTTCAAGATTTTCAACATGGGTTCAGGAAGCATAGCTCTACTGAAACAGCCCTCTTGACTCATAATGAAATAATCATAGATGCATTTAGTCGTAAAAAAATGGCATTAGGCATATACATCGATTTTTTTAAGGCATTTGACTTAATCAATCATTCCATCCTTCTCAGCAAATTAGAAAACTATGGTGTGCGTGGGACAGCGCATGCCCTTTTAAAATCCTACCTTTCAGACAGAACACAATTCGTAGATGCCAACAATGAAATATCTGCAAGGAAGCCGGTCATTGTAGGTGTGCCACAAAGAAGTATTTTGGGGCCACTTTTGTTTTTGATTTATATTAACGACATTGTACACTGCACAAACAACGCAACATTTGTCTCTTATGCCGATGACACAACAGTTTTTATTACAGGGAGCATGAAAACAGAGATAGAAGAAATGGCTAGTGAAACACTGTCTGCTATAGATACCTGGGCTTCCGTGAATTTACTAAAACTAAACCCTTCAAAAACACAAGTCATTTTATATACGCCTAAAGGAAAAACCTTGATAAATAGGATGAGCTTATTTCTGGGCTCTCAGCAGTTAGACACGGTTGATTCTGTTAGTATTCTGGGTGTATATTTTTCACGACACCTTACGTGGAATGTACATGTTGATATTCTATACTCTAAGATGTCATCGGCCATTGGTGTCCTTGCACGTATGCGATCTCTTCTTCCCACTAAGGTCAAAATTATGATATACAATGCACTGGTATCATCTTTGTTACAGTACTGTAGCTTAGTGTGGTGCACAACCGGTGTGACGAATTTGCGCAAGTTGCACTTACTACAGAAAGGGGCCGTACGACATATTGCGGCTGAACACTATCTGTCATCTACAAAACTTCTTTTTCTAAAATATGATATTCTTCCAGTTTTCTTTTTGTACAACTACAGGCTGATGTTATGCTATAAAGAATTTGTCAAACATTGTACCAATACCACAATACATCTTGCTAAACTTAGCGTAAACACAAATGTTCGACTCACCAGGCACAAAGAAGATTGGACTGTACCCACCCCAAGAACCTTTTATGACAAACAATCATTGTCCTACAGACTACCTTCTTTGTTAAATTTTTTAAACCGCGAAGATTTCGATCCTTCCTCTAAACAAATCATTCAGATTAAACACTTCGCCCAACTGATACATTATGCCCAATGATACATCTCTCAGAATTTATGCCCATTCTTTCTTTTTTATTATTGCTTTTCATGTTCATGCCACTTCATGACCATACATTTGAACTACTGCCTTTTTATCTTAGCACTGTTTTCATGAAGTTTTTGTTTTACTTTTTTGTGATGTTATACCTGCATATTTATTTCATATTTGTTGTACATGATTGACTGCCATTCCTGCTGCTTTGTCAACTTGTGAACGAGGTCAGGACCTCGTCAAGCTCTTGAGATTTTAGTCCTGTACTCCACCTTATCTAAAGGAAATAAAATGATTGATTGCTTGATTGATTGATCAGTGAACCGTACCTTTTTGTTAACAGCGGCTTGGTTTAATTAACCAATATACTCTAGCTGATGCAACAGCTGATGCGATTGAATATTCTAATGACGATAATTCCAATGGGTCTATTTAGGAATAGCATATGTTGACTTTCGACAACTCTTTTAAATATGGAACAGGACATTTAGATGGATGTTCTAATTTGGCTCGCATAAATCATCGCATGAAAGAATAGCAAGAAAGAGCACTTTTTTAATTATAGGTGCCATTATTTCATAATAGAGGGCGAGTTTTGGCCGCGGTTTTGGATTAGCTGATAAATGGATCTTAGGGCCGATCAGCGTCAGGGTGTTAGGCTGGTACCAGTTCATGGTAATTCATTGTATGCACACAGTTGCATCCGTCTCTGATAAATATTCAATGGAGTCGCTCTCGCACGAGACTGTCCACCGCTTCCACGCCACTCGAAACAGGCCACTTATATTAGTATAAATAAGCATTAGCTTTTTGCGCCGGAGTACATTTTAAGGTTAAAAGTCTTCAGCCATCTTGTAGAACTTTCAGTCAATTTAGGAAGAACTTATTTCGTTGGCTCAAAAACAAAAGACCACAAAAAGACGGAGGAGTTGGTTCACTGTAACCGCAATTCTACAGACGTTCTCCTTTACACGGTGTCGTACTAATAATTGTTAAGGTTTCGCGTTACAAAACTAGCGTACTTTTTATTTTATTTATTTTGGGCATAACGCAGACAGAGAGTCTGCCCGCCAGTTAAGGCAAAATGCGAACTTATACCTCTGACTTGGCCACACTGAAAGAGCAGAAGCAACAGATTTCAAAACAGTGAATCAACTTTGATACACAATGAATTATCCAGGACATAATCATTAATACAGAAGCATATAGTTACTATATATAAGTTGAGGACTATTCAGCGAGCAATGTAAAGGAAAATTATTGGTGTAACCCAAGAAGACAAGAAGAGAGCAGAGCGTATCAGGGAACAAACGGTTGTTAAGCACATCACAGTCGAAATCAGAAAGAAATGGTCAAGGGCCGGGGACGTAGCGCGAAGGCAGGATAACCACTGCTCATTAGGAATCACAGACTTTATTCCAAGAGAATGAAAGTGGCTGAGAGGGAAACAGAGGTTACGTGAACAGGTGAGATTAGGAATTTCGCGAGCGTAAAGTGGTAGCAGCAAGCACAGGACCGAGTTGACTGGCGGAACACGGGAGAGGCCTTTGTCTTGCAGTGGGTGTAGTGAAGTTGCTGCTGATGATGATGAAAAAAGGAAAGGAAAGAAGAGAAACACCTGTTTGTAGCACGAAGCCATAAGTAAATATATACGGACTTCTAATAAAGAAAAGGTCTTAGTTGCCGAAAAATTGGCCCTGGTCAGGGGTTCAAAGCCGGGACCAACGCTTTTCCGGGGTGGTCGCTTTGCGAATCGAGCTAACCAGGAAGCTGGCGATTGTTGGCGGGAATGCTAATTCATCGACCACTAGAAGCACGTGGACACAAGTAAATGACGATGATTAGGAAGTTTAAGCAGATAGTGCTCTTGCGTTTCAGCTCCATCGAAATGCGTCCAGCACTGCCGGGACTCGATCCTGCGAACTTCGGGTCAACAATCGAACACTGTAACCACTGGGGTGGCTATTATGACGGATCATAGCACCATACTAAGAGCAAACGAACAACCATACCTTGTCGACAAAGTCCTTTGTGTACTTTAACTTCCTGAGCACTTCGCTGATGAAGCGGCCAGCACGCTGCATATTCGAGTCTTTGACAAAGATTTTACAGTTGTCTGTCCCTTGTAGCCGCATAACGTTGTCCCCTTTCTGAAAGCAAGCTGTACGGAATGAAATCGCGAGCATACACAAGAACGCAGGTGCTGCTTTATATACGTGATGTGCTGCTATACTAGCGCAATCGCAGACAGTGACGGGCGGGCTCAATCGTAGCCATGTCACATAGCGGTGCTCGCAGCTGACAAGAGTTGGCTTATACACACGCGCGCCGGCTTCATGAATCGGATCTGCTTCTATACGAGCTGTACCGATGTAATGGGGGCTTCATAGTGTACTGTCCTTTTAATGTTTTGGAGTATGAACCGCAGCTGTGCATCGGAGCGGATAGACAAATAAATGAAGAGGCAAGGTCGTAATTCGTCGTAGGAGCAACACACGTGGAGTAATTGTGAACTTTTATTGATTATTGGTGACGCGAGTAACTACAGTGAGGTCTTCGTTTCTCTTCCAATTACTTCCATTCTAACATTTCCGGCAGTCCGAACATTCATAAAACCTGTTTCGTTTTTTTTTTTTCGGCGCAGTAAACCTGAAAGTAATATTAAGCGTACCTAGTTGGCTCAAAGCTAACATTGGTTTCAGCACCGGAACTCGAAGTTAGAAAAAAAAAAAAAAAGACAGATGGGAACTTTGTCATCCTTGTCTTTTTAACGCGAAAGCGTTAGAGAGCTCTTGTCGCCGTAATTCCGCCATCGGCGTCGCCACCGTTGGTCGTGAGCGAAAAATTGTCTTTGAGCGGAAAAAAAAGCAAATAAAATAAAGAACAAACTTTTCGGTCTCGTTGACGACCGAACCTGGGACGTTAGCGTGGCAAGCAGGTGTCCTACCACAAAACCATGATGTTACTTGCCGCTGCTTTGAGAAAAAACACTACATAAATGTCATGTATATATAGTGAAAGGAGTCTTCTTAACGCATTTTGTTCGACAGGTGTCACGACAAAAACGAGCCTATTCAGCGATTTGTAGGCGCATTTAGGAGGCAATGAAACTACGTCGAAAAAGGCCGTGATTGTGCAGCTATCGCCGCTAAAAACACACAGGAACTTTCAAACAGCTCTAAAAAATTGACAACTATGTCCATCTAGCGGAAAACATATCATGCCTTTGCAGAGGCGTTGATCAAGCAAACAGCAAACCAGTGCAGCAAACGCTAGATAATGTGCTGCCATCTGTGAGGCATTGTGAAACTCTCTATGGCCTCCGAAATTGCGAGCGCGTGGTGTGTATTTCGGAGGCTATGCGACTCCTGCTTTAGATCAAAACCTGTGTGTACGGGCGCTGGTACAATCCATTGTGTGTGTGTGCGTCGAAAAACATATTAATAAGCGTGCACTTGACGGTTGAAGGGTGCAGTGGGGGCCGGATTTCGCTATCGCGTTCAACTCCTAAAGGCGAAGCTTAAGGGTCCCCAATTTGTTGCCCCGCGTTCCAAGTTCCGTTGCTCAAGCCTGTAAACGTTTTACAGCATGTAAACCTTGTATGAAATCCGTGCTTATGGTTCTATTTAACAGTTTTATTGGATACACGTTATAACAGAACAGAAGTTTACTTGAGATAATTTTCTATATAATTGTCTGAAGAATTATTGAAGTATCAGTTGATGAAACCTCCCGAAGTTTCTTACAAGCATTTCGCACCACAGTCATTTCATCTCTATAGGCTACGACGAAATTTTCAAAAAAGAAGATACGCAAAATGCAGCTCATTTTCTTACATTTCAATCCTGCCCATGCTGCTGTACTTCTATACTGTTATGTAATAATTATGTGCAACAACCTTTATCTGGTCTAAGTTATTAGCGGCTTGAACTATTGAATAAACTGCGCGCATCTGGTATTAACTTCAATGAATCTTCACTGTAATATGTCATCGGCCTATCCAGAATTCCTCTGCATAATTACTCCATCAAAATACCGTTTCATTTTCATACCTGTTCGTACTGCTAGTGTGTTCGTTCCTTAATTTTTCTTTTGTATTGCACTCATTCGCTATGTCGGTGCTCTCATCTTCATGAATGAATTACTGACACATCAACTTCCAGAATAATGAGATAAGTGTAAATTGCAACTGGTCATGGCACTTATCTCATAACCATTAATCACTAACCATACTTTTCTCACGAGTCCACGTACTGGAACAAAAAGAGTAAAGCATTTCGCGTAAACTTTTGGCGTATAACAGTATTTGTATTTTATAAGTAGCACATGCCTTTTTTTATTCTACGCTAGCTTTTGGGGGCGACCCACTGTATTCTTGACTGACATGCTGCTGGCTCTCAGAATAAACAAATTTCTCAAATAAGCCTACAGGACCACAAAATATGCTTCATGTGCTTAGAAAAGTTTATGCATTTCCGTTGGGTGCAGCTGCTTCACATACTCGCCATTCAACTCGCCTCATTAAGCTGATAATAGTTGAATGAACTTCTTTTTCTTACACACACACGCACACACTATATATATATATATATATATATATATATATATATATATATATATATATATATATATATATATATATATATATATATATATATATATATATATATATATGTTTTTTTGTGTGTGTGTGTGTGTGTGTGTGTAAGTGTGTGTGAAAAAGCGTATACTCAAGGGCTCGTTTTTTCCGTGTTTTTGACACAACAATAATGAGATCTAACAGACAATAGAGAGAGAGAGAGAAAAGAAATGTAGGAAAGGTAGGGAGGTTAACTAGGCTATGCGTCCAGTTTGCTACCCTACACATGGGGAGGGGGAGAGGGGAGTAAGAAAGAGAGAGAAGGATAGACACATGTCACATCACACACACAATGCCGAGTTTCACAGGCGGTCCCTCAATGAAGTTGCTGTCAAATATCTCAGGAGGGCTTATGTGGCTTTCTGTGCTGATGTGCTGCGCGACCAGGATCCTAAAATCTTTGCTTCATTCAAGGCGCACTGGAGAGTCCGGAGATCTTCATCAAATTGGGCACTGTGGCACAAGAGATGTTCAATAGTCTCTATACAGTTGCAGCTTTCACACATGGATGAATCTGCCATGCCAATGCGATGGCTGAATGACTTAGTAAACGCTACACCAGTCCGCAGCCGGCACAGCATTGTAGGGTCATGTCGAGAAATCTTGGATGGCAGTTGTTTCTGGAGTAATGACTTAAGGTTCTTAGGGCGATGATTGAAGTCAAGTGGAGAATTCCAGTGCGCAAGCGTGGCATTATGCGCGATGTGACGAAGTTCTCTAGCTGCGTCTACTCTTGACAAGGGTATTAACAGTGTGGGCGCTCCATCGTGGGCACATCGGGCAGCGTCGTCGGCGAGGTGATTACCACTGATGCCACAGTGGCCCGGCAACCATTGTAAAGCAACGTCATGTCTTTGATCAGCGGCGCGATGACAAATTTCATTAATACGATACACCATCTGGTGGTAGTTTCCACGTCGTATACTTCGCACGCATTGAAGGGCTGCCTTGGAGTCGCAGAATATGGCACATCTACTAGGGGATTCTTGCGTTACAAACTCCACAGCGGCTCGAAGAGCGGCGAGCTCGGATCCCGTAGATGTCGTGACGTGTGATGTCTTCAATTTGACGGTGATTGATCGAGATGGTATGACAAAGGCACCTGTTGAACTTTCTGAGACCGAACCGTCCGTGTAAACATGAATTCAGTTAGCATACGACAAATGCAAAAGGTCCAGTGAGATCTGCTTGAGGGCTGCAGATGACAGGCTTGCCTTTTTACATAAAGCCTGCACTTCCAGGTGCACAGTGGGTCTTCTCATGCACCACTCTGCAGATAGTGGTATGGTTGCGGGCGAGAATATCCACGAGATGGAATTCTGGTTAGCCGCAACAACTTTGGAAAACGCTGCCTTTGGTCTTTCTAGTGGTAAGCTAGCAAGGTGGTGGTTAGGCACTCCGGATATGTGACGGATATGTGTCCGGAGTGTGTCTACAGGTATATGTGTCGTGATCGGATGGTCTTTAGCAATACCAATTGTTGCTAACGTATTAGCGCACCGAGGTAGCCCCAAGCATGTGCGAAGGACTTGGCCTTGAATGCTTTGCAGGACCCTGATGTTAGTTTTTCCGGCGTTGGAAAGCACGGGTGTGCTATACCGCAAATATCCCAAGAAGAGCGCTCTGTACAGCTGAAGCATAGATGACACTGATGGGCCCCACGTTTTACCAGCGAGAAATCTTATCACGTGTGTCATAGAGCTGAGCCTATTCATCAAGTGCGAGATGTGAGCACGCCACGAGAGATCTCTGTCGATAATGACGCCCAGAAATTGATGACGTTTCGTATGCGAAAGGTTCACGTTGTCGATGGAAACAGGATAATAGATCATGGGCTTGCGGGTAGAGGGACTAAGGCGCACTTCTCGGTGGAAATTGTGAGGCCTCGAGCATGGAGGTACGTCGACGTTATTCTCGCTGCTTTTGGGAGCCGTGTGCGTACCTGGAGTCGTGTCACTGCTGAAGCCCAGATACATACATCATCAGCGTATGTAAAGAGATTGACTGATCGAGGTAGACTTTGTACAAGGCCAATGATCGTGAGGTTAAAAAGCGTAGGGCTGAGAACCTTGCCTTGTGGAACGCCACGAGCAGTATAATGATCAACGGTGCGGCCCTCCGCAGTAGGCACGAAGAAGGATCTCTTCTGTAGGTAGCTCCGAATCCATCGAAACATTTCTCCACCGATTCTAATGTTAGCCAAGGCATCTAGGAAGGCATCGTGCGTTACGCTGTCATATGCACCTTTCACATCTAGGAACAATGCAACCGAGATGCGCTTGAGGTATTTTTTGTTGTTGCACAGAGGTTACGAGGTCGATGACATTATCAATAGAAGAGCGGCCTCTTCGAAAACCAGCCATGGCCTCTGGATATGTATTAAGTACCACTCGAGGCGTGTCAGAACCATTCTTTACATTATTTTCCCCACGCATCTGGATAGCGCAATGGGTCGATATGATGCCAGATTAAGCGGCGATCTCCCAGGTTTGAGGATTGGTGCCAAGCGGCTGGATTTCCACCTTTCTGGAACGACGCCATCGTTCCATGACTAGTTGTAGCATTTTAGTAGGTGTTCTGGGCCGCGTCTTCCAAGATGGCATAAAGCAGCGTATGTAATACCATCCGGCCCAGGTGACGATGAACGTCTGCAGGTGGCTAGAGCTGCATCCAGTTCCTCGAGTGAGAAAAAGCATATTCAGTTCAGAAACTCGTGCTACAGGAACATCCCCGAGAACTTCGTCACTCATGGTAACCACATTGCCCGCAATCCTCACGCAGAAATCTTCAGAAACGTCAACCTGCAGGTGGCCTTGATGGAGAGCCAATGTGCTGAATGGACGTTGTTGTGGAGTCGAGCCACGGCCACACACCGTCCTCCATATATGGGACATGGGCTTGCAAGGATCGAGTGATTCAGAAATTTTTTCCACCGTTGGTCCTCCAGCTTGCCCATTCGACGTTGGATTTTCTTTTGTAGACGTCGATCGTCTCTGAGGTCATGAGTCGAATTAGTGCGCCTGTACCTCCTCTCAGCCCGCCTACGAATCGTTCGTAGTCGTTCCAGTTGTATATCAAATTCTGTACGCTTTGATGTGTATTTAAAGGTGCACGTGACTTCTTCCATCACATTTTTCATTACCTCCTTGAGGCCGCACGCGCTATCATCGCATGCCTCTTCCACCTTTGTCTTGTACATTGTACAATTAACTCTTCTGTTAGTTGATGAGGAGGAAGTTGCAAAACCTGTGACCTTCAGATACGTTGAAATATGATCACTGCCGTGAGTCTCAATATCAGTGAACCATCGCACTTGTTGGGTGAATCGCCGTGACACCAACGCAAGATCCAAGCAACTGCTATATCTCGAACCATGCAAATACGTTGGAATGCCGTCATTCATAACGTCAAGTTCGTGGCGTGAGGCGAATTCAGCAAAATTCCGGCCTCTGGAATCAATCTTTGTGCTTCCCCAAAGTAACTGATGAGCATTAAAATCACCAATGACAATCCAGGGTTCAGGTGTAGCGGTCAAGATGTCACGTAGTCTTTCACCATCGAACTGACCAGATGGTGAGAAGTATGCGCCGATAAGCGTGAAGGCTACCTTCTTCTTTTCAACGCGGAGGCATACGCATTGATTTCCGTTATGGGGTAGCACCAAATCTGGAATGTAGGTTAAAGCTGTGCGGACATATATAATTACTTTGCTGGGCTCACGACAAGTCGATGAAGTGAAGGCTTCGTAGCCAGAAAGCTTTATCGCTTTTAACAAATTTGGTTCACATATTACTAATATAGGAAATCTGTTGCAGAAAACATCTGTCGAAAACATGAGATCCGTCATTTAAAACCTCTGGCATTCCACTGTAAAACTGTCGCACTACGTGCTTCGTCTCGGAATGAAGGCAGTGAACGAGCCATTTTGTCTATGCAAAGTTGGCAAGCACTGGACTCAGGGCATCCCATACTTGCACGGTGCATCGTGCTGTAGGCGTGTTCGTGTTGCGTATAAGCGTGCGAATGGCATTGATGAGTGACTTGATCATCGTCAAAATTTCACGGTCACGCTCTGTCGCTTCATCTTGGCGAGATGCAGAAAGTGGTGCTACCGGTGCAGGTTCCAGTTTTTCTGCAGGGATTATCCTTGGAAGTGATGGCTATGCTTCTTCCAGAGGCTCCTTTTCAGAGGCAGCATTCTCAGTGCACGTGTTCCTTCTATCCGGCGGTGGTGGTGAGGCCGATTCAACGAAAGGAGGCATTACAGAAGGCTTGATACTGTGGGCAGGCTTTCTAGATGAGCGTCTGCGACGAGAACGATGTCGCCTGACGACAGCAACCGCTTCTCGGTGAGTCGAGCGGTCCCTCACCATTTTCTTCAAAACCGAAATCTCCTGCCTTATTTTCGGACACTCTTTTGATGTGGCGTCGTGGGGCCCTTGGCAATTCGGGCAATTATAGGAATCAGCCTTACAGTTGTCGGCAGAGTGTGGTGCACCACAACGAGAACATGTTGTAGGATTTCCAGAGACGGCACTCACATGACCAAATTTCTGACATTTTCGGCACCGGAGCGGTTTAGGGACATATGGCCGCACAGCTTGTTGGAAATGACCCACCTTAACATGTGTCCGCAGGCAATCACTCTTAAAGTCTATCTTCACACATCTCGACTTTCCTAGCTAGACGGCACACCTGTAGTATTTGGGGCCCATCATTAGCAGGCTTAATAAGAATCAGCAGATTTTCGTTCGAGATGGTCACATTGATGTCATATATGACGCCTGTAGTTGACTGATTTCCTAGTGGAATGATAGTGTGATCATTCATGCCGCCGAGGACGGTGACTTTGCTCAGTGAATCTAACGCTGACGCTTGAGTGACGTCCACTGCTACAACATTTTTCCGGGGATTTACTCTGATATCCTTAATACTGTTCGGCAACAGTGTCTCGAGCTCTGAAGATACAGCTTGCCTGTTCAGTAGTCTCATGTTGATGGATGGTTGCGTAGGCGAGAATAGGACGGTGTACCTCGGTGGGCCCTCACAGCAGATGCGTCCATGGATGCCCTGAGCATCCTCCGCTTTGCTTTCTGGCTCATGACGGTCACGTATTCGTCGTCGGAGCTGTCGGCGCTCTAGGCAGTGTCAATGAGGGTAGCCTCGCTGTCACTGGAAAGGCAGTTTCGCTTTCTTGAGGCTGCCGGTGCTGTCGCCGGCAAGTCGGGTGGGCGTGCAGATGAGTCCACTTCCATCGCCGCCGAAAAGGAAACTATGTTCCTCGTGTAAGTGCGAAAATAAGTGAAAAGTCTGAAGATGAACGGCAAACACTCAGCTACAGCAGCACTTCGTCCTACCAGAGAATAAATGCCCAGAAAAATATAGGGGAAGTTATGAGACCAAACTGTAATGTAAATATGAAGAACGAAAAGGTGAAAAGATAAATTGTCGTGGACAGGAACAGATCCTGCGACCTTCGAGTAACGCGTTCGATGCTTTACCACTGAGGTACACGGTGGCTATTCTCCCAGCCGCTTTATTGGGTATATTTGTGAATTTAAACGTGGGAATGTCGGGATCAAAATATAAGCGTCGAGATCAAAACATAACCTGGCTACTTCCATACTGGACGTTGTCTCGCAAGTGGTGTAGCGCGCATTCGTTCCAACGTCCTCCTGCTCTACCGAGCACTCCTGGAGCTTCGGTCTGCTCGTCGTTTGTGACCTCAAACAACAGCGATGGCAGGAACTAACGCGCCTTCTGCAGCAAGCGCTTCTTCTCAGCCATCACGCATGTCGTGAGTACACTTCTCAACGAGACGCTCCGGTATTCTCCGGCCTCAACAATTATGACCGCACCAGCGTTGGTAATTATTGGGACGATGCGCAAAAGCAGCGGTACCTTCCTTTTTACTTCAATGGGGTAGCTAAAACCTGGTTCTACATCTACGAGAGCGACGTCTCTGATTGGTTGGCCTTCACGGCCCACGTACGTCAGATATCTTGCACGTCTGCAAGATGCTCTGGAGTAGCGAAACAGAAGCTCGCAACCCGCATTCATGGGCGCGACGAATCATTTACGTCCTGCATTGAATGTGCTCCGGCTCTCTGTCACCGGGCCTAAAGTGACATGACGGAAGCTGATCACGTCCGACACATCCTGAAAGGTATCAACTGTGTGGCCTTCGATGTTCTCGCGATCCAGAATCCAAATAGTGTTCAGGACGTTATCACAACGTACCAACGCCTTGACGCGCTTCATTCCACGTGCCTTTCGCACGCCTCCTGCGACGCTTGCTTTACTGGATAACACGAATCGCGAGACCTTATCCGCACAGCTGTCGGAAAGGAACTTCACGCCCTTGTTCCTGGCAACCAAATCGTTTTGTCTGTCCACACTGCTCCTCTCAACTTGCGTGACATTATGAAGGACGAACTGGCATCGATGGCAAGCGTCGCACATGTCCCGCCTCCTGTGCCCTTTTGTGCGCCGTCGTACGCAGAGGTTGCATCACGGGCCCCTGCACCACATCCAACTCTGCCTGCGGACGTTGGATGCGACTATTTGGCTGCCAATTCCACCCCACTATTCTACATGACGTCCGCCACACCCTGTCTGCTTCCATTGTGGAATAAGGGGCCATATATCCCACTTCTTCTGCCACCGCCAGCAGGATGAACGACGTGGCTATTCAGCTTACGAAAGAGACTTTGCCCGAGACCTGATGCTTACGTTCCTGCACCGTTGCCCTTCCCTCCACGGTCCCAAGCCGGGCCTCATCGTTCCCGTTCATCAGTCACCGTTATCAGACACCATTTTGGCGTACTTCATCACCCCTGCCGCTCCGATCCCTCTGGACAGGCACTCAGAAAACTACAAGGTGCATTTTTCGGAGGGAAAACTGCTTGTTGTCGAAACGTCACAACTCCTCCGTCTCGTCCAGCTATTTTTTTTTTGCCTGTTTGTGTGGAAGGTGTTTTTATTGACACCCTTATATACACATATACTGGAGCCGACATTTCGGTAAACAATCGTGAATTGTGTTTTTGCCTTCGTAAAGTGTTAACTCCTTATGTCGGTCCAATGTTATGTGGCACTAATGACAGTTCAATTTGTTCCGACCAGACAGTGGTGCAAAGGCGGATTGTAGGCGCTGGGCCCAGAGATTTTGCACCTAAAGCTTTCTATAAATACCAATAAAGGGCAAGTTTGTGGGACCCTTGTGGCTTGTGTAGTGCGCTCATACTGAAAAGGAGATGAAGAAAAATGGGCGGATGATTCACAGGGCAGGGAAGCGAACCCAATACTTTCACGGGAAGCTTACCCGTGCCTTGCAGAAGTTTCTTTCAAGATCAAAGATATTTAGGTGATAGAAAAAATTATTTGCTCCTGCTTTTCTACCTTTTTAAACTGCTGCATTTTTCGGTAAAAACTATCCGTGTCATTGCTTATCCTATTATTCTATTCCTAATATTTACATGTCCTTTTTATTTTTACTTGTTTCTTTTCAAAGACACGAAATATAATTTACAATAATATAGTTTATTAATAATATCTTAAAACAATCCGGTTGCTGGCGCGTTCTCTAGGGTGGGTACGGTCACGGTTTCAAAGTTCTACTCTACTCTATTGATAGAGTAGAGTATTATCTATTAGTAGAATATTATCTGTTATTAAAAGAAGAGCACTGTTTTTTTAACTCACCGTAGTGAGCACCAAATTCTTTTACATGATTCGTAACGTTTCTATTCTAGAACTCCGCTTTTTATAAAGTTGCAAAATGTTCTATAAAATCACTCAATTCCTGGCCAATCCCTCATAGTGAGTGTGAGCCACAGTGATAGATGAAAGAGAACTGGTTGTTACATAGGCTTATTATAAAGTTAAGAAAATGACGAGAAAGGAAGAGTTCAAGTGTAAATGACCACGCTGTTAAGCATCGATGGTGGCTGAGTGCATCCCCTACAGGGCACGCCGTGGTTTCCTTGTTGTGGTGCTGAGGTAGCGGTATAGAATCCAGACCACGGCAACCTCACTTCACTGCAGGCGAAATGCTGTTAGAAGCCCGTGTAGCTACAATCAGGTGCACGTTAAAAAGCACTACATGGTCGAAAAATCCGGAGCTTTGAACTAAGGAGTCCTTCGCAATCACATCGCGATTTTCGGACTATTGCATTAGCTACGAGCGCAATGTACCGCACTTATAATGGCTCCAGCAGAAACTCCCCACTGTGTACTGCTACGCGTGGTCGCACGCTCTGTCGGGACAGTAAGCAGTGACCGCGTCTCATTACGTCGGCGTTTTGTTGAATAACGCCCGGTTGAATGATAACGAAGTCAGGTGCCACCGTCGTACATTGTGTCAAACGCCAATGTGCTGTTATCGCATTCATTTCTGCTTCTTTTCGACGAAACTGTGACTTTTTTATTGACCATCTTTCATTTTTGTTGTGGCAAAATTCATTTGATGAGGATGAATTCTGCGGCAGGAATTCATCAAATCACGATTGATTTGCGCTAGCACATATACCTCCTACTGGTGTACCTCTCTCTTGTACAGCGCCGCATCAACACAGGGGATGCTGCTCCCATTCACCCTCGACTGTATTGTGTGTCGGCATCGGAGCGCCAGATTTTCAAGCCGCAGTGAAGATGTTAACTAAAGGCATCATTGAGCCCTCATCAAGCACATGGGCGTAACCTATCGCCCTAGTTCAAAAAAAAAGGACAACACATGAAGCTTCTGCATCAATAACCGGCTTCTAAATTGAATTACGGAAAAGCACGCGGCCTCCATTTGAGACTCCCCTTGAGCGTCTATCGGCCATTCTCGACGTCTTCTGCAATGCTGGGCTCCAGTTGAACTCCTCGAAGTGTGACTTCGGCCACCAACAGATTACAGTGTTGGGCCACCTTGTCGATGCTTCCGGTGTGCGGCGGGACCCTGAGAAAATTCGTGCCGTCATGAGTTTCCCAGTAAACCGATCCGCCAAAGATGCCCGGAGCTTTGTGGGACTCTGTTCTTACTTCAGGCAGTTCATGAAAAACTTTGCAGCAATCACCCGACCACTTACCGATACTTTGAAGAAAGTTGTCCCATTTTCGTGGCGGTGCACTCAAGCCACTGCCTTCTCTCGCCTTATCACACTTTTTGACGATGCCCCCTATCCTGGCCCACTTTGACCCATCCGCCCAAACTGAGGTCCGAACGGGTGCCAGTGGTCACTGTATCGGAGCCGTTCTCGCCCAATGTCAACAGAGACACGACCACGTTATCGCCTATGCTAGCCACCTCCTTACACCTGCAGAGCGCAACTATTCGATCACTTAGCGAGAATGTCTTGCTCTTGTCTGGGTGGTCTCAAGGTTCTGTCCATATTTATATGACACTCACTTCTCTGTCATCAACGACCACAACGCGCTCTGCTGGCTTTCATCCTTGAGAGATACCAGAGGTCGACTTTGTCACTGGACTCTGTGACTGCAAGAATACACCTTTGCTGTGACATACCAGTCTGGACGCCTGCATCAGGACGCCAATTGCGTTTCGCGCTGTCCAGTTTACACCAGTTTAACCAATTGGCGAGTCATCCGCTGTGCCTGACGACGACGTCTGCGTGTGCTGCTTTTCTCATCTGACCCACATAGCCGACGAGCAACGCCGGGATGCAGCCTTACGGGCTATCATCGAGTGTCTTAACTCCTCTACATCGAACCGATCCCATCGGTCATTCGTACTCCAAAATGGTACATTATACCGGCATAACTTCAATGCAGACGGCCCATCTCTGCTGCTTGCTATACCCAAACACCTCCTCTCGGCTGTACTCAATGAGCTTCACGACGTTTCTACTGCCGGTCACCTCGGCGCGTCCCGCAGATATGACCGGATTCACCGTCGCTTCTATTGGCCAGGTCTCGCTTGCTCCGTCAGACGATACGTAGCAGCGTGTCAGAAATGTCAGTGCCACAAAACACCGTCGACGTTTCTGGCTGGGTGTCTTCAACCACTCGGCATTTCTTTTGAACCTTTCTTTCGCGTCGGCTTGGACTAACTCGACCCATTTCCCCCGTCATCTGCTGGCAACAGGTGGATAGCTGTGGCCACTGACTGTGCCATCACACGCGCCCTTCCAACAAGTTGCGCCGCAGAATCCGCCGATTTTCTTTTACACGACGTGATCTTGCAACATGGTGCTCCACGTCAGCTGCTCACGGTCCGAAACCACAAATTTCTACCGAGAGTCATAGTGCACATGTGCAACGCGCTACAAGCTCACTATGTCGTACCATCCGCAAAAAAAAATGGCCTCACATAGCGCCCGAACCAAACCCTAACCGGCATGCTTTCAAAGTACGTTTCCTCAGACCACTCTGACGGGGACCTCACTCTACTGCATGTGATATTTGCGTACCATTCTTCGCGCCATCACACAGCTGGTTACTCCACATTTTTCCTGTTGTTCGGCCACGAACCCACTTTGCCCCTCGATGCAGTCATTCCGCTGCCAGCAGCTCCGACCACAGAATATGCCCTGGACGCCATCAGTCGGGCTACCCACGCACGCGAAGCCGCGCATGCTCGCCTTTTGACCTCCCAAGAAAATCGGCTGCTCTACCTTGGCTGCTCAACGCTTCTTGGTGGAGCGCGCACGGGCAGCTTCCAGCTCCACTGGCGTCCCGGAATAGGGTCTGGCCACTCTAGCACGCTGATGAGCCACGTCGGCACTCTCTAGTAGACGTTTTCTGAAATAATTGTTTTTTACCACCACCTACCAAGAAAATCAACGGCGTCAGTATGATCAACGGCATCACTATGTTCACTTTTCCCCCGGTTCGTTGGCTCTGCTGTGGTCTCCGACCAGGAACGTTGGCCTGTCTGACAAACAGCTTTCTCTGCACACAGGGTCATACAGAGTGCTTCGTGCGGTGACTCCCGTCACTTATGAAATCACTCCTGCTGCCTCGTCGTCTTCATCTACCCCTCGGGCCAGTGACATCGTACACGTCACACCCCTGAAGCATTACCACTCGCCCGATGACGTTGACGTCTAGATACGCGGAGATGGCATCTTTGCCGACGGGGGTTCTACTACATGTAGGCTGCCGCAATGCATATTGCCAATGCGCGTGTGTGCCCTACGAAGAGGATGAAAGTCGCTTGTTGCTTGAGCTCGTATCCAGACTGGCCAGCGCTGCAAAGGCTCTTGCAAATATATTTTGCAAATATATTTGCAATATATTGACTCGTTACTCACGTAACAATGCAAAAGTAAGCTTTCTTTGACAGCGAGCCAACAAAATCAAATTTGCATCCAATCATGGCGATATTTTTGGCTCACACTTCTACTTCATCTCATAGCACGTTGGCAGGAGGTATAAATAAACGCTATCTGCTGCTTAAAACAAAGATCTGGTTTGACTTATGTGTGCGTCAGTGGCACTCGCGTTTCGGCAACCTTGTGGCCCGGTGTATTCCTTGATTTACACTCACGTTTCACGCACCACCTAAGCGCATCTCAGTAATCACGTAAAAAGAAGCGCCTTCAAAATCGGCTCCGCCAAGTGCCGCAACGATTGTAGACGCTCAAAATATTTCAATGAACGTCATAACTCATGAAGGGTAAAGCCTTAAATGTCTCCTTAAACGGGACGAGTTATACAAAAAATTGCCACGCGATAACGTCGCCACATGACTTCATGACGGAGTCACAGATTGCTAAAATTTGTGACGTTACCATGACGTGACAGCTGCTGGCGTGTCACAGCTGCTGGCGTGTCAACATGTGACGCAACGCTGCACTACGGCGTTGTAGCGCCCTAGTTTGGTCGGCGCACAGAACCAATGAGCGTGACACTTCAAGATGAGAAAACGAAGACAGCACTCGGTAGGGAGACGTGAAACTACGGCTTGTGTCCCATACTCCCGTACCCGCCGATTGAGAAGAAAAACAAGATGGCGTTCACCTTCTGGTTGACTTTGGCGGATGCACAGGGAACCAGGGGACCAAGTTTTTTCCCTTAATCATCCAGGTAGTTAACTGCTGTCCATCTTAATTTGTGTTCCGATGTCATAAGTATTCAATAGGACTTTTAACTTGAACCAGGATCATCTGTTTCTCTTTTGTGGGAAGACTTCGTGAATATTCTTCAAACCGGAAGTAAGTGTTCGACTATATATGGTTCGATGAGAACTAAAACTAAACAAGGAAGGTTTCTGCATTTGCAGCGTACGGCTCCTGGCTCTTGTTTTTCGCGCTGCATTTGTGTACCACATAAAGACGTAATAATGTACACGGTTTAAAATCTAAAAATATAATCAACCACCGTGGTGGCCCTGAGGTTACGCTGCTTGGCTGCTGACGCAAAACAGCACGGCTTCGATAACAGCCAGGGTGGTCGCATTTCGTCGGAGTCCCAAGGTGAGAGTTTCGCGCACTCTGGGATGTTTTTTATTTGTTTGATTGTTTGGACAATTGCATTGCCCGTGGTCAGGACAAAAGGAGGTGGTTTGCCTCCTGACGAGGCGCTGCTCGCGCTGGGCCTGACGGAGGTAGTCCTAAATAGACATTCACACTTGAAAGGAGCGTTGCATATACAATCGAAAAAAGTTATTACATAAAACATACAGATTCACAAAGGCAGCCATCAGCATGACAGCAGAACTCTGCACTAGAATATGCCTAGGACAACAAGCATTACTACTTGACACAGTTGCCACAACTGAGCACAAGTAGGTTGAAAAGCAAAGAATAATAAGAAAATCATGTGAATGCGCTTACAGATATATGCACACATACATCAGCTCGCACGCAACCACGCGCGCACACACTCACACACACACACACACACACACACACACACACACACACACACACACACACACACACACATATATATATATATATATATATATATATATATATATATATATATATATATATATATATATATATATAGAACTTGAAGGGAAGGCACGACAGGTCCGGGTATTTTCTATATTGAATTAACTTGCAGATAGCACATAAGAAAAGGATCGTATTTACTAACGTTTCGGCCGTGGCACGGCCTTCGTCAGAGTAAGTAGGTATGATACAATGCAGCCGCTTTTATAGACTCACGTGATGAACTCTCGGTATAGCAGCTAGGACAATCAAAGTAAAAAAATGGTAATCTGTCAGAACCTTGTGTTGAGATGACTGACATGTGACGGGTGTATGAATATACAAGTCTCAAACTTCCTTGCGCATCGACACGCGGGGCACAGTATGGTTGGCAGGACATGCAAAAGAGCTCTGAAGTAAGGAAACGACGGTTGACTAATATACATTCTAATATACACGAAAACATTTTACTAATCTAAGAAGTCGTGTTGTTATAGTGCGAGGCAGGTGAGCTTTCCTACGTTTTCATTGATACCTGAACGAATGGTGTTAAATTTATGGATCAAGAAGGATTCCCTCACTTCCCTATCGTGATTTGTCTTGAAACCGGACTGAATAATAGTGGCCCTAATTTTGTCGAAACCATGGCCAGGCATACTGACGTGCTTCGACAGCGGTAGATTAGGGAGGCTTACGGCATGTGCACGGTGATTATTAAAACGAATTCTGAAACTTGTCTCTGTTTGACCGATGTACTGAGCTCCGCATGTTGAACACTCGAGAAGATAGATGACGTTTATACTATCACACGTGTAGTTCCCATATATCTTTAAAGAAAAACTGGACGATGTACTTAAAACTGTTTTAGATGTCGTCATGTGCGCGCACACTTTGCAACGTGGTTTGTTGCTGGGACGTGGTTGTTGGGACGTTTCTTATGTGCTATCTGCAAGTTAATTCAATATATATGTATATATATATATATATATATATATATATATATATATATATATATATATATATATATATATATATATATATATATATATATATATATATATATATATATATATATATGTATATATATATATATATATATATATATATATATATATATATATATATATATATATATATATATATATATATATATATATATATATATATAAGGCCTTTATGCTGCGCATTCTAAGGTACGCCTGGATGGTGAAAGCATTAAATATACCCAACTACGAGCCAGGGTCACTTTTTCTTTTTTTTTTCTTTTTTTGTACTTTGGTAAAGTACAATGCATACGACATACCAAACATATAGCAACGTAGTCGGCTTAAAGGCGTCAGTCGCACCTATAGTAAGTAGAGGGTGATCTATATAAGCACAGTTGAACATCAGAGTTTCATAGTCTCACCTAAAATAAATACATATCTGTCAGAAAGGCGAACAAAATGCAGTCAGGCGAACAGAATATAAACGAACTCCCAATAATGGCACGATTTGTCTGTGTTATCCAAGTGTCAGAAACAGTGTCGACAACCTGAATATTCACACATGCGGTCGGGTGCAAAAACAACACATACTTCTGTGTTTTTACTTACATCAAGCTTCGTTACTTTGTGAAGGTGACGAAGGAATTTTTCTTTCGAAACTTGCTGCAATGGGCAACAATAGGCTAGCAAGGCACCATGAAGTTTGAGTGCAAAGTAAGAAAATACACCATAATCTAACTAAAAGAGAAAGCTGAGCATAACCAAAACAGAAAGCTGAATATTCCTTCTGAAAGTTCAAGCATCTTGTAGCTGACTCTTTACGACCCGTACGTTAGCGGCCATAAAATAAATACTGCCCCAGAGACTGCTGCTTCGTAAATACAGAATAAGTATCGTCAGCGGCTTCCCTTTAAGACCTCTAAAAGAAGCAAAGAAAATACACACAGTATGCTTTTTGCAGAACAACGCGGGAAAAGCAAGTGTGTGCATGGAACGGTGATGGCCAACATCCACGGGCGATTCAAAACGAGGTCTCAAACGGCCCTGGCGTCGATACGTTCGTAAACACTCAGACGTCCCGAGCGTTCTCTTCTGCGCGAAAGCTTTTCGCAGTGGCGCCTTATAGGCGTAACCTTTAAGTGTAACGACTTTTCATGGTCCGCCGGTCGTTAAAGGGAGAACGCATTCGCAGCCGCCGATTGCTCGAGGTGCTTTTCATTTCAAACTCGTGGCTATTCAGATATTCCCTTTCTGAAAAAAAGCCAGGACACACCCTTCCCCTCCACCCCGCTTCTTACTTGGAGGCCATCTTGCAGCATAGATCTGTGACTGCGGGCGAAGGTAAACAGCTAGAGTGAGACATCTCGTGGAAGGCAGTGGCGAGACAAAAGTTTTATCTGCTGTGAGCAGCCAGCATGCACGCGATTTAGTATTATACGCCCGTTTTTTCGGGTTGAGCGAATAGGCAAGCGTCGAGGATTAGCCGGGAAGAAACGAAGCAGAGCTAGAGCAGGTCTTGAGATAGACGTAATATTAAGGTCTTTAAGAAAGCGCTGAGAAGTGGAAAGGCGGGGTGTGTGAATGGCCGCGTCCGTAGCATTGACGGGGAAAGCTGCTTCGACGGCGACGTTGTGCTTGGTTGTTCTCTTCGCGTTGCTGTCTACACCGGCGACATGTCTAGACAAGAAGGCGACATCTCGTCTGCCAGAGAACGCCTCGTCTTCATCTACCCTTAGCTGGGAACATGACAAGCCTGCTTCAGCTGCCTTTAATGAGGAAGAAGACGATGCGTCATCACCGCAGGTATACAGTGATTAGAAATTTTCTAGTTTGTTCAGTTTAGGTGTACAAAAGGGTGTGTACGGAACACTCGTCTACAGGATGAAAATATATATAGACATCTTGGGACGTTTCATAAAACCAGGATTATATAAACACGCCTTTTTCGTTTTTTTAAATACGAAGCATTTCTTAGTGAACTTCAGGACCTTTGAGCGTATCTATATATCTGGCCACTTACGTTTTGGTACTCTCATGGTCACCTCCTTAAATAGGCGTGAACCAAAATTAGCGCGGCAGAGTAAGATGGTTTGACGAATATGGCGCGCTGGTCAAGACAGGAATGTTGACACAATACCGTCGCTTACGTCGTAAAACACTTCGCGCCAAACGGGGGCACATACCCACGGGTGGGTATGTGCCGCTGGTATGTGGGTATGTGCCACAGGTGATTGAAACTTGGTATCTACCCAGGAACGACAAGAGCACACAAGGGGCAAATTTCCACATCCCCACTTACCTGAAGATTAAAGGTATTTCGAACACGTACTCCTCTACCACAACACAAAGAATAGATTGGAGTGTGTTAAAAACTCAACTTGAGGATGCTTGTGAAGAAGGCCTGTCCAATGGTCTTCAGCAAGCTATTAAGGAAACTGCACATGCGACTATGCGCACAATAATATGCTCTTCGAAGTACTCTGAATATGATCTCGAGCTGGAGCGACTTCGTGCGATACGCCGTCGTGCCGAAAGACGATACCGACGCACCAATTCCACAGACAATCTACGGACAGCCCGGCGCATCCAAAAGAAGATACAACGACGCCTTGACAAATCAGACACCCAACGATGGAGGAAATTTTGTGCGTCGCTAGATCCTCATAAACCACTGTCTCAGATATGGAGAATTGTGCGAGGCCTACGTTCTGTTCCAGAGCAGCGTTTTCCCTTCAAAGCCCTTGCACTTTTTCATCGCCGGCATGAAATTGAGGTAGCGGAAGATTTCTGCGCTATGACCGTGGGCCAGACAACGTACACAAGCATACATACAGTGAATCATATCCCTCACTCACGGGACCAACGCATGGATCTACCGTTTACATCACAGGAGCTCGATGCGGCGCTCGTCTTATGTAATAAGTCGTCGTCAACTGACCCGGATGACATCTCATACAAGATGCTGTGCAACCTTGGTAAACGGGCACGAGAAGCACTCCTTAACATCTTCAACGATTCCTGGCAAGCTGGCGTCGTTCCGTAAGATTGGAAGATTAGCCGCTTGGTACCGATCCTTAAGCCTGGCAAATCTCCCCTGGACATTGCCTCTTACCGACCGATCGCACTCTCAAGTTGCGTAGGAAAGGTAATGGAGAGAATGATCTTGGCCAGGCTTGAATGGTACCTGGAATACTATGAGATATATCCGAACGCCATGGCTGGTTTTTCGCCGTCACCGATGTGCGATCGACAATGTTATAGATCTCGTCACATATGTCCAGCAACAAAAGGCAGGTAAACGACTATCTGCAGCCATGTTCTTTGACGTAAAAGGAGCATACGACAACGTTCTACATTACGCCATCCTCGAAGCCATCGAGTCAGTGGGCCTAGGCGGGCAACTGTATTGTTGGACACGCAGTTATTTACAAGGGCGGACCTTGTTTGTGAACACTGCAGATGGTCCAACTTTTCAACACCCAACGCATCGTGGAGTCCCGCAAGGTGGCATCTTGAGTCCAACCCTCTTCAACCTCGTTCTCATTGGTCTTGTAGAACGATTACGTAAAAGGAGCATACGACAACGTTCTACATGACGCCATCCTCGAAGCCATCGAGTCAGTGGGCCTAGGCGGGCAACTGTATTGTTGGACACGCAGTTATTTACAAACAAGGGTGGACCTTGTTTGTGAACACTGCAGATGGTCCAACTTTTCAACACCCAACGCATCGTGGAGTCCCGCAAGGTGGCGTCTTGAGTCCAACCTTCTTCAACCTCGTTCTCATTGGTCTTGTAGAACGATTACCAAGTGTGGTCCAGTTATCCATGTACGCTGACGTCATCTGCGTCTGGACATCTGGCGTGACAAGGCCTCAGGTACGCGCAAGACTTCAGAAAGCTGTGACGTTGGTATCAGTGTACCTCAAGGACCAGGATCTGAAAATCTCGCCAGCGAAATGTGCATTGATTGCTTTTAGTCGAAAGCCAATGAGACCATACGCTATATCAATCGATGGCCAAGTCATACCATATGTCAGGACGCACAGATTTCTAGGCGTATTCATTGATAGAGACCTCTGCTGGGGCCCACATGTGGCCCACTTGAAGAAGAGGCTGACAGAAATTACTAACTTATTCAAGTATCTCGGAGGAAAAACCTGGGGGACTTCAGTACATGCAATGATGCAATTGTACAAGACGCTTTTTCTTGGCTATTTGCGCTACAGTTTGCCTGTGTTGACCAACACCTGTAGAACCAACATTCGGACTCTCGAAAGCATCCAGGCCTGGCTCTGCGAGTTTGTCTGGGGCTACCGCGATGTTCATCAACAGCTGAGACAATCGAGATCGCTAATGACTACCCGCTAAAGACGCATATCATAATGGAAGTGCTCAGAGCACACGTGAGGCATCTTACTCGTGCCCCTGCCCATCATCTAGCTTCACTGCCAGAAGCCCGACCTCGTGCCTCATTTTGCCAGACAGTCTTGTGATATCGCACACGCATTCCTACGGGATATACAACTCCATCGAGGATTTCAACTCCCCCATGGAGTATGACCTATGCACATGTTGAACTCACGGTTCCAGGCATAAGGTCAAAAGCCCGGCTCTAGTCTTCAGCGCTAAAGCAGCTTTCTCTTCTCTTGTTATATGAGAAACACAGTGAGCATACTCATCTATATACTGACGCTTCAACTAAAGTGGATGGGTCTGCAGGGTCGGTGATCTTTCCTGCAACAGCGACAACGGTGAAGTTTCGTTTATCCCACCAGACATCATCGACAGCTGCGGAACTTGCTGCTCTACGTAGCGCAATTCAAGTCATTAAACACCAAGAAGCCAAGAAATAGAGCGTGTTCACGGACTCTAAGGCAGCACTACAGTGTTTGATATTCGCCTTACGCCGGGGACCTCATGAACAACTAGTGCTGGAAATTAGAGAGCTGCTTCACCACCTCTTCGACGAAGGACACAGAATCACGTTTCAGTGGCTTCCAAGTCACTGCGGCATACTGGGCAACGATCATGCCGATGCAGCTGCCCGATCAGCACACGAAGATGGTGAAGAAAAATCTATACCATTTTCAAGGACTGATGCTGCAATGACCATCCGAAAAATCGCTAATGCAGAATTAAAATCCCTGTGGAACACCGAGTGCTTACGGCACACGCGACTGCATAGACTGGACACGTCTCGTCGACTCCGGCCTCCGTCTGGACTCTCCCGACTCGAGACAACGGTGCTTTACCGACTATGGCTTGGTGTCGCCTTCACCAAAGCTTTCGCCTTCCGAATCGGCATGGAAGACAGTGCTGCTTGCGGTCATTGCGGCAGCGATGAAACTATAGAGCACGTTCTCTGTCACTGCCCTCGTTACAGCGTGCAAAGACGGCAACTAGCTGCTGGGTTAGCTCGCCTTGACGACAGACCTTTGTCTGAAGAGTCAGTGCTTGAAAGACGGCATGATCCGTGTGCTCACAGAAAATCAGAGAAGGCCTTATTGAACTTTTTGCGTGGCAGTGGCGTATTGTATAGACTGTAGCACCCCAGCTCCCCCCCCCCTCCTTTTTTTTCTCGCGCGCGTCCATTTCCCTCTTCGCTTTCTTTCCAATCTTTCTTCCCCATTCCCCCTTCCCCTAGTGCAGGGTAGCAAACCGGATGTTCCATTTTCTGGTTAACCTCCCTGCCTTTCCCTCATTTTATTCTCTCTCTCTATAGGCAAATTTAACGCGCAAGCGTTGAGAAATATCCGATATCGGTAGCATCGACCCGAAGAATGCAAATAATAACTGTCAGGGTCCCAGCTGAAATCAAACCCTAGCATTCTGCGTGGCAATAAAACATTTTACCCCAGAGCTACGCCAGGTCTCGTAACTACTTTTTAAATACACGATAATCTTAGTGAAACGTCAATAGTGGTTGCAGTGCTGCCTACCCAATTTTACAAACATTACATATATACTCCTTTCATACAGCCGTCACGTCGGGTTAGCGTCAGATGTGGTTAGTTGCCATGCGCTGAATGGATCTATGTAGCAGTGTCCAGAGCCAGCATCCTCGCGAACGTCAGCGCTTCATATCGGCTTCTAGTGTTGCTAATACGCATGTTCCAGTTGGCATCATTGCGCAAGAGAAAATACCTGGTTATATGAACATCTGCGACTCTTCAACATATGTCTGTGCGTGCAACATTTGTAAATATATTTAGCGTCATTTCATGATGTGTCGCTCAATAAAATATTGTAACACAGTTACCTTCTCTCCACACGCTTCGCATAACGTCAATTCCTATGTACGTATCTGCCGAATTTTCGTTCTCGCTCTTCGCGAAAAAAAAGTTTGGAAAGGCATCTCATTTGTTATTAGGGCACTACTGAGGATTCACACCAGCATAAAAGTAAAGGGTGCTAGGTGTCTGCAAAAGCGTTTTCACACTTTCCTGTCTGATCTCGGCACCACCTGCTGACAGCACCTAACCGGCCTTTCATAATTACGGATACGGTATCCAGTACAGGCGAACTCAAAGAAATTTCCGTACAGACTTAACGTCTCTATAATTTCAGAGTTTTCCAAGGAGCAGTCTGACCTCGATGCATGAACAAATCATGAAGTGTAGGTCAACTGGTACTAAAACTACACATGTAGGGGCTACAGCAGCGCTAACCCGCTGTGGCTGTTTCTATTTCGTTGGTTTTGAGACCAGCAGCTGAGAAATGTGATAGAAAAATCAGGGACTAATACCTTAAATTTGGCACGTGGATTGGCTAATGGCCTAATTTTGTCCTAAATTATAAAACATTGGTCGCTAACAGAACTCTTAAAAGTTTATCCTACATGCTTGTGGCGTTCGATTGCGGTTATTTTTCCGTTCGCTGTTTCAACAACGGTGCCAAAACAATACACTTAGCATACTGTACTTGCTCTAGTGCTTGTGAGCGGATATTCGAAACATTATCGGGCTATAAATCACTTTGCACCCTTAAAGTGACTCATACTATTCAAAACACTATTTTGCAATACCAGAGAGTACAAATGTTTGATTGATTGATTGATTGATAGGTGGGGTTTAACGTCCCAAAACCACTACATGATTATGAGAGACGCCGTAGTGGAGGGCTCCGGAAATTTAGACCACCTGGGGTTCTTTAACGTGCACCCAAATCTGAGCACACGGGCCTACAACATTTCCGCCTCCATCGGAAATGCAGCCACCGCAGCCGGGATTCGAACCCGCGCCCTGCGGGTCAGCAGCCGAGTACCTTAGCCACTAGACCACCGCGGCGGGGCATGAGAGAGTACAAATGTTGGAATGTGAGGTTGCTTTGCTTCCGCAAAATCTGGCTCTTTTGCGTAAGAGTTAACGTTTTACCTAAAACACCCTTTAGGAGATAAAAGTGTTGTAGATTACTGGAACACCTGTGGCGCATACTAAAATAGTGCGAGCTGAAAGTTCCAACTTGCTTATTAAAATCTTGATTATGCTGATTTAGTATCAGACTCTTCTTTTTTATGGCTCTATACTAGGCCACGTACATTTCACATATCCTGTGAGATTTTGCAGTTCAATTATGCAGATTAGAAATATATAAAGGTGCTATATGGCTATATAAACCAGATGATTGGTGTATGATTGTGTATCGCAAGCACTCTGTACGCTTGGTGTTTAACAAATCTATGCTTGTGTCTCTCTCCGTGTGCTTGTCCATTATTTTAATGTTTTCTTTGTTTTGCTACCAACGAATACATTTGTCCAAATGTCCTTTTCTTAGCCTCCTGAAACTAAGAAAGCAATTCCAGGTCAATTCATTTCAGACATCTTTATTTTGCTCGTGAGCATACAAGAAAACTAAAAAAACGTGATTTTGAATGAACAATGAAGTAAAAGCTGGTGTAATTTAACAACTTTTATTTCAATTTAGTTATTTTAAATTAATGGAACTAATTTGTACCGCTGTTAACTGCAATTTAGAACACATATCGGGCATAATAATTGATTGCAACTTTACTGGAGACCATTCAGCACTGCTGACACACATTGGTCAAAATAAACAATTGAAAATTTTGTTTACGTGCCGCGAGGGTGAAAAGCTTGACGTGACATTTCAAACCCGCCAGGCATCGCAGATATTTGGTATGGAGTGCCATCTCGCCAAGTTTACATATTATAATGCCTTCCCGCCAGAAATTTCATTCCGAGATGAAAAATATTTCCTTCTAAATTCACTACGCTTGCTCGAAGCAATGGCCCCGATAGACCTTTTTTTCACAATTCGCAGGTGGGTTTCTCTGCGCTGCACATTTCAACATGTAATGGTGGCACGTGTCGTGCTTCAAGCGGAGACGCGGTCCTTGTTGAACGTGCTGACGCTTGTCTATTATGAGTTTTCATATCAAAAGAGCCGACTCCACATTTTCCACGTCAATGTGTAAACAAACCGTGCCTGAACAGGCCATTTCCACTGAGTGATTAGCCGCCATTACTTGTTCATACTGCATAGCAAGAAAGCTCGCTTTACAATTTTGAAACTGGTCTACTGGGGTCACAAGGACTGAAGAGGTTAGAGTTTCAGGGGGTTCAGTTACTAGCGTGGTAGCGTAAAAGAGCTCGCTTAGGAAAATTCTGGTGCCAGTGTTGGCTTTGGTGTCGGCGTCGTTGGTTCATGTAGAAAAATACGAAGACAAGTTCTTCTCGGGAAGCCAAGTTTTAAGGAAGCGCCGGGCTTGACAACCTTCTTTGTTTCTGTTTGGTTTCTTTTTTCTTCCTTAGAGTAATATCTCGCGTGGCAAGGGTGCCAAAAGAGGCACGTGAAACCTTTCAGGCGCTGTGCCGAAGGTGTCATTCACGAAAACCCGCTCATATGAGGCAAGTCCTACGTTGAACAATCGCGAAGGTATTGGCCGCCTGAGAGGGAGCCGTTAGCATTTGTTAAAGCTTTGCTGCGCATCTTTCGGCGTATGTTTAAGGGACACTGAAGCATTTAAAAATAATTCCTTGAGGCGTTTAAGGAACGTTTGATGTCTGCTGAATTCGAAAAGCGACGTGAGAGTTGTCAAAAGGAAACGAAACTAGAACTTTTCGGCGAAACACAAAAGCTGTGGCCATGGGGCTTCTTGACATGGTGAGCGAGCGTGGTGACGTCATCCTGGGTATACCGCGCTATCTACAATAGTGTCACGGGGTCGTGAGGTCGACAAAGTCAGACACGACGTGTTCGAAATAAAACTGTTTGTTTGGCCAGACGTGTGGCCGGTAAGCAGAAAGAAGTCCGATCACAACGAAGCACACTGGCAAAGGTATAACGGCGGACAGAGCGTCAGCCGTCGATTAACTGACAAGCGGCGAAGCGTGTTGGCATTCATATCATCTCAACTGGGCTGCGCGAAAATTGAAGTACAAAATGAAGACACATTTCACAGTGTGCTGTGTCCTACGTCTTCCTTTTGTACTTCAATTTTTCGCGCAACTCAGTTAAGATGAATCACCACCTCGCCCAGAAGTCCGTGCTTCTCGGCATTTATACATGAGCCGTCGAATATTCCAGCCTTATCACTGGTCGTCGCGCAAGCTCTGCAACAATCTCCATGTGTTGGCGTCCTGCGCGCAATCTTAACAGAACGACCTACAATAATCGGGAACCTTCTCGAACAATGAAGTGCAGTGTGCGCTGAGCATTTCTGACAGGCTGTGTGGACAAAAACCGAATGAAAATAAAGTAACAATAAGATGTGCGTGGGGCAATAGCAGCACAGCAAAGGCGCATCCTCCGCGATCATCTCCGGCAACAGCACGTCACGAGTTAGTCACGGAGGCTAATGTTGAAGATACCTGATACGCTTGTTCCCGTTGCGCTCGGCTGTTTCTTGTCATTCTAGATATCTTAATCGAGCAGGTAGGTAAGTCGCTCGACCTGCCGGAGGCGGCATATCTTGTCATTCCCGGTATCGTAATTGAATTCGTCAGAGACCGTCCAATTTACTTGATTACGATATCAGGAATAACAAGATATGCTGCCTCCAGAAGGTTGGCCGACCAACCGACCTACTTGATTACGGTAGCCGGAATAACAAGGTATGCTGCCTCCGGTAGGTGGACCTAGACCGACCAACCTACTCGATTACAATATCAGGAATAACCAGATATGCTGCCTCTGGTAAGCCGACCGACCGACCAACCGTTATGGGGCAACAAGCTTTATAGATGTCCTTAGAACCTAGAGCTACAGAACTTTCAGCTTTGTCATTTTTACTTATGCCTTCTTCACATGAACAGCGCTGTCGCAGTTCGGGTCAGTTAGTTGCGGTAGCCTTCTGTCGGAGTGCACCACGGCTGCGCCAGAGGAACCGAAGATGATGTGTGCTTCCGCGCCCGCACGTTCAGCGTTCTCGCGTGGATAGACCAAGACAAACTTTCTCGCGTATCCTAAAGCTCCTGCTGCAACAACCACAGAAAAAAAATACATTGTCGGCAATAATATCTGTTTTTTTTCTAACCATCGTAACCACGAAGTTTTATCAAATTCTAAAACCTCGTCAGCTTGCCTTTAACTCGTTCGTGCTCATCTGTGAAACTCTTTGCACATGTTGATATTGTTGGCGAGAGCACAGATGAAAAAAGCAGAGGATTGTTAGAGGCGTTGAACAACAGAACGAATGACTCCACCTGTGTCAGTGCCCCATCTCTTGTGGCATGTTGATCACAGTCATTGCTTTTTTTTACGCCACTGCGCATGTTCAGAGGTTTACTTGATTTCCAGTCTTCGTCATCAATAAACATTTAGCGTTTTGGCGCACCTCCGCCTCTTTTTTTTTTTTTGCCCTTTCGTAATGTTTCTATCATTGCTCTACAAATAACATTAAGAAATACTTTCACTCACACTCATTGTAGCGACACCAATATGAACACGATTGAAGCAAAAACTCTTATTTGGTATTTTTTTCTCTTTTTTTCCCCACAAACTACTCTCATGTGGATTCGACTGGCTTCGCCGATGTGATCAAACAGGCCTTGCCAATAAAAGAAGCCACAACGGTAAGTTTAGCCTTTTCACCATAGACAACATTGAAAGAACACATTACTATGATCATCTTCATGTCTTCAAAAAGAAGAACCACAGATTGCTTCTAAAAATCCTAACAGACTTTCATACCTCTTTCGATTCATCTTCCTATCTTGTGTAACTTGCAAATGTGGCACGTGACTGTTTTTCCTTTGCAGACATTGTTGTACATAAGTCGTTATCCTCAATATTTATGTGTTATACACGTACCTATTTGGGATTTTTTTGGAAAGATGGCATTTTTGTTGTATTGTATACATTCATTTGTTTTATCACGTATAACTGGTTATCCATGTATATGCACGACAGACAGGCACCTTTTCAGGCTTCCATTGCCTCTACTCCAATTCTATGGGCAACTGTATACAGGCTGTCTGAAATGAACATAGAATGAAAATTCTCGACTAAAATATGCGTACACACGCTCTTCCATTGTGCTTTGAACTATTTCGTATAGTGAGCCATTCAATCTACTGTAGAGTATACTCCAACTGGGGTCTCCACCGTGTATTACGTGGCGTGTCCTTTTTCCAAACACAGTAAGAGTCATCTAATAATGTACCTTTCGTATTTATAAGACGTTGAACTTCATAAACAAACCAAGCAATTACATACAAGATGTGGTTATTTTCAATAAAGCAAGTTTTTTTTTAATATAAAATGCTGAGATACGTGTAGTCTTCGGTAACAAACTCTACGGCAAAGCTCGCGCCGAGTCTTTTACGTCCCTAAACCACGGTATGCTTATGAGAGACGCACTAGAGAAGGGATCCACAAAGTTAGACCATCTGAAGTGCGCTGATACCGCGTAGCACACGGGATTTTACCGCTGTCGAATTGCGACCGCGATCGAACCAGCGCACTTCGGGTCAGCAGCCTTAATCACTGTCCCACCGCGGCGGATGTTAATTAGCTTTTAATTATTGACTTGAAGTCAGTTGCGTATATAGAACAGGGTGTTTAGTCGAACGGAACAGGTTTTTTCTAAACTTGGCGCTTGTTGCGAGAAGCCATACATAGGAACGAGGCCCACAAATAAAACAATTGAGGCAGCTTCGACCTATAGTGGTTGCAAGCCTGAAAAAAGGTACCCCGCTGTAGAGTGTACTCCTATAAAAAATTCTCATATAAACACCCACGCCCTCATATCCAGTAATCTGGTGTGAACATGTATGAATTATGTGAGTTTTCGTACGGCGATGCGAGATTATTGGATATGCATTTTGGTATTTGAACATTCGGCCCATGCAGGAGTGGTAACAAAGAAAAAAAACATTAAAAAAGTGACAATCGGGAACAGAAATAAACGGCTGGTGCCTCCAAAACCATAAGTTCTACAGCACTGTAACTGACAGCACTACCCAGAAACATGTTACACTGACCAGTTGCTCTATAAAACAAAGAAGCTCAATTTCGCAATTTAACCCACCACAGTGGTCTAGTAGCCAGGGCACTCGATCGCTGACTTGCAGGTCGCCGGATAAAATCCCGGCCGCGCCTGAGGCATTTCCTAAGGTGGCGACAAAGCATGAAGTCCGCGGGCTTAGATTTGGGTGCTCGTTGATAAACCCCACGTGGTCAAAACTTCCTGAGACTTACACAACTGCGTCTCTCATATATGGTGGTTTTGGGGCGTTAAGCCACAATTATCATCTCGAGATATAAAACTGGAGCTCACAGCTGCCGACGCCGAAGTGCGACATTGGGGGGGGGGGGGGGGAATCTGGCGGTTGCTAGGGACGCACGCGCCCACAGCTGTTGCTGTTGAAGAGGGCGGTGGATGGTTCCCGACGGACGCTTGGCATAGCCCTACTAAGAAATACATTATCATTAAAAACTGGGTAATGATTGAGAGTACTTCGTACTCTACTATGGAAGAGCTCAGAGCCATCCCGGGCAAACAGACACAAGAGATCTTGTGTTTAAGGCTAAGAGGTTAACAACTTAGAGTGCTTGGAACGTGAGCTGCTTCGTGGTCTTCATTGGTGATTCTCAGTGTCAACAATGTCGCAAACGTAAACTTAGGACGACTTCCACATTTTGCTCTGCATGCCCACCAAAACTGTGACAGGAGGACTGCTTCATTTTGTTACCGTATTACGTTTAAATACTCGCAATTTTATTTTTAACAAACGTGCCGCAGGAGTGCTGTCTCGGCCACGTATTACTCTTATTGAAGATATAAATATATTTGTGGTAGAAAAAGAAATTAATGTTGATAATAGGCCCAACTACCTTATATGGGTTCCGCTGCACCTAGAAAATTCAACCTGAATAAAGTCCCCGTGCACGAGCAAAGGAACCAAGGAGGTTTTTAACAAATCAGCGCATATCAACGGAATGAATGATGATGAGTGGCCCAAAGCGTCCGTGAGTCTGTCCGTGCTTTCGTTCATCCGTCCGTCCATCCGTCCGTCCGTCTCTCCATGTGTCCGTTTTTCCAGCCGTCCGGCCATCCATCCGTGCGGCCATCTATCCGTCTATCCATCTAGTGAACACTCCAAGTATCGCCATCTCGCATTTGTTCATCATATATTCACCATATAAAAGTACTGCCATCGAGCAGACATTCCAAGGACTAAACCAGAAGTGGCTACCTACTACTACTACTACTACTACTACTACTACTACTACTACTACTACTACTACTACTACTACTACTACTACTACATACATTGAGGATGCACAACACGTCGCTTAAGGAGGTTCGCCCCTAAAAATTGCTGGAGTGGAAGCTACCGCAATGCTTTTGCCTGCTGTAGTGAAGCCAGCTTTTGCCCTCTAAAAATCTCACAAACACGCTATTTTCTGACCGCGAAGCTGGTCACTGTTGGGGGCATAACGTTGCAATCTTGGCTGATGCTAGGTCTTTCCTTAGCGTATACAGGGCAAAGCCGAGCCGCAGTGTCTCACAGATGCTGCAGGAATGTCGAAGCTATAGCGCCAGGAACTAACGGGCAAATCTGGCAGTCGCACTCCGGGTAGAAAATGCAAGTGTGGCAGCTTGGGCTGCTTGGTATGACATGACGATAGTTATAGCGCGGGAACAGAACGGCGACACAGATACAAGAAGGACACGAGAACTCGTGTCCTTCGTGTCTTTCTTGTCTCGGTGTCGTCGTTGTGTTCTCGCGCTATATCTATCGTTAGAAAACGGAGACGAGTTTCGTCGTTCGTACTCTTCTCGCGCAACGCCGGGAAATCTCGGTGCGGTGGTTGCGCGGGCTGTCTCCGTCAGCGGGCAAGGCTCGGCGGCGGCTGCTCCTCGGCGCACGTGTTTCATCTCGGTGAGGTGAAATGCGCGTGGTGCGCAGCTGGGACTTTGTTATTGATAAGCAACGACGTGGTAGATTCATTTAACAGGAAAGCGTTTTATGCCAGCTTCCACCAGGACTTCAATATTTCCGTCTCTGAAATGCACTATTTCATCACTATTTCCGTCACAGAAATGACGCCGAGAAAACACGCGCGATCAGAAGGGCAAAGTAAAAACGTTCCGTCAGTGGGAGTCGAACCTGTGCCCTCTGGGTCCACGACAATATCTGTCAGGAAACTATCCACTGCGTGCCGGCCACGTGCTTTGTAGGCTTTAGGACATACGCCTTCTACATCTGCCCCTGTCCCCTCAGCGTTCTTCATAAAGCGCAGTAATTTATTGTGACTGTGTCATCCGCAATTAGTTCCTCAACACGTTGTTTCTAAGCGTCTGTCCCATTCGGCACGTTTCAAACAACATAGGTGAAATTTTGTCAACGTCTTAACACACCCCCAGGTGGCGACCTTTCTCTAAACGTCACCATTGTTCATAGCATCCAACCATACCAACTTAAGTGTGCGACGGCCACCGGCGTTGCCTCGATTAAACGTGGCGTTCCCCACTGCGTCGTGTTCCCCGGCTGCGAATAATTGCGGCTGCCCAAGGGAAGACACGACGTGCGTTGCGGTTCCCCTTGGTCGGGCAGTGGTGTCCAAAATTTTCAACGTGTCGCGGGTAGTCAACTTTACCCTAAATTTGGCGTCCAGTCAGTCATGTGCTCTGGCTGTCACATCGCTTTCTCTGGTTACGCTCTCACCGTTAGCTATACTACAGCACCACAAGCATCTATGACCATAATGGTTTGGCTAATCATTGATGATAAACGCTAGTTGTCGGGATTGAGATGTATGACTAGCATCAAGCTGGTGCATCCACGTTAAGCGGTGGTATAGCTGTCAAACACCAATAGACATAGCGCAATCTCTCTTATATCAATGTACAGTTAACATAAACTACTTCATCAAGGACACGTTTTACTTTCGTGTTTTACTGATTCTCAGGGCTTTACGAGGCTTAGCGAGTTCTGAAGACACTTTGCAAGACCTTGTCGGCGTCAACACAAATAATAAAGAAAAATAATTAAAGTAAACCAGAAACCAAGCGATCCTCAAGTGAAATAATGTTTTTGACGAAGTGTAAAAAGTATCGAAAAAAAAGTGTCACATAAGGTCATCGTGGTGCTATCACATGACTTACACGTGACAGTGTTGCTTGGACAACGATGGGTCGATCCCGGAGGTATCGGAATACCATGTGAGGTCCAGGAACCTAGTTGGGTGCCCCGCCGCGGTGGATTAGTGGCTAAGGTACTCGGCTGCTTATCCGCAGGTCGCGTGATCGAATCGTAGCTGCGGAGGTTGTATTTTTGATAGAGGCGAAAATCCTGTAGGCCCGTGTGCTCAGATTTGGGTGCACGTTAAAGAACCCCAGGTGGTCTAAATTTCCGGAGGCCTCCACTACGGCGTCTTTCATAATCATATGGTGGTTTTGGTACGTTAAAACCTACATATCAATCATCAGCCTAGTTGGGTGGAGAGGGGCTGAACGCATTAAAGTGAGAAGAACAGGAAGGTGGTCTTCGACATTTAATCGCTCCAGGCGAATGCGTAAGAAACTGTGGTTTCTGTGACGATCCCGTTTTGGTCATCGTCCGTGGTGGCTATGAGAGCAAGACATTGTTAATGTTTTGTCATAGAAAGCATGCACAATTTTTATATTGGAACACAGTAGTGTCAACCATTTTGCGTCGGCTGCTGTGGGACTCGCTCAGTGGATTTCAAGCTGAACGATTGTGTCGATCCCGAACTCCGGCGGCAGTGCAGCTCTCGCCGATCGGCGCACTGTCTGCGATCTCCTGACGCCGCGTAGCTCTCGCAGATCGGTGCCCCGTCCTCAGACACCGTGGACCGTGTCTCCCATATTTCCTATCTCTTCCCTCATTTTTCTTTCACTCGCTTCTGTGCGCGGAGTGCTCCCTCTTCTTTATCTTTCTACTATTCTCTTTATCCCCTTTCTTTACAAGGAGCTTAGCCGTGTCGTCAGATTAGGCATATAGAAATATTTCATTTTTCCTTTGCTCCTAGAACTACTGACTGACTGTTGTGGAACGCATGCACGCGCTGCCTATCACGGTCTCCCACTTTGCGAGACAGTCGCGCTACGCTCCGTCTGAGGCGGTTGATGTAAAATTTGCTGCACGAAAATTGCCCACGCCAGTCACACTACCCGCAGTGTTCTCTTCTGAATGGAAACGGTGTGGTTATATGCAAAATTGTTTGAGCCAGTTCTTCGAACTATTTGCGACGAAATTGGTGGAAGTGCGTCGTCTGCCGCTGCCGACAAACGAGCTGCCCGAGTGGAGGCTCGGCGCCGCCGACACAAAAATATATAAGTGGGCGTCGCCGAAGCAGAAGCATTTGCCTCAACTGATCACAGAATTAGAACACCTAAACAACTGAGTTCATAATTCTCATTATGGGGTATCGTAAAAAAGCTGGTGATTTGTTTCATGCAGATGTTCTTAATAAATATTTATATATTTCTTTTTCATTGCGCAGCCGCTACCTCCGTACAAGCCATTCAGTGGTGGAGCTAGAACTCCCGTAAGTATACGGCAGACACCCAAACATAAGCACGGTATTGTTTACCACATATGGAGTAGCATATTTTTAGAAGTTTGTTTACGTAAATGTAAGTTATCTAGTAACCTTTCTAATATTAACTTGATTGAAAATGTTGAAACCCACTTTAGAAATGGAGGTTACGGGAATACTCTTTATTACTGGCTCACAATACGGTGCGTTTCCACCTAAAAATAAATGTAGGGTTTATACTTGCAATGTCGCTACAGATGCACTGTTTCTATCGCGTGCAAAGCCACGCGATAGGAAAAGTTAAGTCACGCATTCATCAGCTTCGATGAGGATGCTGTATGCGCTTCATAAATTACGCAAGCTTGCTGAGCAACAAAGTTGTGCAAGGTACGGATTCCCCTGAAGCCTGGCGTGCGAGAACACCTGCGGCAGTGATGTGCCAAAAGCCCCCGCCACTGAATTCACTGCGACGCGATGCTCTCTCAGCCGTTCATCAATACAGCGCACAATTCGGCCACCATAGCACATTCCCCAAGTAGGTGGGCAGCACCAGACCCATTTTGCATTCAATGAAACTTGTGGCGTGCTATCTTGTGCGGGCAACCTTGACAGCCCCATTCGCACAACTGAGCATGGGTGCAAGATTGCCAGGTAACCGAAAAAGCAACCGCAATGCCGCGCTTCTCAGCCACCTTCTTGAGGCGGTGGAAGAGGTTATGCTGGTACGGTAGAACCGCGAGTGGCACTGTTTTGGTGTTCAGGGGATTGCGACTAGTCTGGTTCGAGGTATTTCATTTTCTGGTCAAATTTCCGCCAATCGAGGCCAACAGTGCAGCGGGGAAGCCATCCCTTCGTAGGTGGAACGCATGGAACAGAAGGCAGGACATCGCCTAGTGAGCGCAGGAACTTTCTGAGAGCGCGGCCAGTACTTGGCATTATGCATTCTCATAATCTCGGAATGGGTTGACTCGTACAGCTGAATACTACTTTTTTATATTTTATATCACATGGTATCTCCAGTAACACTGACACCACAAAAAACGCCAAACAATGCATTTAAACACACTTTTTTTCCCAGAACGGTGATTGATTGAAATTTATTAACAAATGAGCTTGCAGTCTTCCCTGGCAACTTTTACTTCCAGCCTGTTTTCATGACTCTGGTTCTCATTTATATTTCGTTCGTATGTATACACGCGTACTTAGTACGAGTGCACATTTATTCTTGAAGCGCGTGTGCATGTATTGTGTTTTATTTCATCATTGTTATTTCGTTTACGTACACTCTGTGTTTTGATCTTAGGTCCACGTAACTGCATTGAGTATTGCTATAAATGTGTTTACGTCGTATATGTTCACATGTGTAACCGTGTTTCCTTTGTTGTTAAGTCAATTTTCGTTCTAGGTCATGCGAATTATGTGACTCGGTGACGTCAACCACTTGCTTCACACATTTCGTTGTATCAGATCATGCATTGTTCATCTACTAACCCTACCAAAGTCCCTCCTATGAACTGTAGTTTCTATAAATCAATAAATACGTAACCTTCATGTGCGTCCGCCTCGGTAGATGAGTGGCTAGGCGTGCTCTCGGCTACTGACTCGAAGGTCATGGGTTCGATTCCGGCAGCGGAGGTCGCATTTCGATGGCGGCAGAGTGGTTGAGGTCCATGCACTCTGCGTCGTCAGTGGGCGTTAAAGAGCACCTGCATGTGGTGGAAATTTCCGGAGCTCTCTACAACGGCGTCTCTCATAATCATATCGTGGTTTCGAGACGTACAACCCCGCATAATATTATTACTAACCTTCACAGGCGCTCCATCAGATATCGAGAAACTGAACACATAGTGATTAAGGTAGCTCAAATGCGAAACCAAGCCCTATGTCACGCTTAAAACGCTGAGCACCATTCATGGAGTGGGCGTCTTTTTTTTTTTTTTCACTAGAAGCAACAGCACCTTCTCAAATGAACGAATGTGCTGTACGAATCTCTAAGCTCACTCGTCCCCGACGCCGTGGGACCACAGACGCCGCCGACGCGGGACGCTAAGGCCTGACCCCACGTAACTCGTTGCAGCATATAGTTTCCTAATGTACACTAGGGGAACTCTGGCGCTAGTGTCTATGGGATCTGCAATGCACGACGCTTCAGCGAGCATGGGAATGATGGGTAGTACACACATTTGTCTAATCTTCGTACTTTTGGCCTGCTTTTGGCTCCGTGCGTGTTCGTGTGGCTTGGAGCTGTATTCTCACGAAACAGAAATCGGCAAATGTTTAGTAGTTGCGCTTCACCACCTTATTCTTTTAGACTTGTCTTTCCAAATCGGGTCACGAAGTTCGAAAGGGTTCATTTTTTCCTTTGAAACGAAATCGAAACACAGCAATAAACGAAGCCGCAAGTAAGATTCGCCGCCCGCAAGTACGAAGACTTGGCAAATGTCTGTACTACCCATCATTCCCATGGTCGCTGAATGATCGCAGCGACAGAGTCCCCTCTAGTTAATTTTAGGAAACTCTATGCGTTGCAGCACGTCATCGCGAGGCTTTTTTACCGGGCACTGTGCCCTTCCCTAATTAAGAGAGAAGGCGCGTGGCTACGTGAAGGTGCGCGCCTTCTCTATCAATAGGGAGAAAGGGAGACGCCACGTCAAAAAGGCACACGCTGACACGCTGCAGCAAATACACGTTGTCAGGCTTGTACAGTTGGCATTCGATGGGTCATCTAAGGATGTCGCCTTAACAGGGTGAATGAAACAACACGCAGCCTTGGCCTTGTGGTCGGCGGCACGCAGGTGTACGAGGGCACGTTCCGGCCGTGCTCGTCTCACGAGGACTGCCTTCCCAACGAGTGCTGCGTCTACGGTCTCAGCAGGGGCGACAGCTGCATCAAGCAGGCCAAGCCATGTCCCATCAATAAGATACCCGTAAGGCGTAAGTATACGACAAAAAAGCAGGGCAATTGGAATAGACATGCACATATTTTTTAACGACTGCCGTTCTCTGAAGCTTCCGGATTTTGATCAATCAATCAATCAATCAATCAATCAATGATCAAATAAAATTACTTTCACCCGAAAACAATTACGGAGAAAATGGTGGCTGGGAAAAAGGCTGTCCAATGACAGCTAGACAAAGCCCCAACCACCCATCAGTTGGGGCTTGTTGTCCCGCTAGCATTTGGCCTAGCCCATGCACATGCAAGCTGCAGTGCCTGCGTCACTCGGAGCTCGCAAGATGGTGCCCGATTCTTCTTTATATTTGCTCCCCATTCTCATTCCAACAGTATTATCTTCGCACATTCTTAATTCAATGTGTGAGGAGACCTATGGGCAGTGATGGGGGAGTATGTGGTGCCCCCTGAGCGGGGTGGCGACTGGGGACCTTTGTGGCAGGGGCGGTGCCAGGGGGCGGGGGCAAGGGTGGGCTGGAGCCCCCCCAAAATTCTCGCCTGCCCCCCCCCCCCCTATGCCCACCCAAGTGCCCGGAAGCATATATTGAAAACCTAGTAGGAGCAGAGCTAGCTTGCCCTCCCGGAGGAACTCACTTTTCGTGGTTGCCCATCCCCCCCCCCCCCCCCAGTAAAAACATCCTGGCGCCGCCCCTGCTTTGTGGGCAGTGTGTGAGCGGAGGCG